>NC_082382.1:17998715-18091215 GCF_031168955.1 Gadus macrocephalus
CACCCCCCCCCCCCCTCCCCCCCCCCCCCCCGTTGGCCCCACAGCGACAACGAGGAGAAGCGCACGGCCAGCCTGCCTTCGCTGTGTGACGACAGCAAGCTGTGCAGCGAGGATAACCTGGACTACAACGGAGGCAGCGCCGTCACCACGGAGCTCCACCTGGACGAGTCGCTGGCCTCCCAGTACAGCCGCCCCAGCGAGGGGGCCGGCGTGCTGGCCGAGACCGCCGCGCTCGACCCCCCCCCCGCCGGCGGCTGCCGCCACCAACAACAGCGTGCCCAACTCGGTGGCCATTCTCGATTAAAACCCCCCCCCCACCACACACACACCCTCGCTCCCCCCACCCCCGTCTACCCCTCCCCTACCCCCCGCACTTCCTCTTAACAGCCACCCAGGAACGACCAGACCAAAGCACACACCCTGTGTGTGTGTGTGTGTGTGTGTGTGTGTGTGTGTGTGTGTGTGTGTGTGTGTGTGTGTGTGTGTGTGTGTGTGTGTGTGTGTGTGTGTGTGTGTGTGTGTGTGTGTGTGTCCATGTTCGCCCCAACACCCTGACTATGTACTTGCCACCATTTTGACTGCAACCACACAATCAATCGATATCAGGATGAGATGGCCTCCTGTCAAGTCATCTGACCGACCCGGACTGTCTTTGACCATAAAGGAGCGTCCAAAGTAGTGGACGATACAAGTCTGACCAACCGAGCCACTCTCTGACCAAACAAAGTCTTTTCAAGTCCCGCCCTCTTCTTCGTGAACCCGGTGTTTTTTGGGGGGGCGTACCTGCGTGATACAAAAGTTCCCTCCTCTCGTTGGTCTCTCCCTAAAATGAATCATGTGGCGTTGTGTGTTGCCATACAGTTAGGTAGGAGGAGGGACATAAGGTATGTTCCTGTCGAGCTGCAGAGTGGTGCGTTCAAACGGAGGGGACATTTTGGGGGGGCCCGTGAAGGGGGACAGACAGCACTGAGCAGATGTGGATGTCTTAGAACTTCGATTTATTATTATCCCGTTTTGTATTATTTCACATGTTTCTATTTCCAGAACCATTCGATGTCTACACGTCTAATTGCCAATGACATTTTTATTTTTCTACAAACTTTTTTGAATACTTTTTTTTATGTCATTTGATTGATTTTTTTTCTTTGTTTTTAATTGTTCAGGTTAATTTTAGTGTCCAGCACTCAACCTCATCTGTTCACATCTCTCATACACCCAGATTTATTCCCTAAAAACGACACACTCAAGTCAAGTTTCTCACTATAAATAGCATTGGCTGCATCGGAGAAACTCTGACATGCTGAATTGCGCATCTTGTGTATATATTCGCATCTACACCTATCTATTTAGCCATATTACAGTATTATAGATATGTACATGCTCCTTATAGGTTCTTGTGCCTGTTGGGTCTGCATCGAACGCCAGGCAGATGTCATTATTCTCGCCTTTGTCATCCGAAGTGTGATGTCATTATTGGTATGATATTGTAATTTCTTTGTGTAGAGACTTCTGTGTAGCTTTCTGTGTCTGTCCGTGTCCTCTTTCTATGGTGTATTAAAACAATTGTTGTCTCTCTAATCAAACTTTTGTATACATGACCATCGCACAACGCATAGCCGAGTAAGGAGCAGTGTTTATGTATGTGTACAGCTGACTCTCGTGGGCAAACACTTTTTTTTTATTTCTTCAACCTACTTTATTTTATTGCTAGTTGATCATAAGAAACAGGCTTAATCATGCCCTGTTGATGTATATTTTATGTAGGCCGTTAGCATTTACATTACAAAAAGAAAAACTGAACGTAGAATGTATTATTTTAAGCCTTGGTACAAATATTATTTCATGCCAAAAATGTTTTGTTTGTGTTGAAAATATGACGAAAGTAATTGTGGAGCTGGAGGTATTTTGGTATGAATATAGCAAGACTGGGAAGGAGAGCTTTTAAGATATTGAATGTAAATACAACCCTTAAAGAGTGCTTTGGTTGAGTTTGTTTGATAATGAAATGTGCAGATTTAAATCTTGTTGAATTTACTTACAAATATTGTAGTTATGAATCAACTCTTTCCTTTTTTTCTGTTCTAACAAAACAAACTAGTTCATAGTTGGAGAAAAAAATGAATCAAAGACAAAAAAAAAATCCCCAATTGTTTCTTAAATGTTTGCAAACACTCGGATATTAAAAAAGAAAAGAAAAATTGTACATTTAAAATCGTCATTTAGTGATAGTAGTATAAGTCCAAACTAACGCTTACATCGCATCCGCCATCCATAAACCGTTGAAGCATTGCAGTGCTGTGAGAATCTGTGGAGTCTTTGTCTGATGCAGTTATGAGGTAAAAGTACGAAGTGAGGCGCTTTTGGGAATGCCACAGGGAGTAGCTATATGCAATGTCGCTGTCTCTGCACCCGCTGCTCCAACAACAACTGCCCGCCTATACTGGCCAAGTATTCACTTGTTGCCGATCCCTCTAGGAAAAACACACTGGGAACGGGTGTGGAGCTCGTGACGCAGCATTGAGCTGGTTAAGAGATTTGGCCTCCTTGTTGCTGTGCAGACACACTCAGGACAGAAACTTTTAGAAAATCTATTTTCATACATTCAGGTGACGCAAAAGTGATGCTATAGGATAAAAAAACAAAACACCACGTCAATATTCTATCTAGACTACCTGCTGCTAAACGTGTGTTGTGTTGTTCTGTCTGTGTCCGGGCGTGTAATGTGGGCTTTCGGATGAGCATAATGAGTATACGTACGTGCGCAGATATTCACTCCACCGATATGCACTCTCTGCTTTCCATGTGCAGAGGAGGAACTAGGGGTCGCTGACCTTTGCTTCTCCGTGGCCGTAACCTCCCCCCCCCCCCTCTCGTTTTTTATAGACCATAAAAAGAAAACCGTACAAAATAGAAATAAAAAATGAATTGCTGCATTAACGAGAAACTGTAACAAAAACTAACTCAGATGGCTTCAATGTGATGTGGGTACGGGGGGGGGGGGGGGGGGGGGGGGGGTTCAGGACTTCAGGTTTTGGAGTCGGTGGGTGGTTCACCAGGATGGACATGTGGACGACCTATGGGGCCAATTATTATTGTATCTGCATTATGAATCAACCACTGTAACTCGATATACAATGATTACTAATAAAGTACCTGGATCAATCAGTTGCAAAAGACGAGTCCTGTTCTCTCGCCAACATACCCATCGCATCATCATTTACAAACCCCCAAAAAGAAATTAAATACACTTCAGATTTGCAGGAGAGGAATACACCCTTTATTTGCTGCAAATCTATAGGTATACTCAGGGGAGGTTGGCAGAGTCTCGTGTGAGCTGCAGTACTTAGCGTGAGGTGGTGTTGAACTGGTTAAAATAGTCTCCACTGGGCTTGTTGGTGTACAGCTTCTTGTCCAGATGCTCCTGACTGTGGAGGACAGAGAGAAAAACACATGCACATTGCTCTCACTTCATGTTGTACCCTATCTTATAATATGTTAATATATCTCAACAGATTATTCTCCTTCAAAGCACCATGTGGGCTGAATGTGTGTGTGTGTGTGTGTGTGTGTGTGTGTGTGTGTGTGTGTGTGTGTGTGTGTGTGTGTGTGTGTGTGTGTGTGTGTGCGTGTGCATGTGTGTTTGTTTGTGTCTGTGTGTGATTGTGTGACTGTATGTGAGCGTGCGTGCGTGCATGTGCGGTGTGTGTTCTTCCTTCCTCACTGTGCTTGCTGCTCCCTGGCTAGCCGCATGTTGTACTGGTCCAGCTGAATCTTCCTATCTCTCTGCAGCTCTCTCTCTTTCCTCTCCACCTCCTCCCCCCTCCTGGCCAGACTCATCTGCTCAAGGTCCCAGGCGGCCTCCCTCGCCCTCTCAGTCTCCTGCTGCTTCTGCACGGCAACACAAAGAGAACCAGTTAAAAAGAACCAACTAAGTCTTTGACAGCACACAGTGTAGTGCGACCTTCAATATTCTATTCATCATCTTAATTATAATATGAGAGCAACTTTATCAATCCAAGACAGGAAACGAGGGCATATATCAGATTACATGTACATTATCTGGTACCTCTTTACATAACTTATAAGGATGCATTTTTAACCATTACTTAACCTTGTCTAATGCAGTAATAAGCATTAGCATATAGTTTTAACATAGGAGTCAGGGTTATGGTTATGTATGTATATATATATGGTGGGTATTTATATATGTATTTATATATATACATTAAACACATCATATCAAATGACATTGTTGTAGTCCATGACAAAAACCTTATAACTGTAGCATCTACAAACCGATTGTCCTCATTTGTGTGTGTAGTTGTCGATTGACACCATTTGGTTGCTTTATGAGTCAGTGCACCTGTCTGCCGAGCCGCTGTTCCTCCCTCTCCCTATAGATGGCGCTCAGCTGCTGAGGAGTCATCCCCCGCCACCTGTCCGTCAGCACCCGGCCCTGCCCCCTCTCTGCCGCCTCGGGGCACTCGGTCAGTATGTCGGAGGTCACCATGTGGCCCATCTCGGCCAGACTCTGCCCTTCGTCCTTCCGGTGCTGCTGCCTCAGTGTCTCCGTCCGCTCCGCAGCCTGCATGTGTGTTATGTGTGTGTAGGGTGGGAGATCGGCATGGCTGTGTTTCTACAGGCTAAAGGCTGTTTCATACTGTGCCATAGGTCCACCACAGGGCTCTACGTCACCTGCCTAGCCCAGAGAGGCCACTGCCATAGATTATGATATCAAAGAAAAACATAGGGTAGAGGCGAAGGATGCCCATAGATTATGATTGGCTCGTTCTGGACTTCTGGAGAATTTCTCCTCACAGTGAGAAACACCACATAACAGATCAAAGATAGCCTCATTGAAAGAAGAGGCTCCCACCCAGATTAACGTGTACAACGCTTGGTCTTCAACCTTCTTTCGAGGACTGCAAATGCAGCAGAATCGTCAGGGTGGGGATCTCTCTCCAGGGCCAGGCCCGGCGTCTTCATCCATCAACCCCCCCGCTGTGACGGAGATGGGGGGGGGGGGGGGGGTGACTCCGGGGTAACCTGACCTCCCGCTCTGCGGTGGACTCCGCCCGCGGGTCTCGATTTGTTCGACCACGTGTTGAAAGCCCTCCAGAGAGAGGGAGGAGAGTATTCCACTCTGCTGCTTGTGTGTTTACGAGTGTGCCAGGGCGTGTGAGTGGGTATTAAAGAGGCCATATAATTGACATGGAAAACACCATGACCTGGAGAACGTTTCTAATGAAGTCTCCCACCGGAATATCCACCCGAGTGTGTTCAGGCGGGATGTAGGGGGGGGGGGGGGGGGCTCAGCCTAAATGGGGGGAGGGCTTCAGAAAAGAGATGAAGACCGTGCATACATCAGAGCACTTACACCAGCCATGTTGCTTAGCACCCGCTAATGGGGTACCCCTCCCACGCAGAAAGTGTCTATGCATCGTTTAACATCTTTAATTAGTCTTTCAAATCTTGGGAAAGAAAACACCTGAGCACGTCCTGTCACCATCTGACACCCTACAGGGTGCTGCAGTGAAGAACCCATCACTATGGATGCAAATTTGCGTGTGTGTGTGTGTGTGTGTGTGTGTGTGTGTGTGTTTCTGTGTGTGTGTGTGTGTGTGTGTGTGTGTGTGTGTGTGTGTGTGTGTGTGTGTGTGTGTTTCTGTGTGTGTGCGTGAGTGTGTGTGTGTGTGTGTTTGTGTGTGCTTGAGTGTGCGTGCGTGTGTGTGTGTGTGTGTGTGTGTGTGTGTGTGTGTGTGTGTGTGTGTGTGTGTGTGTGTGTTTCTGTGTGTGTGCGTGAGTGTGTGTGTGTGTGTGTTTGTGTGTGCTTGAGTGTGCGTGCGTGTGTGTGTGTGTGTGTGTGTGTGTGTGTGTGTGTGTGTGTGTGTGTGTGTGTGTGTGTGTGTGTGTGTGTGTGTACCAGGGCATGATTGTAGTTGCTGAGCGCCATGCGGACAGCTCTCCTACACTCTTCTTCCTGTGCTTCCAGTTCAACCGCCCTCAGGTCTTGATGCACTAGTGTCTTCATCACGAGATCCTCTGAAAGCACACACAGACACACACAGACACACACACGCACAAACACACAGACACACACACAGACACACGCACAAACACATACACACGCGCACAAATTAAAAATCACAAACTGAATTGTTTATCCCACACTATAGCAGAGCACTCTCTAGCCCTTTGCTCTGACACGTATAACATCTCTGTAAGACGGGCATCCATCACTTCACCCTGGGAATATGATCTGTGCGTAGGAGTGCGCCACGGTTTGTGTACGGGAGCGTGAAACAAAGCTCCATGAGTTTACAAAAGCTATACGGTGTGAGTTCACACTACAGTGATCCCTGTGTGTAAGTCACCGATACACTTCTCCTTCGTTCGCCTCGTCTCTGCGTCCTCCTTCTGCGCCTGCAACTCTCTCTCCGTCGTCACTATCTGTTCCCTCCTCCTTTGGCTAGCTTCTGCATCCTCTCCCTGGGATCACAAAACAAGGAAACATAATGCTTGAGGTATTGGAATATTGTAGACATGCATACGGTTTGAATTCAGATTGCCTTTTTGTAAATGTATGGGATTAGTAATGTGCTATAATAAAATAAAAGCAATCATTTAAATAAAATTGTAGAGATTAATGTTTGTAGAAATGAATAAGGAGAAATGCTTCATCCAAGAGTTCTGCCTCCCATCAAAAGCTTACCAGGAAAACTTGCATACTGGATGGCCCAAGCTCATCCTCAGGGATCGTGAACTTGGACGCCCCCTGCTGGTAACATATGAGATCGGCATCACGGGAATCTTCTACTCGCTGATGAGTGGCCCAATACTGAGCAAGGTCACTATTTATTGCAGAAAGGTTTTCCTGCTCTTCTCTGTCTTGTTCCAGTTGCGCTCTATCTTGACTGCTTCTCAGGTGCCCTGTAATTTAATTGCATTTAGGTATCCAATATTAATTTCGTTGTATTGTTTGGTTTAATTAATTGAACTCGAATCCATACTAGATCCCCTTGTTTACCGAAAGCTTTTTCTCGTTGTCTCTCTGCGTCTCGTTTGAGTTGTCTCTCCTCCACCTGCTGGTCCAAAGTACTCAGATCCACGCCCATCACCCGACTCCGTGTGCTGAAGATGCGGGCCTTGCGCTCAGCCTCGGCGGCTCGTCTGCCCTCCACAGCCTTCTCTCTGGAGCCGTCCACTGGGAAATCCATCGCGAACATGCTGCAGCACACAGATGGAAAAGGGAGCTTAAAACCACCCTATTACTAACCCTAACCCTATTACTTACATTAACCATATTATTACTAACACTAAACCAAGGCCTAGGCCTATTCAATTTGAAAGTTGTATAGTTCTGTATGTGACTGATATTACCTCTATTAATAGCTGAACTAATAATGTATGTTTACATTTACGCAAACAATTTAAACATACATAATTAGTATAACAGTTATGTTGCATGCCCGGCAGCTGCACAAAATGTTACATCGAATCACAGTTCAGTGTTTAGAATTTACTTTTCAGATTGGTTTCTGTCGACACTAAGCACATATCGGACGGTTCGGACCGTATTTGAAACAATAAACACTTACTTCTGACTTTACAGTTGCAATTAATAACGCCTGTGGAAAGTCAACTCTTCACCATGTTCTTCTGTTAGACTTCTAGGTAACCATAGTTACATTCTGCGCATGCTTAGTTTCGCTGCTAAGGCTTGATCCAAGTTGTAGGTGTATAAAATACTTTTAAATTATTCAAGTCAATCTTTCATCATTTCGGCCTTTTATATTATGGTGTAGGCCTAGTTGTTGTAAATTCACAGTAATGCTGTTGTAAATGATTAATAATACATATGATAGGCTACTGATCTTCCAGCCCTGTCATGTTTTAAATTGGCAAAAGAAAATCAAGGTTCATATCAAATAAATAATGGATTAATGGATGAAATTCTTATCTGGCAAAAATGATAACCAATGCTATTTACTCACGTGATCTCGCGAGAAATTATACAGTCACGCTTCTCGCGCGCACTGGTTCTCCTACTGGATTCTAAAATGGCGTATTGTTGTCACAAACGTAGTGTTATATTTTTGTAATGAGATTTAAACAATGTTCGGTATATGATTCGAGTTATGCATTCATCGTTTTTATTTCAGTAAAATAATCAATGCGTTTGCTTGCAGCATCTCCTGAGACGGATTCTACGGTTACCGTCGCAAGTTGGATTTAACTACCATTTAGCTAACACCACAAGACACTTTTCCCGCATTATCCGGAGATAGTGCAAACATGGGGCAGTTAAAATTGATAGAGATTGAAAACTTTAAATCTTATAAAGGAAGACAAATTATTGGGCCCTTCCACAAGTTCACTGCCATTATTGGACCCAATGGATCAGGTATGTTATCAATTTGTGCTAACTAATTAAAGCTAGCGGATTCTGCTAGCGCCAATGTAGCTTGTAACTATCGTCAGTGTGTTGTTGAAGATCGGATATTCATGTGTACATGTATATTTGAACCCGTATTTTACTTGATGGTGTATTATATAATCACAAGTTTTGCGATTTTATAACACTGCACATCTCGCTGATTTATTTGTTATGTTTGTGTATTTGTATCATGTCCAACATGTTTAGATATGTAATGCGTTCTTAAAACGATTGTTGCAATCAAGCGAAAGATTTATAAATTGTAGTGTGCGTATTTAATGTTCTCTTCAACCAAGATTATGGTTGTGTTATTATTTTAGTCTTAACGAATTGGAAACATCACAGTGCAACAGTTTGGTGTCATCACTACTCTACGCCTGACATGTTGAGGTCTCAAACAGTCTACTGGGGAAAATACAATTAACTGTAACCAGTCCCCTGGTTATATATATATCGATAGAAGGTATCTTGTGCAGTAATTAAATGTGCTAGGTTTTGCAGGATTTTCAAACGGAAAAATGTTGTGACAAATACAATTTTTATTGATCTCAATTCTTGCGTTAAACTTTAGGTAAATCCAATCTTATGGATGCCATTAGCTTCGTCTTGGCAGAGAAGACAAGCAATCTTCGTGTGAAAACATTGAAAGACCTGATCCATGGAGCTCCGGTGGGGAAGCCAGCAGCCACCAGAGCCTTCGTCAGCATGGTGTACCAGGAGGACAGTGGAGAGGAGCGCACCTTCACCAGAATCATCATCGGTATGCCATGCTGTTATGTGTTTTATATAAAGTTCTACAAAACCTTGTCTTTCTATAGCTACTCTGCAGTTGGTTTTAGAAACGAAGGTGTTCAGCGCTAGCATCTTTTGTAAATCCTAGGTTTTTATGTATGCAATTGCAATTACACGCTAAATTTAAATTAAAAAATAGTTTTGTTAAATTCACCGGTTCTTTTTTCTTTATTTTCTTTATGTGGTAGGTTCGTCCTCTGAGTACAGAATCAACACTAAGGTTGTGAACCTGGCGGAGTACAGCGAGGAGCTAGAGAAACTGGGCATCCTCATCAAGGCTCGCAACTTCTTGGTTTTCCAGGTAAGACCTAACTTGCAATGCACAAACACAGTTCTCAGGGGTTTACAGAAAATAGGTTTTGTTTATTATGAGTCAACACAGTATTAAGACTGTACAAAAAAATAAGTTCCAGTGCTGATGTTTGCAATTTTGGAACGGCATATGACCCCTTAACTGCATTTTATTGGACTTGTGTGTTGAGAAGTATTCTTCATTTGGACACTAACTGCACGGCATGATGCAGACCAACTTCCTATGAAGACATAGTAACAGCCTTGGGGTTTTATCTCTTTTCCAGGGAGCGGTGGAGTCCATCGCCATGAAGAACCCCAAGGAGCGCACGGCTCTGTTTGAGGAGATCTCCCGCTCCGGGGATCTGGCCCAGGAGTACGACCGCAGGAAGAAAGAGATGGTGAAAGCAGAGGAGGACACTCAGTTTAACTACCATCGCAAGAAGAACATCGCCGCAGAGCGCAAAGAGGCCAAACAGGAGAAAGAGGAGGTGCGTTGGGCCTTTTTTTTTTTTTATGCTAGTGGGCATTATTTAGAGGCTACATATGCATTAATAAACAAGACACATAAAATATGGAGTTCACCCGTACTACTTGATATTATAACGAGTATCCCTCCCTCCAGGCTGAGCGGTACCAGAGGCTGAAGGACGAGGTGGTGCGGGCCCACGTGCAGATGCAGCTCTTCAAACTCTACCACAACGAGACGGAGATCGAGAAGCTCAACAAGGAGCTGTCCCATCGCAACAAGGAGATCGACAAGGACCGCAAGAAGATGGACCACGTGGAGGAAGAGCTGAAGGAGAAGAAGAAGGAGCTGGGCCGCCTGATGCGGGAGCAGCAGACGGTGGAGAAGGAGATCAAGTGAGTCACAGGGATGGGCATCGTTGCGCTCCTCTTGCCCTGGGTTTAGTTTCCGCAGCAGGGCAAATGCAAAGCGCTATCAACTTGCTCCCTTGTTTCTTGCTTTTTAAATAAATGTTCAGTCGTGTACATGTTAATGACATTATTGACATGAATCTTAGAAAAAAAGATATCACTTCCATTCGCCCTCTTGATCAGCTTGTTTATAAAGCGAGTAAAAGTAACAAAATACTGTAGATTTATTATGATAATCAATGTTGGTTTGAAAGTATCCCATTGACCAAAGTGAACCTCCGACCCCTTGCTCCCCGCCTCCAGGGAGAAGGACTCGGAGCTCAACCAGAAGCGGCCCCAGTACATCAAGGCCAAGGAGAACACCTCCCACAAGATCAAGAAGCAGGAGGCGGCACGCAAGTCCCTGCAGAACGCCCAGAAGATGTACAAGAAGCGCAAGGGGGACATGGACGAGCTGGACAAGGAGATGAAGGCCGTGGAGCTGACCAAGCAGGAGTTTGAGGAGCGCATGGAGGAGGAGGCGCAGAGCCAGGGCCAGGACCTCACCCTGGAGGAGAACCAGGTACTTTTATGAATGGGACATTTGGTTTAGTTATTTTTGTAAACCCATTAGGAACGTTTGAAGTGATAATAGATGGCTGCATTTTATTAGGTTGTCTTGTTGGGAAGGTTGCAGGCCTTTTTTTCCCCAGGATAACTTGAACTTCACACTGATGTGAATTCCTCAGGTCAAACAGTACCACCGCCTGAAGGAGGAGGCCAGCAAGCGGGCCGCCACCCTGGCCCAGGAGCTGGAGAAGTTCAACCGCGACCAAAAGGCCGACCAGGACCGTCTGGATCTGGAGGAGAGGAAGAAAGTGGAGACAGAGGTATGTGAGCTCACGAGGACGAGGATTTTGAACCGATTTCTGTGTGTGCCTTCCCTGCGAATAAGAGTTCATTTGAAATGCAAGGGTCTAAGTTTAAACTTTTTTCCGTTTTAGGCCAAGATAAAGCAGAAGATCCGCGAAATTGAGGAAAACCAGAAACGTATTGAGAAGCTGGAGGACTATATCAACACCAGCAGGTACCCGATCCCTTCACATGCTTTAATAAAGCCATACTGTATTTTGTAAGGGGTGTGTGCCATGTAATGGATAAGTGTAGATGTCAATCAGTGGCATTGTGTATCTGAGAATACCCCTAATACAATCATTGTAGGCGTGCACCCAAATAAGTCATATCATAACATGGCAATATTAAAGAAAAGTCCAACCCAATGAGTATATTCTCCTCCTTGACCCGTGCTCCTCATTGGTCCTCAGACAGTCGCTGGATGAGCAGAAGCGCATGGAGGAGGAGCTGACGGAGGAGGTGGAGGGTGCCAAGAGGAGGATCGACGAGATCAACACAGAGCTGAACCAGGTAGGGCGCCCCGCACAGAGCGGATCTAAACCCTGGGGTTGGGTTATCATCTAGAAACAAACATCTATCCAAAATAAAACGAGACGTATGGCTCATATTGATGTAGGTGAATGAGGGCCATTGTCTGCTGTTAAACTCTGCGTAGCATCTCACAACCCACCCCTTCTTACGACCGCGTAGGTCATGGAGCAGCTGGGGGACGCTAGGATCGACCGGCAGGAGAACAGCCGCCAGCAGCGCAAGGCTGAGATCATGGAGAGCATCAAGAGGCTGTACCCTGGCTCCGTGGTACGGCAGCCCCCCCCCCCCCCCCCCCCCCCCCCCCTTCACCAGGCCAACCACGCCTCCTCCCTTTTGACGTGTATCATCAACCGCTGCCTGAATTCACACTGTTCCCCGTCTCCTGTGTGTTCCTCCCTGAAGTACGGCCGTCTGATCGACCTATGCCAGCCCACGCAGAAGAAGTACCAGATCGCCGTCACCAAGGTGCTGGGGAAGAACATGGACGCCATCATCGTGGACTCTGAGAAGACGGGGAGGGACTGCATCCAGTACATCAAGGAGCAGAGAGGGGAGCCCGAGACTTTCCTTCCCCTCGACTACCTGGAGGTAACGTTTTGTTTTTTTGGTTGAGGATACTGTGGTGGCCAGAGTGCTAATGAAGTACATAAGTAAATGGTGGTTTTAATCGTCTAATGTGTTTCCAATGATAGTTGATCACTCCTAAAACTCGTACATAGATGCTAGGGCTGCATGATGTATAGTTTCAGCAATATGCGTAATAGTCACAAATACTCAATGTCAAAGAAAAAATTATCCATGCAACAAGTCATGCTACAACGTTTTTGCTGTATTTTCCCTGGCTAATCTAGAAAAAAGGTCTGATCCTTTCACTGGCACTTTCGAGTGAATAAAAGATAAGCAAAGGAAATCAATAATGCTGACAGTTCATTTGTTTTATATTCACACAATACCTCACAGGTTGCTTTAAAAACAAGCTGCCCAGGGCACTTGTAAACCACAAACTATCAACGAGGAATTAATCAATAATGTGAACAGCATATCGAACTACACAGACATCGCAATTAAGGAATGCGAGATGTTTGTGTTCCTGGAGGCCGTATATATGCATAAAAGATATATCCGCCTGAACTTTAGGTTGCAAGGCACTCTGCAGCTGTACTTACAATTGTTATGCATTACGATTCCATTGTTATTCCATACTGCAATATATTACGAGGAACAAAAGTATTGCTATTTTTCCGCCATGGTGCAGCCCTATTAGATGCATAAACCAACCAAGTCTAAAATGAAAACAACTTTCCTGCATTCAACCAAAGTGGTTTCCAATCCACAAGGGGTTTCCTGAACATGTAACCGAACATGTATGTCGTCCCACCCCCGCCCCCACAGGTGAAGCCCACCGACGAGAAGCTGAGGGAGCTCCGCGGGGCCAAGCTGGTGATAGACGTCATCCGCTACGAGCCCCCGCACATCAAGAAGGCCCTGCAGTACGCCTGCGGCAACGCGCTGGTCTGCGACAACGTGGAGGACGCCCGCAGGATCGCCTTCGGAGGGCCGTACCGACACAAGGTCACACGATGAACATGATCATACACCGAACACCATGGCACGAAAAATACATGACGTGTAATAGCTGTTCAATACCACTCCGTGGGAAGTGGGTTTTTGTACTATATTTATGTTTTGTGATCCCTCCCATAGTACACGGCCAATGCAATTACTTATTATAACCATCAACTATTTAGTTATTTAACTGTGTGATTTTTGTGATTTTTTTTGAAGTCATTCCTTCAATATAAACTAGCGTCTCACAATGTGTTTTCTGTGTTTGTCCGTGTGTCCAGACGGTGGCGCTGGACGGCACCCTGTTCCAGAAGTCCGGTGTGATCTCTGGAGGAGCCAGCGACCTGAAGGCCAAGGCCCGACGCTGGGACGAGAAGGCTGTGGACAAGCTCAAGGACAAGAAGGAGAAGCTCACAGAGGAGCTCAAGGTAACCAGAGAGGCCTTTCAGACGGCCATCATGGATAGAGGACACCCGGATCCCTAAAACAGATGGGTTTCATATCCCTCTCATCCCAGTTAACAGGCAGACCCTCTCCCACAACTCTCCCACAACCTTTGGACAAAGCCACACTTTCCTCTTCATATTGGAGACCTAATCCTAACCCCAATTGTATCCCCGTAAGTGGTAGTTGAAGTTGACCCACAGTATTTTCTGTGTTTTTTTTTTTGTAGGAGCAAATGAAGGCCAAGAGGAAGGAGGCAGAGCTGCGTCAGGTGCAGTCCCAGGCCCATGGGCTGCAGATGAGACTCAAGTACTCCCAGAGCGACCTGGAGCAGACCAAGACCCGCCACCTGTCCCTCAACATGCAGGTAGGCTGGCCTCAATGCACTATCCTGCCTGTATTAGCATTTTATTAGATCTACATTGTGAATTGGCTCATATTTCACTGTTACCGTTTTCTTCTTAAGTTTTTTTTGTATTGTAATTTACAAAAAAATGTACCGTAATTAATCATCTTTTTTCGCCCTTTGTGTCGTGCAGGAGAAGTCCAAGCTGGAAAGTGAGCTTGCCAACTTCGGGCCACGGATCAACGACATCAAGAGGATCATCACGTCCCGCGAGAAGGAGATCACAGACCTGAGGGACCGCATGAACCTGGTGAGCACCACAGCCCAGCTAGCTCTGTTTCTGAGCCTCTTCATGCATGTGGTGGAGGTGCGCTCTGACACTGCCATGGCTCTGCTCTCCAGGTGGAAGACGAGGTGTTCGTGGAGTTCTGCAAGGAGATCGGCGTGAGGAACATCCGAGAGTTCGAGGAGGAGAAGGTGAAGAGGCAGAACGAGATTGCCAAGAAGCGGTGAGTCTCGATGGAGATTGAGCCCTTGGGTCGCCCCACTTTCTGTCCACTCCTCCTGGCCCTAAAACCCCACTTGTGCCCCTTTTCTGTGTGTTCAGGCTGGAGTTTGAGACCCAGAAGACTCGACTGGGGATCCAGGTGGACTACGAGAAGAACCAGCTGAAGGAGGACCAGGAGAAGGTGATGATGTGGGAGCAGACCGTCAAGAAGGACGAGGCCGAGATAGAAAGGCTCAAGAAGGTAAAGGCATCCGTTTTACTGCTTCACACTTGTTAAGTCATCTTCCCTGGCTTTAAGTTCAGCTCTCTACTAGTAGATCGCTTACTTTGGATCATCTGTGTGGTTTTGATTTGTTTTGCTTCCACGCTGGCTGTAGGAGGAGCACCGGCACATGAAGATCATCGACGAGACCATGGCCCAGCTGCAGGACCTCAAGAACACCCACCTCACCAAGAAGTCAGAGGTCAACGACAAGAACCACGAGATGGAGGAGATCCGCAAGAAGCTTGGCGGGGCCAACAAGTCAGTGGCTCCAGAATAATTCAAACACATAATTCAAACATAATTCAAACACAGAATAATTCAAACATGGCGGTTTTACTTTTAAAGTAAAACCGCCATGTTCTTTAAGTGTAATCACTGACGTCCGTTTTGATGGCCGCCCTCCGCAGGGAACTGACCCAGCTGCAGAAGGAGGTGACGGCCATCGAGACAAAGCTGGAGCAGAAGCGCAGCGACCGCCACAACCTGCTGCAGGCCTGCAAGATGCAGGACATCAAGCTGCCCCTCCGCTCAGGGACCATGGACGACATCAGCCAGGGAGAGGTGAGCCCCGCGGCCTGGCGCTTACCGCCGCTTACCGCCGCTGATGTTGATGTTGATGCCCTCCTTACTACCCTGATATCAAGGGCATCATGAGGCACATTGGGGGAGGGGGGGGGGGAGAGCATGTGTTAAACATTGTCCAATGTCTAAACAAGACTCATCTGAAGTACTGAAGTACACGGCTTGAATTGTTTGTGTTACAAGGCAGACTTTGAGTGCCTTGTGTATGAAAAGTGCTATATAAATAAAGTTGCCCTGCCTACGTCTGTCTACCTTATATGTCTCTACGAATATTATGTTTTTGATCGGTTACATAAATGTAAATGTAAATTAAATGAGTGTGTCTGTTTTCTTAACGTTTGAGTGTGTTTTGTGCTCCACTAGGGGAGTCAGCAGCCCGAGGAGCCCACCAACAGCAAGATAGCCTCCAGTACGGTCCTGGCTAAAGAAGCCCTCATTGAGATCGACTACAGCAACCTGTCTGAGGACCTCAAGGTACCCAGGCTGCTCTGCCCTCACACAACCCTACCTACTTAAAAATAGACATCATTGAACAATGCAATACCGTGTGTATACAGTCACAATACGCAGTGTGTGTGGTACGCCGTGTACCAGACTGGGGGGTTTTGACGTAGCACCGCTCCCACTGACCCTGTCCCCGGCCCCCCACCAGGACACCCTGTCTGAGGACGAGCTGAAGGGCGAGATGAACACACTGCAGCAGCGGCTCAACGAGCAGCAGAGCATCCTGCAGAGGATCAGCGCGCCCAACATGAAGGCCATGGAGAAGCTGGAGAGCGTGCGCGACAAGTTCCAGGAGACCAGCGACGGTGAGCGGATTGCGGCCGGGCCGGGGTGGTTCTTTTTCCGGGGTGGTCTACTCGCCTGGATGTGTACAGTTGTACTGTTTGTAGGTGGCTGGTGGTGCAGCCCCCGCCCGACTCACAAGGCGCTCTTGTGTTTCAGAGTTTGAGGCGGCGCGTAAGAGAGCCAAGAAGGCCAAGCAGGCCTTCGAGCAGATCAAGAAGGAGCGCTACGACCGATTCAACGCCTGCTTCGAGTCGGTGGCCACCAACATCGACGAGATCTACAAGGCCCTGTCGCGCAACAGCAGCGCCCAGGTCAGCGCCGACCACCAAGTGTCCCGTCCGTTCAGGGATCGCGTCGGACCGACACAACGGAGGGCTGGGCATCGGTAGTCACTCTGTGTGTCCCATGTGCTAGGCTTTCCTCGGCCCGGAGAACCCAGAGGAGCCCTACCTGGACGGCATCAACTACAATTGCGTGGCCCCAGGGAAGAGGTTCAGGCCCATGGACAACCTGTCTGGAGGGGAGAAGACGGTGGCCGCCCTGGCCCTGCTCTTCGCCATCCACAGGTACAGCCACAGGAAGTGGTCCTGCCCTTATTAGTGCGGCCGTTTCGATTCAAGTTATTTTATTACTATTTGATTGCCGTTTTGGTTTCAACCTCATTGATATGACCGCAACGAATAACTCGCTAACTAACTAGACGGGGAGAGCTTATGGGTCGGTTGATCTCTTCTTTTACTTCATCATACCAACTTGCTAACCTTCCTCTTTACGTCAGCTACAAACCTGCACCCTTCTTCGTGCTGGATGAGATCGACGCTGCTCTGGACAACACCAACATCGGAAAGGTGGGTGGAGTGCAATCAACAGTCCAAATGTGAAACGCAGATATTCAGTATTCAGAGATACATGTTGAATGGGTGCGTATCCGTTCTGGTTCAGGTGGCCAACTACATCAAGGACCAGTCTGTGATGAACTTCCAGGCCGTGGTCATCTCGCTGAAGGAGGAGTTCTACACCAAGGCCGACTCCCTCATCGGAGTCTACCCAGAGGTGAGCGTCTTCACTCACAGATGAGACCCAGTTAGCTTAGCGTTAACGCAAAGCAAAGCAAAGTAAATAACTTCTTGAATAAACATTGAAAATGTACCTGCTGGCTTAGCTTTCGGTAACACGACACAACATACTCAATTTGTTTTGCGCAATGTCCTGTTAAATTCAGGCAGATTTTGGGGCTTTAATCATCACTACCAACTGTCTGGATGGAATGCTCTGCTTGCCGTTAACAACTATGAGATTGTCGGTTTTCAAGCAGTTCTACAAAAAGCTATAGAAAGATGATATGATGGCTAAGCAGAAACGACATGCTCCCTGTGCACTAGAAGCAAACTGAATTCATGTTCTGTTCCTTCTGTCCTCTACAGCAAGGGGATTGCGTCATCAGCAAAGTCCTGACCTTTGACCTGTCCCAGTACCCTGACGCCAATCCTAACCCCAACGAATAGGACAACACTGCTGTTTGAGGTTTCAATCTGCCACTGGATTGCTCATGTAATCACTTAGGTATTTGCTAGATTGTAACGTCATTTGTTTAATGTTTTTAGGTTCAGTTTGTTTTGTTTTTAGCCTATTTCTTCAGAGTGAGGGGTTGGTTTGTCGAGGACGGACTGGGGAGGGGATGTGTACTTTTATAGACAGTTTCAAACTGAATGTGCATTTATACAAGGCTGCGCTTTATATGTTGACAGCGATTGGTCCACACAAAGGCTTTCCCCCATTGAAAGGTTGAGTACAATAGTGGAAGTTCAATAATTGTAAATCAGGTAAATCATGTTTGAAGCTGTTAACTATTGTTTTTTTTAAATCATTAAATGTTCATATTTTTAATGCTATTAAAAACCTGTGTTCCCTTCAGACCCTTTTATAATAATCAAGCTCCTCTTTTCAAGTGTATCATTTGAAGCCCTGGTCAACCACCATCTCATGTAACTGACACGAATCTGTACTACTTTATCACTCCTTCTGCTTTTTAACTCCCTTTGTTTGTACTGGATAAGAAAGAACCTTTCGGTTAACGTTCCAGTTGGATGGATAATGTTTTTAACAAACCTTTTAAAACTCATCTGCGAACATACAGACGAGTTGAGAGTTCTCAATGTAACCGATATGAGGCAGTGAACTGAATGGGCCAAACGGTAAACATCACTTTTATGGAACGTCCTCTTATGTGTCTCTTTACTAACTGTATGGATTTCTTTTGCTTAATAAATACATTTCGAAATATTTTCAATTCACGTTATACGGATATTCATTTTTTTAATCCAAAAGGGTAAATCTGAAAACACTTGGATACTTTTTTTTTTGGGGTAAAATTAGGCAAATGAAGGCTAAGACAAACTAAATCAAAGTCCAACCACGTATATAATAAACCACAGAAAATTTAGACAGTGAGACAATCTTTATTTTCATTTTTTATTTTAACATTTCCTTGTACAATCTGTACACGACAATAAAGTCAACAATTCATAACTGAATCAATTGCAAATAAAGAAAAAATGAATGCATAAAAAACATAAGGAAAATATAAGTAATATATTTATAGAGGAAGGGCGCGAGAGAACATAGATGTAAATGGCCCATAAAGATCTGTAAAATACATATTTAAAATTATGAAATCAAAATGTACAACATTTTATCATAGTCTCTTGATGCATAGCCTATGTGTTTAGAGCAGTGAACAGCAGTGGCTTGTGTGTATTTAGTCATCCCATGACTACCTTGTAGCCATCTTGGTTCTAGACGTAAGCTCGTGGGGAACTTAATGCGTAAGATAGGCGCTATTAGTGAATAAGGGGCGTTGGCTGCCTATCATCAGAGAGCCACCCTGTGTAGGAGAAGATCATATGCTTATGACTATCTTGTATCAGCTCTGAATGTAGAAAGTGTTTCATTCATTGTTTTGCTGCATAACCATGATGTATATACTCATGTGTTGGTCAATCAAGCCATTTAAAAACATAATCATAGAAATTGAAATTAAAGTCGTTGATACCAGTCCTACATTGTCAAGATCTAAGCGGTACTCCAGTCTTCCTGCTGTTGCTGCACTTGGGATTAATTGTTATTTCTCGGGATTTTTTTGTGTTAAGGATGAAGAAAAAATACAGAACCAAAGAAACATTTTTTTTCCATGTGTTGAAAGCGTCCCTCCCCAGTTGTTAGTCCCGGAACACCAAGAGGTACAGCACAACAGGTGGCCACCCGGGGGTCCTCATTGGTTTTGTATGAATAATGGAATGAATAACTTATGTTCCATACATCCTGTATAACATCTCTATATGTTCTAGGTTGAGAAAAATGTTGTTACTATTTTCACTTTTGAAGTGATGTTCAACGATAATTAGTGAAATTAGTCCTGCATATTTTCTGTTTAATAAAATAAATAATGATCAGTTTACCCCCCTAAAAAAATCTGAATATAAAGACACAAAATTAAGTCAAGCGCACCATGAAAAATATGGTTCATACAGCGGTCAACCAGCAGAGGGCAACAAATCCAAAGGAAATATCTAAAGATGCAATTCTCCGTCTCCCGTTAACGACCTGTATTTAATCATTTTTTATCTTCTAGAATGCAGGTAACCATCGTGTCAAGAGAAGATGATCCACTGTATTTGTTTCACATTTCCAATGGGCAAAAAGACTTATCTGTCCTGCCACAACATCATCATCTCTATCATTACGTGATCCTCACTGCTTCTATCGCTCACAACAGTTCGAGAAGGTCTTGTGAATCATCTCTTGGCAGTTCCTCCATACAGAAAACTCAACAGAGTGTGTTATTCCATGCGCATGTCAGCAGGCGTGTATTTGTGGTGGACTATTAAGGGATTAATTGTGCTTTCATTGGCATTTGTATGTGACCTCATGTCACCATATGAAATGAAGGTTAAACACATGTACACACCCTACACACATTCTGAGACAGTACTAATAGCCCACTGTTGAGACAGCATTTGCTATGCATGCTTAAATGATTGAATATTGAATAATTGACTTATTTTTTATGAAAAGACAAAAAGGTGGACTTCAAAATCCTTTTGTTAGGCGGTGCCAGATTTCCCTAGCCTGGTTCTACCAGACTCTCGTACTTCACTTCATTTGTACAGAGTACTGAAGGGAAATTCAAATTCAGCGGAAGTACCGTACTTAGGCGGGCGGAGCCAGGCTAAGATTTCCCCGTACTGGGATCAATACTATCTTATCTTAAGTGACAGGGATTGATCAACACTTAGAAAGAAGAAGCGGGTTCCAAGTCCTGGTCTATATATTTTTTGTTACTCAGGCCAATGTGTAAGCGTTAAGGCCTGGTCTACTTCAGACTGGTCTACTACCCCGTTCACTGCGCCTGTCCGTAACACGTTGTTACAGTTCGCTAGTGCTCCGCTTTGTTGAAACGGTCTCACAAAGAAAAGGATATAAAAGTTAAAAAAGCACTTCGCCTCCCCCATAGCTGTTATTCGAAGCGACAAGCGCTTGCGAAGCGGAGGCTAGCGTCTTTGTAAAGTGGCCTGTGACGGCTTTTAGCCCGGCCGTGGCGGGCTGGGAGAGAGGAAGAGGGGGAATGAAGGTGTTCAGCAGATGTACCGCCGTAAATATACAGGGGCCGGCAGATATTGCAACTAGAAAGGCCAAGGTTTGATCTTATGACTAGCGTAAAGCAAGTATAAATATAGTAACAGGAAGTGTGCGTCGCTGCTGCTGGCATTGTTAAACGGAACAGCCCTGATGTGAAGCTCAAAAGCACCACAGCCTGTTTTGGAAGTACAATACCTAGAATAAGGATGGTTGGCCTGTATGTTGGGGTTATTTGCACAATAAAACATTTAGCAAAGAGGGGTTTATACTTGGATGTATATTGGCTGCCTGTATATTGGCTTCTTACTGAGCACCACTAACCTTCCATGTGAAAGAAAGTGGTTATTTCTGAAGTACTTCAGGAATTGTTAATCGGAGGAAAACAATGCAGGGAACGTGTTTCACAGCTTTCCCTGATTATTCAACTCTTTCTTCCATTCTATGCCAGGGGATCTGGCTGTAACTGGAAATGCCCAACGCATATTCTAGACTAGAGCTCTTGTGTTAAATGTGAAAAATCAAAAGAAGCACAGAAGCAGAAATACACACGTTGCGTAGCGTGTGTGTCTCGATGATAAAACGTTATGCCTGTAGTGGATGCTCAGCCTTAAAGGACGGTTCTCCTGTTTGGTGGTCCTACATCGTTATGACCCTGTTCTCCTTCCCGCTGTTAGTTCTCCCGGTGCATTGGCTCCCCGGGGGGGGGGGGGGGGGGTGTTGGATGGTATCGGGTAGCGTCGCTCGGCTCGGTCCGGTCTAGGACCTGTAGTCCTTTTTACTGTAGGGCTTGTTCCCCAGAATGCCATCCACATCGTGCACGATGGACGAGGTGAGCTTCGGAAGAATCTGTTGAGGTAAGAACCAGACCATGGAACTTAAGAATATATTCATGGGTTTTATTTTGACTGTGACATTGGGCTCAAGCATGCCTACTCATAGCTTGGGACATTGGGGATTGACCTCAGTACTTTTCAGCTGGGGAGTCATACGCCGTGCTACCTAGCATACCTTCCTTTTCTTTAAGGTTTTTAGGGAATACATCGCAATAGAGATCTAATTTCAGTAACCCAAGGATTCTTCAAGATCGGTGACATTTATATGCAATAAAAGGTGGTGCTCTTTTTGTATACAGTGACAACTGGATACAGAGGGAACTCCAGCCTTCCTAGATGAACTATCCAGACATGATGCCCACACGGCAACTTCAGCAGATGAGGTCCAGCGCTCAGGGGGAAAGAGATTTCCCTCCCCGGCTTAAAATAGCCCTCTCTACGTCCATGAAAAAATAGTCACATGTCAATACATAACGAGGCAGATGTTTGTTGCATGTTTGCCTTGACAGATGTTTGCCTTGACAGCTAGTTCAGCTGGCGCTTTACTGCCACAGAGGGACGGGGATGTTCCCCATCCCGGCCTGCATGGTTCCACAACTTTAGTTCTCTTGTAGGAGAGCGGCAGAGGGGAACCCGGGGTTCTGGGTTCGAACCCAATTGTCTGCGGTCTAAACAATTAACAGTTTATTGTGTAGAATTGAGTAGCAAATAGCGGTGACGTTGACTGAATACCCCCACTCCTCCCTTTCTAACTACTTTGGTGGAATGTTCTGGCCTGTGTTGCGTAAGGTGCCAGTCTGTACTTCCATTGAATCCGATCATTTTATTGTTATGTTTATACTATGTTATTGTGTCTGTGGTGGAAGAGTCCAAGAGCCAACATGGCGGCCCGTGGTTTACCTGTATGGCTCCAATGTTCTCCAGAAGCTGGTCAGCACTGGAGGCCCCCAGAAGGACAGAACTGACCCCATCGTTCCTCAGGCACCAGGCTAGAGGAACAAGGCACAGAGCAGGACTAACTAGAGAAGGACTACACTCGCTGACTGGCTGACATTTAGGTTACGTATGTGTTATCAAAACACACACCCTTTTTTTTGTGATCTAGAACATTTTCCTGGATATCTGATTTGAATCAAGTGATTGTTCTGGAAATCCCTGCAATATATTTCCACCAGGTTTACCTGCAGCATCTGACGCCGACAGTGTCTGACGCTGGTATAGTGTATCTGTAATGTTAGCCAAATCAACGTCAATTCAGTTTCCAAATCTCTGACTGTGGGTTGGGGTTGGGGTTGTTTTCGGTTTACATTGATTAATGTGTGTGTTGGGCAAGAGGGAGAAACAAGACCCCTGAGGCGAGACGAAGGGATGGAGAGGGGGAAAGGGAGGAAGGAGAGACACCACTTGGGAGGGGGACATGTTGGAGGGAGGGAGGGAGGGAGGGAGGGAGAGGGAGAGGTCGGCGAGGGAAGCACATGAGGGAGAAGACCATATGTCTGAGGACGGGCCATCTGGGCTGCTGGACATGACAAACTCCACAGAGTTATCCATGGTAGAGTACTGCCGTGTAGTTGGAGCACAGTGTGTTGTAATTGTAAAAACACAACACATAAAGTGTAGTTTATGTGTAATGATGTAGTTTAGTGTATAAAATAATAGTTGAAGTACCGATAGCCAGCTCGGGGGGAGGGTGTAGTAGTACTGAGTGTATAGTAGTATAGTAGTAGTACCGATAGCGAGCTGGGGGAGGGTGTATAGTAGTATAGTTGTAGTACCGATAGCGAGCTGGGGGAGGGTGTATAGTAGTATAGTTGTAGTACCGATAGCGAGCTGGGGGAGGGTGTATAGTAGTATAGTAGTAGTACCGATAGCGAGCTGGGGGAGGGTGTATAGTAGTATAGTAGTAGTACCGATAGCGAGCTGGGGGAGGGTGTATAGTAGTATAGTAGTAGTACCGATAGCGAGCTGGGGGAGGGTGTATAGTAGTATAGTAGTAGTACCGATAGCGAGCTGGGGGAGGGTGTATAGTAGTATAGTTGTAGTACCGATAGCGAGCTGGGGGAGGGTGTATAGTAGTATAGTTGTAGTACCGATAGCGAGCTGGGGGAGGGTGTATAGTAGTATAGTAGTAGTACCGATAGCGAGCTGGGGGAGGGTGTATAGTAGTATAGTTGTAGTACCGATAGCGAGCTGGGGGAGGGTGTATAGTAGTATAGTTGTAGTACCGATAGCGAGCTGGGGGAGGGTGTATAGTAGTATAGTTGTAGTACCGATAGCGAGCTGGGGGAGGGTGTATAGTAGTATAGTAGTAGTACCGATAGCGAGCTGGGGGAGGGTGTATAGTAGTATAGTAGTAGTACCGATAGCGAGCTGGGGGAGGGTGTATAGTAGTATAGTTGTAGTACCGATAGCGAGCTGGGGGAGGGTACATCCCAGGCGCTCAGCGATGGCCAGCAGTTCCTTCAGCTTGGCCTGCTGGCGACGGCCCTCTTCACTCAGAATCTTGTCCTTCATCCACTGGTAACCCTGGAAACACAGTATATAAACACTAACAATGTTTAGATTTAATGTACATCGTTGTGTGTATGTACTGTATATATATGCATATTATTCTATATTTCACCTGTGGTTATTCCTAACTGTATTGTGTGTTTAGGGGATTTGGGGGTTTCTGTAGCTATCGGCATGTGCTACAGATGTATCAAGGTCATTTTATTAAAAAGAAGAATCATAGATATATAAATTAATCTTTCACATTTTCACTTTTAGTACAGAGTTTAGTGGAACTCTTTGAGACTACAACAAACCAAATAACTAAAGATCACAACTGTTCAGCCAACTGTTAAAGATGTCTAGTGACAGCACTCCTAACCAGTCGAGTGAAATGATCATCCACTTAGATTTCAAAAGACCAATTTTTGATGTCCTTTCTCTGAAATGATGAGTCAACTTTTCATGTCCTTTCTCTGAAATGATGAGTCATCACAATGTGTTTTATCAGAAGAACTGTGCACTGTTAAATGCCAAAGTTGACTGAGTCATCAAATTAAGAGGTGCTATCTATCTTAGATGGACAAACATAATCGTGTGAGTTGGAATATTTAGCTTGCAGTAATAAATCTATCTTTGTGTTTGCATGAGCTCTGAGCTCTATTTGTATTAAATTTAATAAGTATAAGTATAATAATTGAAAGGCTGTCACACAAATAGTGGGAATGTTCTCCCATAGTCACGGTAGATGAAAACATCAAAAAACATAAGACTAACCTAGATCAACATAAATACAATTAAATAAAACAATAGTATTGCAAATAATTGCAATTGCAATAGAGAAGAATTTAGAAGAACTATGGAAACAAAAAGCATTAATGGTAATGTTAATATAAATATCTGTTTCTGATTGGCCAGCTGATCATAATAACGAGTTATTCAATTGGCTCCGAGTTGAGGGGGCGTACCTTGAGGGATGCCCGGGAGAAGGCGGGCACGCCGCTGGTGTACTTCCCAGAGATGATTCCACATGCCAGGGGAGACCATGTCATGGCTCCCACCCCTGCAGCCACGCACGCACACACACACACACACACACACACACACACACACACACACACACACACACACACACACACACACACACACACACACACACACACACACACACACACACACACATAGTGCTGCCTCGTATGAATAATATAAATAAGATATATAACATAAAACACACACTCACAGATTTATTTATATATAAATATACATGACTTTTTCAATTTGATCCATAATTAATATTACGTTACATTATATAGTTCAGAGTAGAGTGTACCCAGATGTTTTGAAAGGGTATCAAGCTCTCTCCATTAAATAAACATGTGTCTTGATAACATCACTTTATTGCTGTGCCTTGTTCTACGGCTGTGGGTCCTTTCTCGGGCCTCTCACCTATCTTGTGATAGAGCTCCGGCAGCTGCACCTCCACCTTCTCCCTCTGGAACATGTGGTACTCAGCCTGCTCACAGATGGGCGGGATCAGGTTGAACTGCCGCGCCACAGAGTACGCCTCCTGGAAACACACACACACACACACACACACACACACACACACACACACACACACACACACACACACACACACACACACACACACACACACACACACACACACACACACACACACACACACACACACACAGAAGGACCATCAGAACACACATAGTGACCATGATCGAGGCAAGCCTGTGGTTCTTTGCTTTATGTCATTCCCTGTCTTTTCTAGGTCTTTGCTGGGCGGAGGGTTGCAAAACGTTTTTTGCAATAAACAAACACAGAAAAACAGTCAAAGGTTAAAATAGTGTCATTAATCATAATGACACAATAATTTGCTGTCTTCTAAAGATGAACAACATCAACCACCCTTCGCCACAAAGTGGTGTTTTATTATTAGGTGAGTGCTTTCCTTATTGTACAATAGAGTTTTGGGACCCTACCCCTTCCACAATTGTTCACCTAGAGAATAGTTTGGAATCGCGCACTACCATTCAAATTAGTTTTACATATTGTAATCTTTTTAAGATATTCTTTTAAAATATTTTTTTTTACCAAGGAATTCAATGGGATTTACCCATTCTCTGACACTTCAACTACTTTAGACTTTGTAACTTTGTCAATTTTGAACCATTAACCTTAACCAAAACAGTTGAATAACCAACACACTTTGATCTTCAAATATATTTATCAAACCGATTTTCAATATCATTTATACGTTTTTTTCAGAATCAACAGTTTAATTTCATACCCGCTTTGTATACTTTCAGTTGGTCTTCAATTGAAGCTAGAGATTTTTTAAATAGTGGCTAAGTCAAAATTGTTTACTCCATTTAGACTTTGTTCAGATCTTTTCACTTGATTTAAGCCATTAAAAAAAAAAAAAACGTTTTAAACTATGTGGCTTAATTAAAACATATTTTCGACCTCACTTTGCGTTACAGCACTCACCACATTTTCTGCAGGAAATGCATTTTCTAATTCTATTTGGATATTCTCACCATGATCTCCATTGCGCTCCAGCGCGACGTGCCCCAGTACATCGCCATCCCCTGGTTGATCACATGGGTCATGGCCCTCACCGTCTCTGCCAATCACAACAGATTACACACAAAGAGAATCAGCTATTGGTCAGATACCTTGTTTATAATACAGGACACATCCAGTTTGTTGGTGGATGAAAATCCCAGCAAACACATTTAGGACTGAGAGAGAAAGAAAGAGATACAGAAAGAAATAAAGCAAGGCAGAATGAAAGAGAACCTCAACAATCTGAAAATATAAGGAGAACTGTTCAAAGCAGGGAAAGAAATGTCAATGGGATCAACAGGCAGGAAGACTGAAGAACATGAAAAACAGATTCTCATCTGAATCTTAGGTCTGCCTGCTCACAAGTTGGTTATGTTCAGAGGCAATGGGGTGTAACACACAGTTATGCATGAGAAGGTATAGAGGTCATCACACCAGGTATCCACATCCCTGTCAGTTTGTCAGGGTTGAAGAGCATCTTGCAGGTTGCATTCCTGGTTAACCAATTTGGGATGGCTATGTAGCAAATTGAATAAAAAGCAATAGTATTCTTTTGAGAAAATAGTTAAAAAATATTTCTTTAGACTGTTCGCTACAAAAACAAGTCCAGTGTTAATTCCAGTAAAACATATTTGAGTGGCTTACCTGCAAGCTACTCTATAATGCTCTATAATAAAGTTCTTGTTCGTCTAAAGACAAAGAATACGAAGAATAAGATTGCTCTGTCTGTGAAAACATGTCGTCAAGACCTGCTTTAATAACCGAGGACAGCAGAATAGAGGAGAATGAGTTCTTCCTTTATTATGTTTTTTTATCTTCAAAATCATCGCCCAAGAGAAGATGTTTCATTACAAAAACATGCTGTTCTTTGAGAACATGCAGGATGATTCGTATCGCTCCCTGTGAGGGGAGCGTTGGGTTGTTGGAACAAAATGACCAGGGACCGACTGATGCAGATGGTATCAACGAGCATCGGATATGGTGTTGAGTGAGACAATATGAACATACTCCTCTCAAAACGGCATATTCAATATTATTAATTGCAGTGGGACGATAAGATCGGGGTAGGATCAAACGGTTGTAAACTGGGCGGGCTGCAGTCTGGGGGGGAGGGGTGTACATTACCGTCAATTTATAGACACAATAAATAAATCCCTTGAAGGAGCGGCACCGATGTTACTATTGGGGGAGGGAGGGGGCGCATTCCAGCATTTTATGGGATCCATAGAGGGATGAACGAAGGAGAGGAGGGAGAGTCTACTCCTAAACGTCTGCCATAAAATGCTTCCTCATAGGGGGGTGGCTGAGGGTACCAAGTACCTTCTATGACGAACTTTCTGGACCTAGGTGTGTGAAATGGATCTCCTGGACGAAACAAAAGGAAAGAAAAATAAAGTGAGATTGGGGAATTGGTGGGTGACCCTGGGGTTCATAGTTGACCTTGGGGTTACCTTTGCCTTTGTCAGGTCACAGGTGAGCAACAGGTGGCTGGTGGGCTTGAACTTTACCAAGCAGACAGCCACCTTGATGGACTACCAACTTATGCCTCGTTTCCGCAGTGCAGTTCAGTTCGGTGCAGCTTGGTCCGCTTATATTGGCGTTTCCACTGCTAAAAGTTGGGTAGGGTCCCAATTTTCGGTACTCCTCCGTTGGGGTACCAAGCGGTCTGAAAGGGTGCTCTAAAGGTGGAGCTACACACGCTGTCCGTTGATTCTTCTTAATTGAATTTATTAGCAGGCTACACTGTGTCGCGCTGCTATGATGTCACGATGCTCACGTAGCTGCCGCGGCTATCGCCATCTGGCTTAAAACCCGCCCTAGCATAAGGGTACTGTCGGCCGTGGAAACGCGAGCCAGATTTAGCGTAACCGAGCAGTCCCGCTCCGAGCCGCACCACACCGAACCACACTGCTCGGTGAAAACGAGGCAAAATACCAACAAACCTGTTGTCCTACATTGTACCAGGGCTTCAGGGCTCTGCTCTGCTGGTGTTTTCAGGGGAATAACTTTGAGGGTCGGCAGTCCCAGAACAAAGACTTCAACAGTTACATTTGTCAAGGTTGCGCATCGGTCAGGTTGACTGCACCCCAACCAGCTTCGGCAGGCCAGTAGAGGGAATCGTACCACCCCCCCCACACCCATGTATTGGATCCCATGGAATAAGTATTCCCGGCCTTGGGTGTAATAATGCTTGCACATTGACACATAACATCTTGTTATAAGTTGTAGATAGGAGTTGCTGGGGCGCATGGCATCTGTGCCGTAAACAAGTTGTAAACACCACCAACCACCGGGTGGAGAGCTCTCTCTGGCCCTGGATCTCTGCCGTATAAAGAGATATCTGGACGTCTGAGGCTGGTTGCGTCAAATGCATCTGTTAACATACATGACCCTACCTTCCATGGGTGTGTTGGGATCCGGCCGGTTGGCAAAGACCACGTCCACATACTCCAGCTGAAGTCTTTCTAGGGACGCCCTCAGACCTACGTTATGGAAGGAAAACAAAGATCATATTACCCAGTGTTGCCTTGCCATTGCTGGCCGTTTGCCATCAATTTCAGGGTGTCCTGTTACACGCCACCAAACGAAATACAATGACTATTAGATTTCTTGTTGCATTAGAATGATCATCTGGAAACGTTTCACCTTCAATGATGTGTTTCCTAGACAAGCCTCTTTCTGTTTCCGCCCTGTGAAAACAGTCAGAAAGAAAGAAACTCATTTTAACTGGCTTTGAATACAAAACAATGAGAGAAATTACCATAACTTCTGTGAGCATGAAGCTATACCAAACTGCCTGACAGCAACACATTTCAAGAAAAAAACTACAAATTAAAACAGAACAGAGTACATACTTTCCTCCCCAGAAAATCTTGGTTGTGATGACTAAACTGGAGCGCCTGTGTGTGAAAACAAAGTTGACTCATAAAACGTTTTCATACCTTTTGTTAGGTAGTAAAGGTTATCTTATCATGCAGACTGCCATGTCGTTATTTTTTTCATCACTGTTCCAAATGTTCCTATTTATACGGGACATCAGGTGAACATTCATACTTCAGGTGCACAATAATTCACCAGATGCTTCTCTTCGGATTCTACACCATTGATAAGGTTAATGATTATCCTCTTATCATTCATCCAAAACAGGTCAATGAATGAATGGCATTAGTTCAAAATCTCTCCTGTTACAATGAATAAACATCCCATGATGAGTGAAAAGGGATTCCATATTCTCTATGTATGAATGAGGCTGATCACCCTACCTCCATCCCTTCTTTTTGATAATCCTTCCCAAGACAAGCTCAGCCCTGTGAAAGAGAGATTTAAATTATTGGCCAGGTTTGTGTGTGTGTGTGTGTGTGTCTGTGTGTATATGTTTGTGTGTGGTGATATGGTTATAATCACTTTATAGGTTGGTTGTTTGGTCATTTTTGTTCTTCTGCTCATAAATCCTGTCTCTCACACACACACAAACACACACACACACACACACACACACACACACACACACACACACACACACACACACACACACACACACACACACACACACACACACACACACACACACAGACCCCCCCCCCCCCCCCCACACACACACACACATGCACCCACACACACACACACACACACACCTTCATAGATTTCACTAACAATTGTATTTGCCTCAACTGGATAATTACGATTTCCCCAGAGTTTAAATTGAGCCGACTGCTGCAAATTCTCCTCAACGATTTCCTGTGCTGCTTTGTAAATTGTGTACCCACCATTGGAAGGTCTTTCAATGGTTTAATGCCCTATGTTAAGGATTGGGTCCTTAAAGCCCATTATAGCAACATTGCTGTGACATGCATTAACCCCAAAAGTTTTGTCAGTGTCCTGGGAGATGGACAATGATCTGATTTAGAATGCCAAACACGTCTATCACCATCCACCTCTCCTCCCCTCTATCAACCTATCCACGCCAGTGTTGTTTTTGGCAGGCATTTTAGATTTAGTTTTAGTCTTAGTCTTTTTGACGAAATGCTTCTTAGTTTTAGTCCCATTTTAGTCATTTCTATCTTTGAAAGTTTTAGTCTAGTTTAAGTCTGACGAAAACTCAAAAGGTTTTAGTCTAGTTTTAGTCCGACGAAAACTCGTCGGACTGTCGCACTCGTCGCACACGGCACACTCGTGTGTGCCGTGTGCGTGCAGGCGCAGCTGCGCGCGAGCGAGGCTTTTAGTGTGTGATGGGGGCGTGACTGTTAGGACAAGCAGCTGGCTCCATTTCTCCATTTCTTTTCCGCATATTATAGTTGGCGGGAAAAAAGCATGTTTTGAAACTTTGTTCGTCCACTCACTAACAATTTAGTCTCGTCTAGTTCTCGTCTGACGAAAATGTCTACATTTTTCGTCACATTTTAGTCTTTATATGGCTTTGGTGACGTTCGTCTTAGTCTCATTTTCGTCATGGAAAAAAGGGGTCTGACGACGTCATTTTCGTTTTCGTCTTGCCTGACGAAAACAACACTGATCCACGCCTGTGTCCGTCTACGTCTATCCTTCTGTTTATTAGCATACATCCATAACTCTGTGTGCGTGAGTGGGTGTGCGTGTGTGCACACCTGCGTGTGTACATGCGTGTCTGTGAGTGTGTGTGTTTATGCGAGTGTGTGTCTGAGAGTCTATGTGTCTGCGTGAATATGTGTGTTTCTGTGTGTGTAAGCATGTGTGTTTCCTGTATATGTATCCGGCGTTTTCCTGTCCGGGGTGTATGATGGGTTGCCGGTGCGAAACTCACTTCCCGGCAGCGTAAACCTCTGCGGTGTCGAACAGGTTGATGCCGTTGTCATAGGCCAGCGTCAGCAGCTCCTCCGCCATCTTGAGAGACAAAAACAACCTAATTCATTTTTCATCTGACTCGTACCACATGTCGTATGAGGAAATGTGAGACTCTTTATAATGTTCGGTAAAATTCATGTTTCTCTGACCGGCTTTCCATATCGGAATGAGAATTGTGATTAAATTACTCATTTTTTATCCTACCTCATCTGATATCTGGCCCCCAAACGTCACCCATGTCCCTGCAACAAAGAGAAGAAGAAAGTGGTTACAGAGACAGAGAAGAAGAAAGTGGTTAGAGAGAGAGAGAGAGAGAGAGAGAGAGAGAGAGAGAGAGAGAGAGAGAGAGAGCGAGAGAGAGAGAGAGAGAGAGAGAGAGAGAGAGAGAGAGAGAGAGAGAGAGAGAGAGGGAGAGGGGGAGGGAGAGAGAGAGAGAGCTAGCTCACCTAATCCAAGACAGGAGACCCGTAATCCAGATTTCCCAAGATTTCTGCAAGAAAGAAATATATTACACTCTTCAGTTAAGACATCCAAACTCTACATGTATCATTATCTTTTTTTACAAAGCATTTGTGAAAGTGAGAATAATCCAAACTCAAAACGAATATAGAGTATAGTTGGAGGTAGTACTGTAGGTACTAAAGAAGGAGTGAACTTGGTTTCAAGGGAAATAGCATGACAATTACTGGCAACCGATCAACTTCCTAACTGTCCCGATTTGTTAAAAAAATTATTGAATGCTTTCTCAGTACTAAATTGTATGTTAACCTCTGTTTGAATTAAAGGTTGGAAAAGGGATATAATTTCAGTGACTTTTCCGAAGGCATACTTATGCAACATGTGTTAGTGTTGTTTATGTTGTTTATGTTTTAGTGTCTATTTTCTCTGATAGCGATATGTTGAATTTAACATATTTTTTGTAGTTAATTAGCTAGCCAGTATTTCTCTCTTCTCTTCTCTATATGTTTAAAAAGGAGCATAAATTACAACTGCAGATATTATTTTGTATTCAGCAATGTGCCAAGGTATGCCGAACTTCATTCAGGAAACCATATTTTTATTCCCCTCATTTAACTCAAAAGACTGCAATGGTGTCCGAACTCCTAAATCTAACCTACAGCACCTTTAAGTGTGATGGCTATTATAGCAAGCCAAAATAAGGTGACAATCAGTAAAGGTGGCATAAAGAGTGAAAGAATGAGGATACTTCTGTATAATAATAATCATTTGATTATTCATTGTTCTTCAAGTTTCCTGATAATGTCCAGTATAAGTAAACAAAATCATATTCATTTTTTTCGAATTACACTACAAAGTCCAATTGCTATGGATACACAAATCCAATTCTTTGACTCTCTTTTCTTTGGCTCGCACAATGTAGACCAACACCAGTGAACCCCAAACATGTCCGACCCTGAGTCCGACAGAAGCGTGTCTCTATTCACAGCTCACTGGACCACAACACCTACATCTCCCAATCCTGAAAGTTGATTACATGCCATTGTACCAGCACTCCCACTCTCACTCTCTCTCTTTTCAGCTAAAATGCTTCAGCTTGAATGCATTCAAACATTCAAAAGCTAGATGTACCCAGTGGCCTTCAAGGATGTGTAATAGAAATACCTTGGGTTGGGTGAAGCCACGAGAACACAAAAGACACTGTGAGGTTCCTTGATGGGATTGAAGAAGAAAAAACACGCTGGCTGACTTCAACCATCAGCTGGAGGAAGAGTGCATGGAACATTCTAGGACAGCCTTTGTGGTGCTTCTGCGTGTGTTTGTGTTTTTGTGTGTGTGTGTGTGTGTGTGTGTGTGTGTGTGTGTGTGTGTGTGTGTGTGTGTGTGTGTGTGTGTGTGTGTGTGTGTGTGTGTGTGTGTGTGTGTGTGTGAGTATGAATGCTGAGTGACTTGAAGGTTGTGTGCTCGAAAAATGATCACACAAAATGAATAACCCAATAAAAGATAAAAATAAATTAATTAATTAACCACACTCACACCCCAAACACAAAAAGCTGGAATAGGGAAAAAGAAGGGAAACTACAAAAAAAATATTTTCTGAAATTTTTAAGAATAATCCCAAAAACTAGCTTCTCAATCAGGAAATGCTGACGAGTCAACGAGCAAAACTTTAACGCGATATTCCAGCAACAAGCAACATTTCACAGCTATCTTTCGAAATATTCTTTATGATTTAATAAAGTGTGTGAGCTATAATAGTAGGCCAATGGCCCCAAGCTATCTCTGGAGTGGTTTGTGTCTGAAACAGGCTCCTGAAGAGGTGTTGATAATGTGAGTCTAAAACCCACACACAAACACACACGCATCGTTTTTTCTAACACACTGGCACTGTTGATTGACAGCTGGCTGTATCACTTCTACTCCACATTGTATCACCACTTATTAGCATACAATATACCATGCATACAAGCATGGGCATTTCTCCTTGTAATACCATTTGTATTAATTTATAAGTATATACAATATATAATAGCATGTGCATTTATTTTTGTAATACCATTCGTATTAATATATCAGTTTATACGTTAAATAATATATACTAGCATTTATTTTTGTATTTATACAGTAGCCTTTTACTATTTTATATAACGATGTGCAACCATGAACACACACACACAAACACCTTTTGGCAACCACCTAAAGGATACGCAATCAGTCCTGTGAAAGTGACGACCGACTGTGTTCACCGCATGTGTGCGAGTGTCTGTAACATGACCTTCACACCTTTTCTTTGTGAAGTTCGGACCAAGAACGTGCGCTGTGACAGGGGATTGAAGCCAGCCGCAGAGAACCTTTTTGTTTGGTTTATAAACGTGCCACATTCTCCAAGTAGTGATGAGTAGATCCAGGCACTTAAACATCAACAAGAAGCGAATGACATTCATTTCATTTAAAAATAGACACAGTGTGAAATGTGTTCTTAAACATCACACAGTCTACGGGTACAAACATCCACACAAGGCTCACGTGCACACACACACACACACACACACACACACACACACACACACACACACACACACACACACACACACACACACACACACACACACACACACACACACACACACACACACACACACACACACACACACTCTCACTCTCTCTCTCAGGTCTGGACAGGATCACCCATTCACATAATCACCATTCCCCTGTGGGTCTCAGCAGATGTGATGCCCCTTCTGGGGGAGCCACAGTTTCTTGGAGCGTAAACAAAGGGCCCCCAGGGCCATGGTTCATACCAGTGTAGAGACTGAGTTGTGGCTGCAGCCTTCCAATGGCTTATGAAGTGGCCTATTGCAACATACTGGTCCCATCCCAGAATGGAGCAAGCTTGGCATCATTATGTCTCCACATATGATTGATACGTTAGTACTGATACTGAGCCACATAACTACCCTGGTGGTCTCTTTAGCAAACATAGGTGGGGTGATAAGCATCGTGTATTGCCTGGCCAGATTATGTTTAGCGTTGTTTTAATTGACACTGTCCTTGCGTGCGATCACAATGTGAAGTGTTTAAAGTCAGTGAGCTGTCATGATGTGTGTACACTCCAGGGGTCATTTTTACAGGCCATTCAACATTTGTGATATTTCTTTTTATGGCACAGCAGCCCCATGCAGCACATTGGTTGCAGTTGCATCTGGTCTGCCAGAGGGACTGCATCAGATCAATGTGCATTTGATTGAATTTAAATTCCAATAAATTCTTTGCCCAGACCTTAACCTTAGTTACAGTCTCAGAGAGCTTCACAGGCCACATTATACAACATGGTCCTAAGACCAAGCTCTCTGCAGGACAAGGAAAAGTTCCCTTAATCAAGATCGAAACCCAGAGAAGGAACAAAGGTGTGCAATAGGTAGGCAAAAGGGGATTTACCTTCCTCACCGGCCATGCTTCCAACTCAAACTGCCTCATTCCTTTTCCCCCTCCATCCTTAGGACACATTGTATATCAACCACAACCATTGCTAGATGATGTCAATCTTTGTTCATGTAAATAGTGGTTCTTCTCGTCCGTCTAGCGAGTAATGGAGTAGCATACGGACACGGATATCTCCACCCGGGAGTGATTGTCCTCCCACTCCTGAATTATTACCTTATAAGTATCCCCTATGATTAATTTCAGACTTCCCTTTTTGAAAAGCATTTGTGAGATGCTAATACATGCCTTTCCCTTTCATTGTGTGAGTGTGTGAGTGCGAGAGAGAGATAGGAACTGGATGACGTTTCACTCCTTTTCATTTAACATTTCTATGATAACCAATCAATGATCAAACTAAACAATACAACCTCAGGTAACCTAATGTCTCAGGCAGTTCCCTACGTGTGCTAGGAAAAAAACACACAAATTCCCGGCAAGACTAATAAACGGCCTCACAAGATCATTTATATAGAAAAAAACATGAGTACGACATTTAATACAACTAATGGTTAGATTGTGTTCAACTACACTGTATTCTTTACAGAATGGGACACACAACTATACTAATTTAGACCATCTTTCATTTTAAAGAGCTAGCCCAGCTAGTAGTTAATTCCCCCCCACACACACACACACACACACACACACACACACACACACACACACACACACACACACACACACACACACACACACACACACACACACACACACACACACACACACACACACACACACACACACACAATTTGGAACATTTTGGACATTTTGGAGTCTGGCTTGACGGTGGTATGGTCTAAGGTGTTCCATTCCTAAATGAAAGGTAATGGCCCTGAACCTTAATGTCTGAGCAAGAATTGGAGGATATGCATGGTATGCATGGGGTACTAGCGATATCTTTCAACATTTAGTGCTGTGGGACACACAGGTGACAAGCTGAACAACACTATGGTTACTCTTCCACCAAGCACCATGTCAGCACATTTATTTTAACAGGAAGAATTTTTGCAGCAAAGTGAGATCCAACAAGAGAAATTGTGCATCCCAGTGTCAGATATGGACGTCAGGCCTGTGTTCCATTCTTGCACATCCGTTCACAAAAGTCCCATTGAAACAACGTGCATAACAAAGGCTACGGATTGGTCAGAAGAAAAAATTCACCAGATTTGTTTTTAGATCACTCAAGAGCAAAAAAAAAAAAGCATCTACCCAATCCAAAAATGGAGGGCAATGATGAGGAGAGCTGAACATAGGAAAAAGGTAGTGAGTTATGCGTGTGAGGCTGTTATTAATGCGGTTGAAGATGATAGGAGGCGGAAGCAGGATATTCTCTGTACAAATCACAGACATGCATATGGAGATTAAATCCATGTGTGTTTGCATATTGATATTCAAAGAGACATGCAAGCAACACAACATACACAGACACACACACAGACACACACACACACACACACACACACACACACACACACACACACACACACACACACACACACACACACACACACACACACACATCATAAAGTTATAGAGTATGCATGCAGGAGTGCATATATAAACTTCAGTCCTCCACATACTAATAATAATGCACACTGATGCACGCAAATGCACGTGCATTTGACAAATAATGGCCAAACAAATATTAGGCATGCCCAACTGCTTTGTGAACACCCCCCCACACACACACACACACACACACACACACACACACACACACACACACACACACACACACACACACACACACACACACACACACACACACACACACACACACACACACACACACACACAAAAGGGGCATCAAACAAACACACAGAGAAATAGTGTAGGCATCCAAACACACATGCACAAACACACATCCACACACACACACACACGCAAACACACACACAACAAATCCAAGTGAAATGGCATTTCCCAAACAAATATTTGTAACGCTTGAATTCTCAGACAAATCCTGCTGCGTCAGAACACAGCCATGTGGGAAAGCCCAGCTGCTGTCTGACTTTTCTGATGGCTTCCCTTGTAAGGAACTTCCAGAGGTTTCCGTGGCTGGGAAACAAAGGCCAGTCGCAAGGTAGCTGGAAGAACGACAAGTCGCTAGGAAATGTTAACCAGGAGCTGACATTTAAAATGGCCGCCAGACGTCTGTGCGTTGGTTGCGTCCAAAAAAATAAACAGTTGGTAGAATGGGGTTCTGAATGAAGTACAAACCATACAGATTGGGATATCAAAATAAAAGTTGGATAGACACTATATAAACCAAAGTAATATCAGCCAGATCACTTTCTAAACTTTCTTAAATGATATCATATGCATTGACAGTCAGGCCAAGGAACCCCTTGGCCTTCAGAGCAGCCCTGCCCAATGGAGCGATTGATGCTGCGAATCATGCCCCCGGAACACAGCTGGCAGCAACATGAGAACACGTTATATCATGATGTATTTGCATAACATGGCTGCGTTTCAGTTGAGCGTGCAGCTTATAGAATAATGGTGTTGCTCAATGTCATTATAGGCCGAGTCGTCAGGGCGATTCAGTTGAGCATGCAGCTTGGTCCTTAATGAATAGTGATACTCAATGACATTAAAGTAGCTGAACCTTCTGCAAATTCCGGTTGCGCACTCATCTGAATCATGATTTGATTGCGATACTGAGTATAAAACGCGCCCTGCAGACTCACTCCAGTGGCCGCCTGAATCAAAAAATGTAAAATGTTCCAATTTTGTATGGTTCATTAGCCAACCTCTTCTTAAGCAACATTTCTAGCATTCCATTACAGAGATTGAAATTGAACGTCTGAGATTTATTGAAACAAGTTCTCCCATCTGAATTCGAGAAAGGCCCAAGGATTCCTTTAGTTTGAGGGAATACTCAAACATATTTTTACTTCCAATTAAGGCCAGTATGTTGCTAATTAAAAAGTGCTGTTCCTCTTCAATAAAGAAATCTTCAAAACATACAGTAGGTCTATATCAAATGATATATTATGAAGCCACCGCCACCTTTTTTATACAATGAGATAGACAGAAAGGTATGGCAGCTATGGGAGGACATGCAGCAAAGGAACGCAGGCAGGAATCTCTGCGATAAGGACTAAGCCTTAATGGTACGGGCTCTACCTGGTGAGCCACCGGGGCGCCCCGCACCGCAGTCATACATCACTTCCTCTGTGTACAGTCCTTCACACATCCAGCAGGCCAGATGATGGACCCTGGACAGACAGGGGTTTTAAGATTCACGTCACTGGGTCCGCTGGTCGACCGACCAGACTGTGCACGACAGTGTACAGCAGGGTTTAATCAATTAGGGTCTAATCAATCAACTAATTGATTAGTCTGCAATGTAAATTCTGAAATATTTTCTGCAAATTTTCTTTTCTTTTTAGTCCTATAGTATTTTGGGAAATTGTATTTCCGTCATCATTCATTATTAAATCCTTTACACATAGGCCTACCAGGCCATGAAGGCAGGCCTGAGGTGAGTTGGGCAGAGACAAAGGTTAGGCACCAGATATGACTCGAGAGGGTTTTGAAAAGCTATACTTTACGTCTTAAATTAATCCCTCAAACTAGTGTTTCAGGGATTTGGATTAAGGGTTATCAATTGAGCGCCTTTATGGGTTATCCTCAAAGGAGCACATTTTTTTCGAACGCGGAGCCAGTGTTATTCTAAACGTAGGCCCGGAGTAGGGTGGGGGAGATGGTTGACACACTCCACATTCAGTTATAAGTACAGGTAGCCTGTTCAGTCGCTCCCTGCTTAGATTACACTCGCCCACATGGGTGGCATTGTACAAATGCAAGATGAAACGGGTTTGGGGTTTCCTATAAATGACGATGTTTATTTATGTTATAGAGTGTAATCCGGGAAAGCAAAGGGAAATGTCAGACAGCTGACGGTGGAACATACACATCGTGTTGACGTGTGATTTAACATGCGTCTGCTGAGCTTCGCCTATCCGGCTATATGCTGCCTGCAGTCCTCTCTGCGTGCGGCGTGCACACACGGACACGCGATCAATCCCTCCAACTCTAAATCTAAATTTAAATCATGCAATGACACATTAAAAAACAAAACATTATTTTTGAATGAAGTGTGTTATATATTTAATAGCGTTTTCCATAATTTTTTTCGGGTTTGGGTAGGCCTATTTGTGCGGGGTCTAGGGTGCAATCCTGGAACGGAGCATTGCGCCGAGGCGGGTCGGGGAGGGGTAAGGACCAGGTAGGCCTATCTTACCTGTACTTCATGCCCGTGCGGATGCTCTGGTCGCTGGACGAGGGCATGTTCTGCACTGAGAGATGCCCCAGGCTCCGGGCCACCAGGGCCACGGCGCGGAACTTACTCTTGGTGCTGGGACTGTTGGCATTCTGCCGGTTAAGCCGGTCCTCCGTACTGCGATTCGAATTCCGGTGGTCCGTGCAAACAAAAGACACCTGCATGGCCGAGTATGTCGCCCCGGGAACCCCAAAAAACAACAATAATGCCCAATAGAATTTGATAGGGGGTCCGTCGGTGTCCCTCGTGGTAAAATTGCTATCCACCTGATTGGAATACCTGCGGTGCAGCCGTTCCGTGGGTGTGACTTTAAAAGAATAAACCAATAACTAAGTTGAGTTCTCTGCATGGACTCTCGTCCGCCGCTGCTGACTTGATGCGCGATACTTTCGATTTTCAGATCTCAGCGAAACTCTTTGGCCGTCACATTTCCATCTGCCTTTCGCGCTCTCGCCCTCTCTATGCTCTGCCCCCCAGTTCCCTCTCTCTATGCTCTCTCTAACCGATATCTTCTCCCCCTCTTTCTGTTCTCTCTCTTTTTCCTCTTTCTGTTCTCTCTGATTTCCTCTTTCTGCTCTCTCCCTCCCTCCCTCCCTCCCTCCCTCCCTCCCTCCCTCCCTCCCTCCCTCCCTCCCTCCCCTCGCTCGCTCTCTCTCTTTCTCTCCCGGTCTCTTCTTTCTCTATAGGCTCTCTCTCTCACTTTCCTCTTTGCAAATTCTCTCTCTCTCTCTTTCCTCCTTGCAAATTATCTCTCTCTCTCTCGCCCATTCACGTCTTGATAAGGGGATTTGGCCCCTTCCTTTCCTGCCTTGTGTGTATGCATGTGCATGTCATGTTTGTGTGTGTGTGTTCGGGTCCCTAGCTCAGAGAGAGTAGACAAATGTGAAGCTTACAGTAAATGGTTAACGTTAAGTCTGCTATAATGAATCTGTTATCAGAGGTTAAACTATTTGCGGGGTCTGCTTTACAGTGTGACTTTGGAAAGTGTCCCCTGTTAGTCTGGTCTTAACACTCACACCATGGACTGTATGCACTATATGACGACCCATTCCCAGGTGTAAATGCAACACTCATGACTATGATGACAACCAGTTCTTCACACACGCTGGTAGGCAACTATTGTGGCTGTTCACCCGAACACACAAATACACACATCATCGCTGGTGAACCTCTCATCAACTTAAAATAGTGTCAACTCTGATTATTTTAAATGGTCCAGGGTCCCTCACATACACACACACACACACACACACACACACACACACACACACACACACACACACACACACACACACACACACACACACACACACACACACACACACACACACACACACACACAATGGCCGCTGCTTCTTAGAGAGTTAACTAAAAACACACTACCATTCATTGTGAAAGGCAGATTATTCGTTTTGATGCCTACAATTGGTGGTATAAGATAAAAAACAAAGATGGGGATTTCCTGGCTAGTTCCTAGTATTAGTTGAATCGAAAGAAGCGTTTCTGATTACAATCCTGATGTTTTGAGAGAAACCGACCCAGGTTGAAAGCCTCAAAGCACTCAGACTAAATCAATCTTAAATCGGTGTAACATTAGCAACCGCATTTCTGATTGGTTGAAAGTAATTTTAAAAGAAGCAACCGATTGCATTCAGGTCCACCTCAAGGTACCATTATTACCCAGAAATGACGTGAGCGAACATTTAAAGTGCTTCCACCCTGAAGAGCTTTGTTTCCATTGAGAGTAAAATTATTCTTTTGACCCACCTTTTGTCTCTTCAAACAAAGACCTGGGAGATTTCATCCATCAAAGCGCTTTCCCGTCAAATGCCTTTTGGGAAATCCCGACTCTGGGAGCAGGGTTTCTCTGATCGATATCTTTCTCTCGAGAAATCGATTGCAGCGGTTTATTCTAGGAAACTGTTCTGGGCAAGCGAATTGAAGGAACCCCTGTAGTGAGAACACATCTAAAATAATGTTTTGTATACTACAGGGTTCAAACCCCAATTTACACACTACCTAGATTGATATGACCAAACCCCTAATGCATTAATAACATGATTTCCCTGTTAAAATGTGAATTTAAATACTTGAATAACATAAGACCTCAAACTGAGTTTTGAGTTCTTCAACTCCATCTTATAGTTTTAAAGTGCCCAAAAAATGCATAATGTGCTCTTAAAATGGTTCAATGGAAGAATTCTTCATTTATATTTGCGGCCATGTTATATGGCTGTTTGAAGTAGTTATGGCGTTAAACTAACAAGTATTTGGTCTAAATTACATTGCTCTTTTGTCAACTGTAACTCAGAGCATGATGATTGACAGCTAGTTTTGTTTTTTTACAGATTCAAATACCAAGGTGAAGCTCTTCCCTCGGCCCAACCTCCGGTTTTATTCAGACACCTCATGAAAGACCTTGCAATCAGACTTCTGTTAGAGACATTAAAACGGTTTGGTAACATTTCCAAATAACTCAAGTTTTCTTAAGGTATGGTAAAGAAAACCCCCAATAAAGTTTTAATTTGATAATATGTTGCAAACCGGAATTAGTTTGAGGCATTTGACTAATAGTATTCCATTTTGACGGCTTATGGCATGTGCTTAGTCAGTTCAATAAAGTATGAGCCAAGAGTACAGGGACAACAGGTCCACAGAGGAGCTGCTATGTAAAGGAAGCAACTGTACACAAGCTCTGTCTGTGTGTCTGTGTGTCTGTCCCGGTCTCTCCCGCTCCTTTCTCTCTCTTTTTTTTCTCCCTCTCCTTTCGGTCGCTAGCTCTCTCGTTTCTTCTCTTTTCTGTTCATCTGTCTCCCTCTCTCTCTCACTAAAAAACTCACAGACACAATGAAGAGTTGTATAAGAAGCTATATGTCTCTTCCGCTGCCCATATCTCTGTCCTTCTCTTTTCCCTCTTAGCATCTTTTCTTTGCTCCTTGTACTGTGCAAACATTCAAGGCCCCATCTCAGATAAATAGTCTAAGCATTGCATCCTATGTTAGGATAGTATAAAACAGTAAGTATTAAACAATATACAACTATTATTATACATTATCAAACGGCTTTGATTAATACTCGATTCTGATTGGTCAATCACGGTAGTAAGCTGTCTGTTATTGCTGAATAAGAGGCAGTTGCTATGGACGCCATTTCTAACCATTGAATCAAACTGACCATTTTTAATTGGCAGAAGCAATAAAATGCGTTCCTTGAGGGTCACTCAAGACCGATACGCCTTATGTCGCGGTCCTGCCTCCCCCTGTTGAGGTTTAAAATGTGATAATGACTCGCTCGCTTTTCATCCTCCCTCACTTACAACAGTTAGTTCCGACCAAGTAGTTTGATCGGACAAGAGGCATTCCATGAGGGCTGATATGGAGCATTGGGACTTTTAACTATACAGTAACATCACCGCTTTACAGGTATTTTGAAATACCGTTTATTACATTGACCATTGTAAGCTGTTAACTCATGTATTTGGAGGTTTAAGTGATAATCATGCTATGACATAACGTATGCGCATGAATCACCTCTCTGTGCTGTACATTATGATTCTGTGTGTGTGTGTGTGTGTTAAATGCGGGACAACCAACCAGGGGCAAGGATAGCAGACGCCTGCCATGACTCAAGGTCAAAGGTTAAACTCCATGTCGACAGACCTGGGGGTTTACAGACGCACGCTGTCTGAGTAAATAGCGGCAGATATCAATCTCCCTTCTCGCAGGACCCAACACACACACATACACACAGAGACACATACACACGCACACATTCAACCACACGCACGCACATTCATGCATACAGGAATGCCAGCAGGCCCCAAGATGCACGCACACACACACACACACACACACACACACACACACACACACACACACACACACACACACACACACACACACACACACACACACACACACACACACACACACACACACAATAAGACTAACACTTTGACATACTTTTTTTTATAAACGGTAATAAAAGGGACACGCATTCCAAAAACATGAGACAGAAGGAGGAGCGGGCCGCTGCGTAGATTGAGGGGCCAGAAATAGCCGGTCCCCTCAGGGGCCGTGAGGAAGGGAATGGGGGGGGTTAAAAAAACACAATGCCAGTCATGCGATGCATGCCCGCATCTCAGTGGACTGGCTGGAAACAGCTGCCCCATTTAGCCTAGCGTAAGCCCTAGGACCGGTCAATTTGCGGAGAAGGGAGACGTTAGCAATACATGAACACACTCACGATCAGAGACACATACTGTTGACATGACATTCACACACACATGCACACGCACACACACACACACACACACACACACACACACACACACACACCGTTTATACACTGTTTATACACTGTTCACTCAGACAGACACGCACAGTTCAACCATTCATGCATACACATACTGCTATTCCGGATGAACCCAAGTAGCATTAGCCAAATAGCCTTAGCGGAGCAGACTCAGGGCTCATCACGCTCTTCTCAGGCTCCCTAGTACTGCTGGAAGGTGTAGGATCCTTTAATGAGGGAGATCTTGGTGGTGTGGGTGCGTGTGTGTGTCTGTGTGTATTTGTGCGCGTATGTGTTACTGAGGCAGAAGCTTCTTCAGTTGACCTCCCCCCCCCCCTGCCCTACAGGGCTGAAATGATTATGTAAGTTTACACTTGTCTAGGCTATATATTTATATAGCCTGGTCATACACTTTTGTAGTAGTAGTAGATGGTTTACCACATTTGAGCATTTCAGAGGTGTTTTTAGGGGCCACTTTTCAGGGGCCACAGATGTGTTTTTAAGGGCCACTTTGCCTTTTGAAACAAACACCAGCAAGTAACTACTGTACATCAATAGTGGCTAATACCAGCATGGTCTTCACTGGACCGCACTCCACATCACATCAGGCACAAGTTACCAGAGATTATTCTATTGCATCTCCGCCTTTCCTACTGCCAAATGAAACAATGTTATATTTCATTTTATTTTAAACTGGACAATGACACACTGAATAAATCAACTGCATGGATGCAATGATGCCAAGAGCTAACGTAAATGCACTCTAATCCGAAGAAAGCTTTTTGGGAAAAATGGAACAACTGGATATGGCCCAAATAAATGAGCAACTTAATAAATAAATAAAGGATTTTACATGGAGACATTGAATTTCTGAATACATTTGGCAGAATACGAGTCTTTCTCCATTCAAACCAGACCATTTCCCCCGGAGGCCAATCTGCCATTAACATGAGCGAGAATAACAACTAGGAAGCGTGGGATGAAAAGCATGGAGGACCTATAGGTTAAAGGAAAAGTGGAATAATAAAGGCTGCGGACTGTAACTCAGAGAAAGCCATGAGTGAAGGGGAAAAGAAGGCAGGGTATCCCACTCAATAGGAACCATGGTTTGGGCATTTAAATTCCAATGGTAAGTTAATTATGTTTGCTATGCCAGTTACAGGCATGTCCACAGCGTGGCATGAACACAACACCAGCCATGTGTTGTTGAATAGATAAACGCACAGTAGCCCTATCAATAAAGGCAAGATATATTAGATCTAGAATGGACCTTCACATATCTATCGACTCTAAAACTGTGGTTAAATATTCAAGGCCTGTTATCTGTATTATTGATTTGTTAAATTATTTTCGTCTAGTTTCTTGAGATATAGTTCCATCTGCTGGACGAAAAGATATCTGCAGTGGTAAGCTATTGCAGATTTTGCCATTAAAAATCCCACCTAGTCAACATCTGCAATAATAAACAACTGCAGAAATTGCCATTAAAAATCCCACCCAGACAAACGACAGTTAGATTAGATATGCCTATGCTATATTCTACAATCTACCTACACGATAGGCCTACTGAAAATCCCAATTATTGCTGGACCACATTTTGTGTACGTTTACATTTTAATTCAACTAAATTTATTATTTGATACATATACCACGTAGTCCTACTTACACTTTCTGCTTGTTGTTCTTACTTAACACTTGACAGTTAAAACAACCTGTCAACCGACAAAACCATCTGCAATCCCAAATTTAATAAAATGGCAAACCTATGTCGGCTGGAAATCATCCATTGCAAGGGGTGGAATCATGCCTTGTTTCCTGTTTCCTGTTTCTATTCTACCAACGAAAACTCAATACACAAGTGGAACAAGCTTTAAGAAGGGGGATTTTAATAAGTGTAGTTCTAGAGTGGCCGGTGTACACAGTGTTGATTTGAAACCTTCACAAACCCATTTTTACAGTTAACTACTGCTGGCTGACTTTCTGTTCTGCCAATTATGCTTTTACAGATCCCCGTCTCAATAGGATTTCTCAAAACAAATATGAAGCCTTCAGATTTCAACTTGCGGCCATATATAGATGTTAATCTAAAGTCAGATTTTTATGACAAAACCGGATATAATCACAAAGCATAAGGCCTTTGTGCCAGTGACCCTTTAAAAGCCTTAGTATTTTTTCTATGATACTGAACATAGTAATCAAGGCCATTTTGAAGATTTTAGTCAAAAATCCTTTTGAAAAAACTGGTGTTAAATTGTTTTTTAATCAATCTTACATTTAACTTTGATGGCTGCGTGCGGGACAGCCATGCCCTTGGCTCTCCGGTTACCCCCTCTCTGCCCTATTTCGTGAAACCAATTAATCGACATCAGAGGCTGGGCAGAGGGAGAAGTCAACGAAGCACCTCTCGATTTATAAAGTCGTATTATCAGCGAGGTGTGTAGGGCCCAACAATAGCCACAGCGTAATCCAATAGCACTGCAGTAAGACAAACCCGAAGTATCCACAAGCTGCTCTTTAAAAGGCGAGGTCAAAGAGATATACCCAGGGGATACCTAACACCACAGTTTGGTCCGAGGCGCGACTGTGTTTGGCCACTGATGGGATGGGGACGTTTGGTGTCTGTGTCATATTCTTTCCGTGGGATGTTTTTGTCTTTTCAAGAGCAGCTGGAAGCAGTTTGTTTATTGCTGCCATCTGCAGGTCACAAGCAACGACCGTAAACAATATGAAATAATATTGGTGCTATTATTCAATTACTATCCAATGGTTGCAAATTGGTGTTTGAAGCTATGGGTTTTCTCCCAGTTATGATATTACAAAAATTAATCACATTGTCTCTCGTGGTAGAAACTGAAACAGTTTGAGAGTATCACTAGATTAATATGCAAATGCAACCTGTGTAGATGAGTACACACACACACACACACACACACACACACACACACACACACACACACACACACACACACACACACACACACACACACACACACACACACACACACACACACACACACACACACACACACACACTTTGGTCACCACCCAAAGGATAGCAATCAGTCCTGTGAAAGTGACGACCAGCTGTGTTCACCAAGTGTGTGTGTGTGTGTGTGTGTGTGTGTGTGTGTGTGTGTGTGTGTGTGTGTGCGTGTGTGTATGTGTGTGCGTGTGTGTGTGTGTGTGTGTGTGTGTGTGTGTGTGTGTGTGTGTGTGTGTAACATGACCTTCACACCTTTCTTTTTGATGTTCGGACCACAAACGGGCACTTTGGAGATTGAAGCCAGCCTCAGAGAACCTTTTTGTTTGGTTTATAAACATGCCACATTCCCAAATAATATAATAATATGATATGTTATAAATTATTATTATTCCAAGTCTCAACTAAGTGGTCTCAGTCGTTCTGTGAAGTTATTTAAACAGAGTGGGCCGGTGGGGGTTAACATGAGGTGAAGTTGGCCAGCCCCTCTGTTGTGCTCTTTCAACCTCAGCAGCTGATCAAGAGATTCACTGCCAAGACCGGCAGACAAATGGACAAAGACAGAGAAGTGGGACACTAGCACTATCTAGTTGTAGATCACAGCCAGCCCAACATGAAACATGAACCATATTTTCCTACTGGAGTCATAGGGGATGTCTGTATTAGATACACAGTGTGACTCCCAGAACTCCCACAACAATACAATTTGTATGACAATTACAAAGTTAATTTAAGTTTAAATAAATAAATTGAATGATAGTTTAATGTATTTGTAGTGGGATTGGGGATATTTAACAATTATTGAATAATTGTTTTACTACACGTGAACACTCCAACAAGATAAGAGAGATTCTATTAGCTGTTTATTTGTTTTTATTAGCGTGACGAGACGTTTATAGCGGGACATTTTGCGATGAAAACAATATCCGAGTTTGAGATCTCAATCATGGGATATTGCCCAATATCCCAAGATAGCGAACCAATCAAATCGCTCCATTTTAGGAGCTTCACGTGTAGCACTTAATGAATATACTCAACAACTCAACAAAAAAGTTGTTAGTTTAACAGAGACATATTATGGTGTTTTCGAACAAGTAAACATAGTATTTGAGTTCCAGAAAACATGTTTTTGAAGCTGTTTGCTGGAAATAGCTTTTAAGAAAAAAAATCTTGACTGCTTCGGCGGCAGTCCGGCAGCTCCGGCGGGGGGAGCTCGGCGGCAGTCCGGCAGAGAAAGGGATTGTACTCCCGGAGCTGAGCTGCCGCCGAGCTCCCCCTGCCGGAGCTGCTCGTCCACTTGTCCACAAAATCTTAGCTATGCTCTGATTGGAGGGGAGTGGGGAAGTGGGAGGTAATATTCAACTGTGCCCCCTTCCTACATAGGAGGGGGCGCCGAAACTGACTCCCTCGTTTGGTAACAGTAGGCGGGGTACTTTCAGAAATGCATATGTCACTCAAAAAATCCTGTACAGACTTTTTTCAAAGTTTGTATGCGTGTGGGAGCACCAGAGACCCAAAACAACACCCCAAATCCCAGGAAAAGTGTTGTTCTCATAATATGTCCCCTTTAATCTTGAAAATATATCGAAAAAACTAACTTAAATATGGATGCGCACATTAACACACACAGACCAGTTGTGCCTGTCCATATCACTGATGTCTGTTTACTTGTTACAGACAATGTAATGTATGTACGTCATACTTAATGATTGGACCTCATGATACGCCTGCCTCTGACTGGCCCATGGGACCAACAACACCTAGCCATCAACAACAACCTCCAAAGCAGTGTTCTCCTACCCCAGTGGTGGTATCCACCACTGGTTGTCTCCTACCAATGGTAGTCTCCAACCCCAGTGGGGTCTCCCACCACTGACGGTCTCCTACTCCAGTGGTGGTCTCTAACCCCAGTAGGGGTCCCCCACTACTGGTGGTCTCCTACCCCAGTGTTGGTTTCCAACCACTGGTGGTCTCCTACCCCAGTGGTGGTTTCAAACCACTGGTGGTCTCCCAGCCCAGTGGTGGTCTCCTACCCCAGTGGTGGTTTCCAACCACTGGTGGTCTCCCAGCCCAGGGGTGGTCTCCCACCCGAGTGGTGGTCTCAAACCACTGGTGTTCTCCCATGCCCCTGGTGGTCCAACCCTGGAACAAACCTCCCTTCTGGCCTCAATCCGCTTACCTGTACCTCATGGTGGTGGTGTAGGACACACACTCGCGCAAAGACACGTGGTTCATCTTGAGGAAGTCCTCCAGGTTCTTGAGCTGCGCGGCGGCGCGCACCTCCCTCAGCCGCTGGAGCTCGGCCAGCTGGCTGCTGCGCTGCTGCCGCTCCTCCTGCTCCAGGGCCTGCTCCGACAGGAAGCAGCTCAGCCCGCTGCGCACGCTCTCGCTCATGGACGACAGCGACAGCATTCGGTTGCCGCCGGCGCCGGCGCTGCTGACGCTGCTGCTTCGCCGTATCGCCGTACCGCTGACGCTGTCCCGCGCCCCCGGGGGTCCGCCGCCGCCGCCGCCGCCGGGCTTGGCCATCTGGGGGTTTTCCACAGGGGTGACGCTCATTTGACGGCTGAGGCGGCGGCTGTGGCCGCCCCCCCGCATGTCCACGCTCCTGGCGGTCGCAAACATGCTGGCGTGGCCTTAAGTGCGCAGATGGGTCAGAGTGGGTGATGGTGGGAGTCCCACCACCACTTCTGCGGCGGAGCTGGTGGTGCTAGTGGTAGAGATGGCGGTGGAGGTGGTTTTGAAGGGGGATGGTGATGATGGCTCTGGTGATGCTGGCAATCGCAAAGAATCTCCACACGACCCCCCGTGCTGGACGACTTGATCGTGTGAACGGCGGTCAGACAGACAGACAGACAGGCCGTGAGCTGTGGAAGGACGGACCGAAACCGAGTGCGAGTGCTGGTTGGTTGTGAGTGAGAAGACTGGCGGTCGGTGTTGTCAGCGAGGAGAGGAGAGGGGACTGTGGGCCAGACCAGAGGCTTTGAATAACACCTGTTCCTCTGCTGATCTGGGGGGGGGGGGAGCTGGTGGGTAACCATGGCCAACTTTATGCATCAGGGGCTGTAGTGTAACCAGAGCTGGACGGCCTCTGTCCTCCGTCCCCCCTGGCTTCACAAAGCCCTTAACCCAGGAACGCCATGCTTCTCTGGGGAGAGTGATGTGGTCGTTTGGTCCTAATGGGTGACTCTCCGGGTATGTGAAGTGGAGCGTGTGGGGACGTTTATGGGTGATGAAAGTGTCTGTTAGATGCATGCGATTGGACTTGGTGTTCTCGTCGAGGATTGAGTTGCATGCTTCGGGTCTATCTCGGGGTTCGGTTGGTGGGTATATGCGTGACCATTCCTCCAGAGGCTGATTACAGACAACAACAGGTACCTGCTCATGCATACAAGTTACCTATTTTGGATCTGTGTCTATATTGAATACTAAGTAGTTCAATATGTGGTTCCCATAAAATGTTAATGCTATTCAATATTTGCAACAGCCGCTTCACCACTACTCACTAAGAATGTAAGAATACAAGAGAAGGTTGTACTTGAGGCGACATCTTAAATGTGATCTACGTGTAACACAGATTCCACATATGGACATTTCCTATCTGTACAGCCAAAGCCTTGCCAAATTCAAAGGATTTTAAAAGAAACAGATAAGAAATCCGATAATCAAACCAAAAAAGCGATCTAATCTTTGACTAAAACAAATGCCTTATTCCTGAACTGAATGTCTCTTTATTAACCGCATACAAGGCTTCCATTATCTAACTATACATATATAATTATTCAATGCCAACATGAAAGCTCTAAGCAATATCACATGCACCATTAGTTATGGCACTTCATTTAAAATTCAGAAACACAAGCTCTCATCCTTCCACTCCAAGAGCCGTCCAAACCCTGAATTCGTACACATGCGGTTCATCCTTTTAAACAGCTAGCTACCATGTTCTCCTTCCTCCTTCACCAAAGCCTGATCTTTTCTTCACCAAAGCCTGATCTCTACATTCCTTAACTGCCTGGTACCACCTAAGAGAGAGAGAAAGAGAGACAGAGAGTGTACAGCCAAACTATTTAATATTTCACCAGTCTCCATCCCCGCTGTCTCGTTGCTGGAGATGACACACATACTCCACTGTTTCCCGGTGAGAGAAAAGGGATTCAAGAGGAGAGAAAGGTGAGGATAACAAAACAAACCGAGAACCGCCGTTTTATGTGCCGGAGTACCTCGGCAAGACTCTCGGCCCCGCACCAGACCCTGGTGACAACACTATACGTTACGCTACTCCCGAGGATGACCACCAGTGGTTGTGCATGCAAGGTCGCCCCCCCCCCCCCCCCCCCCCCACCTCCCTGCATGCCCCGCTTGCTTGGGCGCCACCGCGTTCCACCGTCTACTCACCCGGCTGTTTGGCGTGCGGCTGATGTACGGGTTCTGGACCACGCTGCTCATGGTGGACGCGGTGCCCAACGGGCCCAAGGTAACGACAGGAACCAAAGTCTAGCTTGACCCGTTCTCGGGCCCAGGGTGGACCACTGAGAAGACTCCAGGACCAGTGATGACAACCACCCTGGACCACTGAGAAGACTCCAGGACCACTGACTATCACCCTGGACCCCCGAGATTACTCCTGGACCCGTGAGAAAAATCCAAGACCACCAAAGAGGTCCGACTATTGACAGATGTCTCCTACTTTGTGACAAAGCGAAGACTTCTCTCTACATCACCTCCAGCCACCTCACCTTGTCTACATCCTCCTCCACTTCTGCAGTATCCCGGACTAGTGCTAGGAATCCCAGACCACAGAGGAAGTGTTGTTGTCGACGGCGGTCTCCTCCTACTCTATGACAAGGCCTGTACTGGAAGTCTGCTCAACGTCACCCCCACCCTCCAGCCTCGATGATGACAGCCCTGCTTCTGCTCAGCACTGCCAGTGCGGCAGCAGCAAAGCCCAGTGTATAATCCCACAAGTAAATTATTTAGCTTCACGTTGGCACACTAAAAGCTTCTGATTGTCTGAAACAGCAGAAAGAATGGTAAAAGCCCTTCGTTCTACTACTTGTCCGGCCCGGTGCATGTGTGTGTTTGTGTGTGTGTGTGTGTGTGTGTGTGTGTGTGTGTGTGTGTGTGTGTGTGTGTGTGTGTGTGTGTGTCTGTCTGTGTCTGTGTGAGTGAGTGTGTGTCTGTGTGTGTAAAACACAAATATTCTTGCTCTGCATACGACAACAACAAGATCAAAATGGAAACATTCAGAAATATTTCATGTTTTCGTTCACTAGTAGTGAAGTAATTCGATTTCTTTTTTCAAGTCCAATGGTGAGGTCCAAGGAAAATATAAACGATGTTTACCGAAAAGCTTAATTTCACTATTTTCATACGGAAAATGTACATTCCATTATATCCACAGGGGACTCAATCCTTTCCCATGCGAGCTGTGTAATGCTAGCTTTCACTCTTCAATGCAACGAAGGCATCACATGTGCACTTTCTACCAGGTCATGGTCCAAAACAACACCATTGCATAATGCTCAACAATTCAGCCTCCCAAAATGTCCTCTTCAAAACAGTCTCATCTATAATTCAGGGAAGAACATTCTCCAGCCACATCTAGATAGAATAACAGCCACCACTAGTTAAACACAACTAGTATGACAAATCCAGCTCCACAAAACTAGTTCTAGACCAAATCTGTGGAATATGAATGACCGCGGTACCCCAGGTCAAGGACCACACAGATCTATGACCTCCGGTGAAGTGGAGGGCATGGGTATTAGATCTGTTTGTAGAGAGGAAATATTCCAAGAGGATGTGGTTACCTGTAAAACTGCAGTTGTTTTCTGGGACTGCCATAGCATGCACTGGAGAGAGAAGGAAGAGAGACTCAAGTAAGACATGGATCTTACCTTCAGTTGCTTAGATGGAAAGGAAGTATGAAAACACCAGGGAAATTAAATGACAATACAGGGAAGCCTTTTACTTATGATACAGTTAGTAACTATTAGTAAAAAAAAAAAACTGGGTAGTAACGATACCTGCTTAGGAGAGAAAGCTATTACCCAATAGCAAATAGGAAATCTGAATGGAAAATGTTCATATGTTCAAAAGATTGTACCCGACCATTTTGTCATGCAACCATAACATTAATGTATACCGCCTATGTACATAATAAATGAAAATAATCCCAAATCTATCTATCGACTATCATAATAATAATAATAATAATAATAATAATAATAATATAATACATTTAATTTAGAGGCGCCATTCAAGACACCCAAGGTCACCTTACAGAGCATATAGTAATCATTCAAAACTTTGTAAAACAGACTAGGAATAAAAGGAAAACAGAGGTTAAACATGAAGAATAATAATAATTAATAACACTCAAAGACGCCTAAAGTGAAGGGGGGACCTCACTAACCACCACCAATATGTAGCACCCACTTGGGTATCATGTGCCCCAACACATTTTATTTCTCAAATTGAATGTACTGGCATGTATGTTCTGTGTTGTTTTGTAGGTCACATTCTGGCCGATGGAGGACAACACTGTTACAGGATTGTCTGCCATATTTTGGGGTGTGGTCTCTACCTGTAGATGCCTGGAGACGCATGCTGTTTGCTGGAGAAACCGGCCGGGGACTCCATGTTGGACTCAGGATACATGAGACCTGGGGGCAAAGAGCACCATGTCTGCTGTTAATGTCTCTCTTTCTGTCTCTCACTCACTTTCTCGTTGTCTCTCTCAGAGACCAGAGAAATGTTCCCCTTAAAACGCTTGGTTATAATGGTAGGACAAGGCTACTGTCATGACAACAGACTTAATGTCACTTTAAACTTTAAAATGTCAGTCCACAGCTTTTCTTTTGAAGTCCAGAAGCAAGGTAGCTAGAAAGGTCAAGCTTTCACGCTAGCTGGCATATATCACCATTTCACACATGGCAAGCAAAGGTAAATAGCCTACTCATTTCTGAACACATCAATACACTTGTCGTCTGCCAAGAAATGATTTGCAACTAACTTTTGCACACACACACACACACACACACACACACACACACACACACACACACACACACACACACACACACACACACACACACACACACACACACACACACACACACACACACACACACACACATACATACATACATACATACATACATACATACATACATACATACATACATACATACATACATACATACATACATACATACATACATACTCTTAGAAGGGAAGATGTATTAAATATTAAAGGCATATCTTGGAATATTAAAGTCTAGGTGAAAGGAATTCCTGGCCATGCTCACAAATTGTAAAAGGAGATATAAAGTACCCACATTTTAGTGTATTAGTATAAAGCTCCAGCAGAGGGGGCCATTTCCACACAACAGACTAGTATAGCTGCTGGACACTTTACAACATGGTTTACATTTCTGTACATTTCTGTTACTTATAACAGATAGGCCTGTGAATTGGCTACAAGGGCTCAGTCGAAGAAATTCGATCTTGAATTTATTGACTAATTTCTGGTCACGGGGAAGTTTGCTGATGCTGTTATGAACAGGTCCAAAAGTCAGACCCAGCCTGCTGACTTTTGACTTTGCCAAGAGTGGTTTAAACCGATCAGGACACCAATTTAAAGTTCTGGGTATTTGCCCACGTCCTTAAACATAAGACATCACCCATGAAACATTGAGTCCTTAACCATCCTAAAAGCTAAGGGACACTAGAAAGATTTCATCAGACCATGAAATCAGTGTTACGCAAACACTGCAATTACTCACACAAGGATTGGGATGACAGTGTTCTTGCTTTGTTCGTGCCTGCAAAGTTGAATAGGAGTCATTAGGTTTTAGTCCCGCAAACCTTGTATTTGGATATAATGTTAGGGGTCCTTTAAAAGTCCTTAAAAGAGCATCTGGTCATTCCAGAGGGGAGAGTCAAAAGTATTCCTGAGTATGTTGCCAAGCTCAAAGCTATTTGGTTAGAGATGCCCTGACCTGCCCTTGTTTATTAAGTAACTTAAAGAATAGTTAATATATCTTGTTGAAGCTAGAAACCTGCAGTGAATATGTGTGAACCTATTGGCTGGTTAAGCACTATTATAATAGATGTAACACATCAACAACATGGCTCAAGTTCAAAAGAATGACAGGAGGCAGGGTGAAATACAATACAGCCCCTCTACCATCAGCTTATCGAGGGGCAAAGAGCTCATCTTCATACAAAGAGTTCTATATCAATCGACTGCATGTTCATGATATCAGATTGAGCTGTGGTGGGCTATAAAGAGGGCAAGAATCTACTATACAAAAATCAATGACAAATAAGCTTTGCTTCAATGGAACAATTTCAATATAGGTGTGTTAGTTAAGACAGAACCAACAGAACATTTTCCAACCTTTGTCTTAGCTGCATGGAAACCTTCTCCTTTCAGCCTATAGGTCCAATAAACAGCTTACAGCCACCTTTCATTTTCCCAATAAATATTAATAACTTTAAAGGGACAATTTTATAGTCTTACAATAGTAAGGCTGTAAACTGTCAAACAATCAATGGTAGTCATGGTGATGACATGGTTATAAAGAAGTCAACAGGAACCATGTGTGCATCAAGGGTGGCTTTTGAATTAGGCCTGTAATCAGTAAACGCCCTAGAACTGATAAGCAAATTAGTTTGGTTTTTCTATTTCAATGAGGGAAATTGTATGGCAAAGAAGTCTATTGCGTTGACAAAACACAATTGCTGTAGCTGTAAGACAGACACAATCCTGCAGCATTTTCTTTGAGCGAGCGAGAGAGAGAGAGAAAGGGACGTTCAAGGTAAAATCCCTTGGCTCATATTACCTCTCATCCTCAAAGTCATCCTCACCACCACAGACAGGGAAGGAGAGATGTGGTTGAAAGAACGAAAGCAAGAAAGAATGAAACTCCAATTATGTTTTGGCTATTAAGAACAAACAGTTTGTTTCCCATTGCAGCTTTAGAAACGAGGTTGCCCTAGTGCCTAGTCAATCAAAAAGTCACACTTTTCTTAGTCACACATCACCTTATCGATGCAATGCAGCTACATATAGTTCCAGGTCTACCATGCATCATATTTACTGACTCATTATGTGTAGGCACTCTATGTTGTGTATGTACTGTATGTCGTATTGTATGTGTATGTAGCGTTGAATGATGTGTACATGAAAGTATTTTGTGTGGGAGGGTAAGAAGCTGATGAAGACCTAGGGGCCCTCTTGCTTCCCCCTGACAGAACACCAACACTGTATACTTCTACTCCCGGATTCCGGAAGCTTCTTAACATCACAACCTCCTCCTCATCCTTTACAAACTGAGTGGGACCAAATCAATTGGTCAGGGAACGGACTGTTCGCCTGGAGGGAGGAGACAGTATCAGTGGTCATGGAGGAAATGACACGGGATATATTTAGCCACAGATCTTTGAATACATCTGCTTGGAGCGGCCTGTAAAACGCCTTGGAGATTAGATGTTAGTGATAAAGAAAACGAAAGACGTCGAGATATGAGCCGTTATCTCTCTCTGTAGTGTTGAAGTTCCAGTGGGGTAAAACTTTAAGAGATAGAGAGGAATATTTAAAGTGTGGGTCGTGTGTCATCCTCATGGTTATGACGCACGGCAATCTTGCCATACTTTTTTTTATTACTGTCGTTGTGTATGAGAGATCTAATGAGCGATGTTGTATGTTTAATGTGCCACACACATTACGTTAAACTATAAATGTCCGGTAAGCCTGACCCATCGTGGAGGGGAACATCAAAATCAATACTGCAGAGACGGAGCTTCCATATCCACACACATCGTGGCGTTGTACTACAAGTGTCGGATGGCTAACTCTCTCGGAAGCCACCATCAGCATCCACACAAAAACAAGGCTGCGATGTCCCTACGTTGTGACATCCCAGAATAAAATAGAAACCCACTTCCGTCTTCCGTACCAGAGTGGAATGTTAATGAACCTGTTGGCAGAGACTGGAAAAAACATAACTCTTTACTCCTGTTTTCTCGATATGTTTCTTATTTCAGTATAAAAAATAGGTGAAGGATTTCACACCACGTGACCGTCCTGAGAGCTAGTGTTAGCCAACAACATTCTACTTGCTGTAGTTTGGTCTGGCTTTGCGAGACTAGCCAACAAGTAATCTCTTGACTGCAAATGAAAAAAACACTCTCAAACAATGTTTTGAAGGAAATAAATTAAACAAAGTTGCTAGAAAACGTTATCTCCACAATAATTTTGACTGGGCATTTATTCGATGACTATAATCTTCGACGACCCCCGATGATGTCCGAGTTTAGCTTCTACTAGCTGCACGTGTGCTGCTGAAACAGCAGATTCGTCAAATTGCTAAACGAGGAAACAACTTTCAACTTTTCATAAATATATATTTTCAACACTTTTCAACAACACAATATATATTTAAAATATATATTTATATAATAAACCCATGATAAATCTTCAGATAAAAGCGCTTGAAGAAGTTGAAAAGTCACCAAGTCACTATGAGGTTTGTTTCACATTTTCAAAAATCGAAAGCAAAATGACAAGCCTCCAAAGATACAAGTAGCGTTCTCGAGTTAAGAAAAAAAGCTAAAAGCTACATTATTATTTCTCCCCATCGCTACCTCAGCCCACCGCTAACTCAGCCAACCGCATCCTCAGCCTACCGTTACCTCAGCCCAGCGCTACCTCAGCCCACCGCTACCTCAGTCTACCGTTACCTCAGCCTACCGTTACCGTCCTCAGCCCAAGGCTACCTCAGCCCACCGCTACCTCAGCCCACCGTTACCTCAGCCCACCGCTACCTCAGCCCACCGTTACCTCAGCACACCGCTACCTCAGCCCACCGTTACCTCAGCCCAAGGCTACCTCAGCCCACCGCTACCTGCAGCCACGCTACCTCAGCCCACCGCTACCTCAGCCCACCGTTACCTCAACCCGTCCGTTACCTCAGTCTACCTGCAGCGTCCTACCTCAGCCCATCGCTACCTCAGCCAATGGCTACAGCATATCTCTTCCCTGTTCACTTATCTGTGCGCTGAGACAAACAGACGATTAAATACGATACTTTTGTTCAAGACAGAGACGATGACCAAATTGAAAACACCCACCTACAGTATATCCTCTGGTCGAAGGATGCGCTGGTCAGCTCTTGGGTCAAAACAGTGGAACCGGCTGAACGATTGGAGTTGCCCGATCTCTTCTGAGTGACAGTTGGATGAAATAAATGTTGGAGGCTCGAGGAGGAGATGGGTAGAGGGGGAGATGGGGGAGATGAGGAGTTGTCCGCTGAATGACGCCTCTGGCTGCTTGACGCTATAGATCGGGTGAGCGGAGGAGCATATAGCGTTCAGTGAGTAGGCCTATTATATTTGGAATGTATGTGTGTGGCGTGAGGGGGTGGTTGTGATAGTAGGCTATAGAAAGAGCATAGAAGCATTCAAGCATAGAGAGCATATGCACAGATGCAATGAAGGAGAGCAGAATGAGTGAGCGTGAATGTGAGTCAATGGAGAAGAAAGTGCTCGCTCTTTGCTTCGGGCAAGTTGTATGCACGTGGACATGCTTATAATGCAGCGACATTTGACCTGAACAGTGCGCGCACGCACGCAAGCAAGAACACACACACACACACACACACACACACACACACACACACACACACACACACACACACACACACACACACACACACACACACACACACACACACACACACACACACACACACACACACACACACACCTTCATGTTTAGTCGTCCCATTTTAATTGCTGGTGAAACAGTCTGTACCACTTAGCCTATAGGCCTATACCTGTCACACAGATAAGAATCTTTGAATGTTAAATGGATAACAAGTCAGTTCTTTGTCTTTTCAAAGAAATGTGAACTGACTAACTCAAAAGATCATATAGTGTAATGACTTACTTTCTAACCTGACTCAGAATGCGAACACACGCTTTCAAACAGGGTGAGAAAAACACAAATTCACACTGCAAATATAGACACAAAACTCAACAACACACACCTAAAAAAACCTCTGTCATCAACGTCCAAACCCCACTGGGCCAGTCCTCATTTGAGCTCGGAGGCTGAAAGTTAAAGTAAGTTCAGTGAGTTTTTTTGGTTTCCACAACCCCAGGATAACTGCCACCTAGCATTTCTCAAAGGCATGACCATTGCCGACAGAAATGGGCAATGCCTTTTTGAAGGACACTTTATAAATCTATTTGTTCTTTTTGTTTTAGCAAGGGTCCAGTTTCTGTTGGGGTGTCGGATAACATGTTTACTGGGACTTTGCCCAAAAGGAAAGTGAAATGTACATTTGTACTTTATAGACAGCGGGCCTACCTAAACGACATGAACTGCTAACGTAAACAGTGTTAAATATGTGCAAACCTATCATGAATATTCATATCTAGCTATAGTCAATAACCTTACCTCATTGAGTTCATGTGGGGATCTATTCAAAGACCGACAATGAGATTGCCACTGTCCAAGGTGCTGATTCACTTACAGCTATCACGAAGAACTGTTTTGATTAAGATGCTTGTCAGAATATTAATAGTATGTCTACTTTATTTTGCTAATGTTAATATATGCTAATATACAACGCTTGGTCATGAGTGTTTTGCCGTTAGTTTACTTCCTAACCCAAAGGAACTAGATGAGATACAGAGTTTATTACAAATTATGGTCAAGGGAAAGGCATTAAGATATAGCCTACAGTGCTTTTCTAGTACAAGGTACATTAGACCAAATTGGTGCACCATGCGGCAATTTATGTTTGCATTGAACCCATAGACTGAATTAAATAATTTGAGCAGCAGTTAGGCGACTCCGCTTCAATGTTGCGCATTGGACGAATGGCCACAAGAGAGCAGTATTTGACAGCTACAAATATTCCATTGCATGGGGGACAAATTGTGCCACGGAAAGAAGTAAGGAATGTATAAAATAACTTAAAGACTTTAATAAACGATTATTAAATCTACTCATTAATGGAGCACTTAATGATGGTTAAATTAGTCAATTCAGAATGGCATTTTAAACACTATTTCAAAAGAAAACGAAACTAATCCCATCAACAAAGACAAGCCTTTTATTGTATGCTCACACACCAACTCTGCCATTGCAAAATAGCTTTCTGCATTATAAGAGAAATTTAATTTATCCCCTGCTCGAAAATACAGGCCTACCAGGTCGCTCAAATTAACACAAATCAGATCGCTCTAAAACACCAGCCAATCCGGTCGCTTGAATACCTTAGCCAATCTGAATGCTCGAAAAATAAACTGGCAATCCCATCGCTCGAAAACCCCTGCCAATCAGATTGCTCGAAAATCTCAGGCAACCAGATCGCTCAAAAAAGCCACGCATTCCCATTGCTCGAAAACCCCAGCCTACCAGATCGCCACAAAAACTCTAGCCAACCCGGTAGCTCAAAAACCCTAGCCTATCCGATGGCTCGGAAAAAAAACAGGCAATCCCATCACTCGAAAAGTGTAGCCAATCATTTTGATTGAGTCGTTAGCCAATCAGAGCTGTTCCCTAGACGGCTCCTGATAATTCTTTGGCCACAGGCCACGAAAGACCATGTCTGTTCAGGATAGGAAACAAACCAGCCAAATCAGTATTTGACTATGTTACATACATTAAAAGAAATCTTCTGAGTAACAGTGTCAGTTAGTGTACGCCGGTAACACATATTGTAAAGCACCAACATCATATGAGTTTGAATAGAGCTCACAGTATTCACAGTATTAATACACTTGGACAGAATGAAAGTGCATTTTGTTTCAGGAGTGGAATCACTATTTGAATAGCTAAACAACAGATTAAACAAAGGTTTAGTTTGGTTCCTGTCAGCCTACTTACCTCTCGTCTAAAAACCCACCAAGCAATGTTGGAAGCTACCCAAATTACAAAATTGGGCCGTTTGTGTCTGCTAGCATTAAAACATTCACCCCTCTCCTAATCACACATTCCCTTTCTTTCGGGTGACTTATTTATTTTAAATTGAGAACCAAATGAGCTTATGGCGCATTGGCTGCTAACGAGGGGATGCTTATTAAACCTGCTTGTAAACCGGATACCTGGGTACGAGCGGGGATTAGGTGAAGAGGGATGCCCTGACAATGCTGGTTCTGTTTGAGCTGAGCTGAACGAAACACACTGCTCCACACTTCCTTTGAAATATGCAGACTTTCTCTTCCCTAACGAGGTGTCTTTGTTTCCCACAATGCAAAGAAAAAGCTTGTCAATTCAGAACCAAGAGGAACAAAAGCTTGGATCAGTACTGTGTGTATTTAACTTCAACTTCTGTAACAAAACAATCCTGAATGCTCCTTCTATGAAAGGGAAAATTACGATAAATTCAGACCTCTTGTTTTGTATCAACTAACCATATGCTTCTCTGTGTGTCCATCTGTCTGTGTATCTGTCTACATTTATATCTGTCTGCCTGCCTCATCTCATGTGTGTTTCTGTTTGATGCAGTCCAGTGTTTTGGGGGTAAACCTCTTAAATTGATCTAGAAGTGGATCAAACTGCAGGTCTGATCGACTTGGTTGACTTCTAGCTCGGAATTGCTTGCATAATCAAAAATAGAATTGCTTGCATAATCAAAAATAGATAATTAGACATATAGCTTCATAAACCTTTTTAAACATTGCCGTGTGCAATGGATGAGTGGGTTTTAAAATTATGGAAAAGCAAACACTCTTCTGAACTGAGCCTTGTTAGGGATTAACAGTTCATCCTCAAGTGTCTCTTCTGGCTTGTGAATTTCTAATGAAGTGTAAAGGATCCCCCAATACAAACAGTGAGATGAAACTAGGATGTCTTTGGTTTCACATTATGATTAAGAATCGTTCACATCTAAAACTTAAGCCATACCTAACCTTCAAGAGCACAGTTTAAAGAGGTAGATCGGATGAAATAGTTTCAGTGAATTCTGATGTATGTTAAATGTCACATTTCTTGCAGATGTAATATATACAATGAGACATATCTCATTAAAACCTGATTAACTCAAGAGTTAAGTACATTGTGTAAGCGTTCAATCCTTTAATTATGCAGTACAGACTATGTGCCAATGGAGGGCAGCATTCCCTATACTGTAATTAAGACAACCAGAAACGTTGTAGGAATATCACTTTTCTGCATCATGACTATGACTATTGAGATAATCATTCTATCTTTCAGAGTTTTTTAGTAAATAAGCAAAATTCCTGCACAATTTTAGAGTACATATATTACAAAAATATGTCTATCTCATTCTCAATATCAGACAGTGAGTAATATGTATTTCTATGATTAATTCATCTAACATGTGATTTTACGCCATCAACATTATTAATCAGAGGTAAGACTGGACATGTTAAGACAGCTTAAAATATCCACAGAGGCATTGCTCAATGAATACATGTAAATTAAAAACAACTAGGTTTACCTTTTAAAGTCATTTTATAATTTGTTTAAGTGGAAAAAACTGAATTGTTGTCCAATACATTTTAAGAAACCCAATTTATTCTAAATATAGGATAAACCATAGAAAAGTGGCCACGTGATGTGCCGTTATACAACTCTGTCACCCCGTTATTTACTACTCTGACCGCTTAAAAACTATCAGTCCAAGCCCCGTCACAAAGTGACGCCCCTTGAAAACAACAGTTTAAACTGTGTGAGGGAATCCAACTCACCGAAAAGTGTCTGAGAAATGACAACTGACACAGTTCATTTTTCTGTAAATGTCATTTCTGAGTAGGTATCAGTATCTTGCTGAAGTATGCCTAAAGGTAGACTTCAGGCATAAGAGATCAAACCTAGAACCTTTGAACACCCAACCCACAACACTACACACATGTTGTAGAGACAGCCTGGATGGCTATGTACCTGAACGGAACACACAGAGAAGCATCCCTGATGTGAATGGACACGACGTCCTTCCCTAGCAGTTGTGGTTCTTGTTGGAACACGTTCAGCTCATTAACACCTTCTAGAGAACAAGCCCTCAGCTTGGCCTCTCCTAATAACGCTCTGAAGTTAGGAGAACTCAGACACGAGGAACCCAGAGGGGCCAGCCCCCAACGCCATGTTGACACCTTTTGCCTAGTATGGTCAGTCGATCGTGGTCATCTTTATGAACACGGTCGAGGGCGAGAGGAGGTGGACTCAATAACACGAGCATAGACCTCCACTATGAATGTTCTATTGTATATTCAAATCGTTTTGTATTTGTTTCCTTTTATTATGACAAGAAGATAAGTGTCTAAACAATAAGCTCCTGAATAGTCAAGTAATTGTGTTTGTACAGCCGTTGATCACAGTTACAGTGTCAAAGGGCATCACGGGCCAACATCAGACCAACAGCCCCTAACTCTAAGCTCTCTTAGGGAAAAGGGACAACTCCCCGTTACCCAAAGGGAAGCGACCTTGAGAAGGAAGTAGGAAGCTGATAGCCGGTGAATGCCAGGACATCCAGTCATGTTGGCAACAACAGATGATTTTCAGCACAATATGACTCACCATCGCAAGGCATGCATTTATACATTTCCTGATGCCTAAAGGATAAAATCCATCAAACACATTAGATTAACTGCTACACTGTTGCTAATTAATAATCAAATTGTCAAAAGATAGTGATGTAATGCATTTGACGTCTCATTTAAATGAACTGGTTTGGTTAAACTTTTAATATTTTTGATATTGTGGGAAACATTTGTTTTTGAGAATCTAATATCTATATCGATAGCGACTATCAAATCATATACCGTTAATACCAAGTTAAATCCATGATTGTGCTCTGTGATGCAAGAATTGTTTACATCACAGTGTGCTAAGGTGAACTTGGCTTGTTTTTAACACTGTGATTTAGTAGAGACGAAGTGATGGCAGCAGCTATGAGTTATTAAATAGACGCAGTGCTTGGAGTAGGTGAAGCTACAGTTTCCAACTTGGAGGGTTCAATCACCACCTGCACTGCAGTCGTTTCTGTGACCTATGCCCTGTACAGAAACACACAAATACCAATGGTACCCGTGGGCTTTCTGTGAACTTGGAATTGTTTGTTTATTGGCATTTCTTGGAACTTGGATTTCACTACAGTATTCCAGATTTATGAATTTATGAATCACGATCGTCAACGTATGAGGCGATGTTGACTCAAACAGAATATCACTGTGGTCTTAAGAGCGCAGCTGTGCAATGATGACATCATCCTTCGCCCCAGCTGTATAGGCATGGCAACCAGACCAGCTGTTGGCTGTCCGAAATCGCCCTTTGCAAAGTTTGGCTGGTCACATATTTTGGGGCCGAAAGAGCCTTCCAGACACCTGTCCTTTTTTAAAGTAAAGAAAATAAAGGCTCTTCTTGCTCCCTTGTTTATTGTTTGATGAGATGTAGGGTCTGTTTTACAAACATTCCCCTGCTAAGCTAAGGCATTACATTTAAACTAAGGTGCAGCTTTGATTTAAAAGAGTTTAAGGTAAGCAAGGTTAGTTAGGATGACAGCGGGAAAATTTGATCAAATAATTCCCTGTGCCAGTGAGCCCATATCGTATTGTCTATATTTTAAACAATTGAGTATGACTTCTATGATCTTGAACATAGCAGTGCAATTTTGTCACTTACCCACCCCCCCCCCCCCTGCATCACGGCGAAGAGACACCAACTGTTAATGTTGTTGTCTGCGTCTGAGTGATGGTTAAGCTTCTCAGACAGTTACAGTGAAAGAACACGTCGTGCCCTGTATTTCATACAAAGAACATAGATCATTATAACGCTCAATGAGGGTACTAGCTTCAAAAGAAGTAGAACAAAACTGCCATGAGCTGTGACCATCAGGACATGTCCCAAAGGTAATGTAATTCACAGAATTCTGAGCCCAAAACACATTTTTTAAATCTTGATATGTCGAGCTGTCCAACATGGAGCTAAAACAGGTTTACTTACACTTTAATAAATCATCAGTTAAAACATCAGTCCTGCAGCAGTAATCAGATTATCCTTACAGGATTTATTACCTTTTAGAATGTTACGTTTGCATGCAAATAACTGATCTGCACTGACAAGTCAGCGAGATCCGCATCAAGCCCACATGGCCCAAATAACATTTGCGGAAAAATCACAACAGTATATGTCAGCTACAGCGAAAGCAGCAATATGAACCCCTGCTCTTTATCTGCCAACCGTAATGCCTTCAGTGGATGAACACAGAACACCCGTAACGATATTAACAGCAAATTTACTTTTAACTACTACTTACTAGTGCTTTTAGCACTTTTGATTCTCAAGTACATTTGAACCAATACATTTCATAATTTAATGGATTACGTGTATGAGTCAGAAAATCCTTCTCATTACGGACCCCTTTGGTCAGTTAGTGTACTGCAGCCTGCTCGAGCTCCAACATTGACAGCTCTGTTGGAGGAGACAATGACAATCATAATCTGATGTTTGCAAAAATCATAAATTGTGCACTATAAACAGACAATGGGAGTGACGTGAGTTGCTATATTGCACACACAATTTGCCATTATTAATTTCTTAAAGAACAGACAATTTTGCCATTATCCTTTTTCAATCGGATGACAACCTATTCAGCCACTGGCCAAGCTATTTATGCATGTAAAAATAGTACACGTCTTTAATCAAGTGATCAAAGTTCTGAAGTTTTACCAGAGCCACCAACGAAGATTTCGGTATTTTTACTGAAGTATGACTTTCACTACTTTTTAAACACCTTTGTATTTATACCACGTTACATGATAATATGTGAGCAGAATGTAGACAGGCGGTTTGGAATACACTTCCATAATGATGTGTCGGTGAGCAAAAAATAATTTGGTTAGGTAACATAATCCCTCCGCTTCCTTCATCTATTGTGATCGAGATATGAATCACAGCTTGCTTTTGTTTTGCTGAATTGATGAGCACCTTTGATGGTCTCTTCACACTCGGATAACAATGGTTACAAAGGAACCACAGTGCTCTTTATCATATCATGAACACTAAGATCTCCATTCACACTCAACACCTTGAACATGAATTATTTTAACTTTGTGCAGGTGCAGTTGGAGTAACTTTGTACAGTTGAACTTTGTACAGATGCATCTTGATTAGCAGTTCTTGTCTCTAGATTAAGGGGTCTGTGTCCTCACGTTATATTGTGACTGTACATGTGAGCATGTGTACAATGTTGTTGTGCACATGCTCTATGGTATAGGAGAGTGGAATGGATGTGAAAGAATGTGTCTTGGTTACGGTGCAGATATTGAATATCTGACAAGAACAATTTACATGATAACTCAAACATCAGTAATAGGTCAACAATTAAACAATGAATCAGAGACAGGAAAGTTTTATAGATGGTGCGACATTGCAAAACTGTGTGTCTGTGAGAGAGCGAGAGAGCAAAAGAGAGAGAGAGAGAGAGAGAGAGAGAGAGAGAGAGAGAGAGAGAGAGAGAGAGAGAGAGAGAGAGAGAGAGAGAGAGAGAGAGAGAGAGAGAGAGAGAGAGAGAGAGAGAGAGAGAGCAGCTGCCCTGGATGAAGTTGGATGGACCAACACGCCCCCTCTTTTCTTTTCTCATTACACAACTCTTCTGGTTCTGGCACAACATCAATAGCTGGCTCACCATCCGGATCCCCCCCACCTCTGCCGACACACACACACACACACACACTCACACACACACACACACACACACACACACACACACACACACACACACACACACACACACACACACACACACACACACACACACACACACACACACACACACACACACATCTGTCTAGGAGCAGTGAGATATCAGGGCACGACGGGACATGGAAAGGGGGGTGAAGGGGTAAGGGGGCAGTGCAGTTGGGGTTTGCGTTTGGGGGTTTGGAGGAGTGGGGAGGGGGGGGGGGGGGGGGGTACAGCAGGAATCTCAGCTGTTCTGCCCGTCAAGACCCTGGGAAAGTAGCCCTCCACCCCCGCCCCGATCTAACATATCTCCCCCCTCCTCCCACCCCCATTCCTTGGCCTCCATACCTCCAGTGTACTGGGCTCTCCTCTCTGGTCTCAAACCCCGACGTACCACATCCATGTCTGGGCTTACTGGGGCATTCTCTGCATTCCCTAGTGGTGGTGGTGGAAGTGGGGGTGACTGTGTGTGTTGGGTCGTCTGGGACAGAAGAACATGACCAGGCGGGAGGGAGGGAAGGGGGGGCCGGAGGGTTACCCAAGCAGGGAAGTTATAGTACCTCAAAGTGCTGTTTGGAAGCAGAGGAGATGAGAACTTTGGGGGGATGCTCGGGACTCAGTGGTGAGCCAGGTTTTCTTTTAAAAGTCCCGCTGACAGACTGGTGTGGTGATGATGTCACGTTTAACCGGACCCAAGCTCATCTCCCTGCTCACACACACCCTAAAAATCCCCTGATTCACCCGAGTGGAGTTCTGTGGCTCTGTGGTTTACAACAAGGCCGCCAACGCGGTGTAGTAGTAACGGACTTCTAGGATGACACTTTTTATTCACAAAGGTCACACGTCCGAGATAATTGGGAAGAGAAAGAAAGACCAGCCATATACACACAGAAAAAAAGACGAGGAAAAAATGAGTTAGAAAATAATTGAGAAAGGCAAGACAAACAAACAACCGAAGAAATAACCAGCAAACGAAAAAACTATTAAATAGTGACCAAGGATCAACTTCATTCTTTATGTTATTAAAACTCAGCGCTGAACATCCTGTCTGGAGACGTGGCGCATGGTCGGTCGGACAAGGTTAGCTCCTCCAGACAGAAACAGCAATTAGCATATCCGCATCCCCGCTCTTCTTCTTCAGCTATCTTTGTGCGTAGCGCAGCCCCCCTCATGTCAATCCGTCCCCCCGTGTTGTGAAATCGAGTCGCCAAACCCTGATAATCTCGCCCTGTCTCCACCACCGGCTCTCCCGGTGCGCCGTCGGACACGAGTCATTATACTGAGGCTTCTTGATCCTTCAAATTAAATCTACCTCCCAGGTCTGGAGGGTTCCTCGCCCCAGCTGGAGACACCGCAGGCTCCGTGATAGAACCAGGGAGCGAGGGTGGGGTCGCCCCGCCACTGATAGAAAGGCTTTTGTAATCCTGAGCTCCGCCGTACGCGGAAATCCCGCTGTAATTGCCTCCTCGTACCGAAAGCGGGTCGGTTAGAGCTGAGATATTATTCACGGCGCACGCGGAAGCTCACAGGGACAATACAAAAGAAGAAGGATAGGGGGTTTTGTGTCTCGGTGTGGATCTGCACAGAGCTGAATAGGTTTTTTGTGTAATTTTTTTAGCACAGGTGCTTTTGCGAAATCCGTCGGAGCAAAGCTATGGTGATGCTAATGCTAATGGTGCCGGAGGTGCTTCTGAATGAACCGCTGATGCTGACACGCTCACCTAGTAATACCGTGTTGGAGGGTAGGAGGGACCCCACAAATGGATGGATGGATGGTTTAGGAGTAGATAGATGGATTGAAGGAGAGAGGGAGTGATAGGTAATCTACATGAAATCTGCTGTTCATGTGGATCATCTCCATTGGGAGGATCTCCACTGATTGTTTAATTCTGGCCATAAAATTGATGAGTGAACGCGAATGCATGGTCTTGGCTCAATGGAACGATGAACTTATGCACAATTTGATTCACGCCAAATATATAAATACACAAGGAGTTTTGTTCTGTGTAATTGATGCTTCACAGAATACACATCAATACAACTTACAGAAAAAAACACCATGTTTGGATATTAAAATATTATAAGAAACATAATTATGGCGCTGTAAAGTGACAAACTATATGTTTGTTTGTTAAAACAAACAAGCATATACAAAAATAGGCCTTAATCTGAAAATGCACTATGTAGCGGCTCGTTTCCTAGGGCCCATACAACTCCAAGAGGCACGCTGCCAAGGTTAATAAATAAACCAACAGTAGAGTTCCTAAGAGCGCTCCATTGTACCGTCTAATCCCCAACAGCCACAGCCCTAATGGCTCTTGGCTGAAGACCCACTGTGGAGGAAGCGTCCCAGGCCAGTCACGGCCGTTTTGCTCTGGTATCACGAAGCCACTGGTACGAACGGCAAGTCAAGACCGGCGTCATTGCAATAGCCCTTCACCACAATTACACTCTCAAAGGGGCTCTTCAACCTCAAACGCCCCAGGACAAAGAAATACCCAGAGGACAGAGAGAACACGTTTGATAGGTGCCTCCTTCGATGGCTCTAGGATGGCAGTTGGTACCGGGTGGGCCCACATGACATAACAGAAAGAACCAATAACCTCAGCAGAACCCATGAGAGCAAACATAGGAACCAAACACAAGACCAAGGACGTGAACAACCTCAATCAAAACTGAAGCAGCCACAATGGCCCCCAGAAGATCTATCCACATGTCCAGTGTATCCCTCTCCCCTCATCCTCCAAAAATGACTAAAGACGTGGAACAAAAAGACAAAAACAATCAAATAATGTTCGACTGATCCACAGTCAAGGGAGACGGAGAGGAAGAAAGAGAGAGAGTGTGAGAGGGGGGGGGGGGATGCAGGCATATATAATGAAGGAGCTTGTTGAAATTGAATTAGAAGATAGAGGCTTACAAAACACAGGGGGGGATTTTGGGAGATGTAGTCTGACTTGATTCCTTAGATCCCAAACAAAAGAGCTTCTTACAAGTGACTCTCCGGCAAGGGATTTCATCACGAGAATTTGACAACAGACTAATAAATGAAAAAGAGAAAAGAATAAAGGAAGAATAAACGTTCACGTTTGGGATCTTTTTTGTCTGAGGATGTTGTTTGAGACAATCAACGTTTTATAGAACATAAATCTGGCAGTTCCAATGGACATTTTTTTATCAGTTTTAATTTTAAGTAGTTTGTTTTGATATAAAACACACTTTTTTTTTGCTTTTTGTCTGTATATTTATTAATATATCCTACAAGTGCCAAGGATGAATATCATGAATCTCAAAATCTAAAACAATTGCCGGCATAACACAACAGTTATCTATCAATTGTTCACCATACTTTAAATGAACTAGCAAAATAGCACATAAACACATAAAATAGCCACACATAATTAGTTGATGTGGATTGACGAAAATATATTTAAACCAAACATGTTGAGCATGATCAACCAAAAGCTGGGAGTAAAAAATGAAGGTAAAAAGCATTTTGAATTACCTTTTCCCCCTGGTTCTCCCTCACATTAAGCTCTCAGACGAGCGACCCTTGACCCCGTTCTGATTGAAATTAGGCTAAGATATCAGGGTCGCGACACAGGGAGCAAAGGCCTCTGTAGGACATTGCCAAACAACATCATTGTCAATATTGGTTATATGATGGGATGTATAGGGGGGGGGTGGGGGTTCAAGGAGAAGCGGCTGCCTGGCTGGTGTGTGTGTGTGTGTGTGTGTGTGTGTGTGTGTGTGTGTGTGTGTGTGTGTGTGTGTGTGGGGGGGGGGGGCGCATAGAATAGATTTTCCATTTGAGTGTGTCAGATCAGATTTTCGGGGAGCTGCCATGGCGCCAGGTATACGTATCATTAGTAACACTTTAGCGATGTAATGAAGCTTTTTATTTAGCCGCGGCAGCGCTAGCCTCATGAATACAAACAGCCCACATCTCCAGCTGTGCCCACTTGCCCTTCTGCCGACCAACAGGGGGGAGGGTGGGGGGAGGGTGGGGGGAGGGTGGGGGGAGCGGAGCGAGGGCAGTCAGGGAAAGAGGGAGATGGGTGGACGGGGGAGGAAAAGGGAAATAGTCTGTCCGAAAATTATTCTGGCTCCTCACTTTAAAGCTTGTTACAACATTGTTTCTCAGACACCATCAACCCCAATAAAGGCAGCTTTCCCAACCAAAATCCTATAAGGCTATATGATATATTCTCCTACTTTATAACACACAAGATTATTGCAATCCATCAAAAAACAGAATTGATAAAGACAAATGTTGACAGCGAACTGAACTGAAATAAACTGATATGTAAATAACGGAATGGTTTAAGAAAGGTGAAATGTAACAGCCAAACAAACAGTGCACAAAGGAATGAACCGACCAAATTAAATCAACTTAACTTATTTGATATCGGAAATTAAACTACAAAACTAGATAAAATAAGCAAACAAAAAAAAGCATTATTGAACTATCTGTAGAAGTATTGTATGAAAGAAAATAGAGTACTGCAGTAGAATAATTGTAGAACTTGTACATAAAATAAAAGTCTGTGGTCTTTCAAATCACTCAATACAAAATACACCCTCAACCATCAGCAAATGCATCATCTTCAAATCCTTCTGCGTCGACCTACTCGCCAGAGAACTTCTGCAGAACTCCTGGTTGAGGGTTTGAAGCCCTCCTCAGTCGGTGTTAAACATGTCCTCTAACAGAACCTCTAGCAGGCCCCTGGGCTCCTCTTCCATCCAGTCTTAGTGTGGAATGAAGTGGAGCAGTGCAGCCTCCACAGAGGGGTGCTGAGGAGGGCGTACTCAGAGCATAATGGGGCTTCACTCTTCCTACCTTTGGCGAATCCGGTCAATTCTGAGCTTCTCTTCTCCTGGCCAACTGATTACCAATGATCTCCAGGTGTGCACACCACCTATTACCAATCATTCATTAACCCCCCCCCACACACACACACACACACACACACACACACACACACACACACACACACACACACACACACACACACACACACACACACACACACACACACACACACACACACACACACACACACACACCAGCACAGCTGTTCTGCATGGACTTTACCACTATTTAGAATGGTAAATAATATTTATTTTATTATTTATTATTTAGACATTTTTATTAATGTGAATTTATTTATGTCAAATCAGGGACTTATGTTATCAGATGTTCTTATGTAAATGTTCATTCAGTAAAGCGAAGCTTCTAAGTAATTTGTATAGAAATTCTAATAATTTATAAATTTCAAGGTTCAAATTGAAATGAACCCACTATTAAAAGAGGGTTTTTGTGTACATTTTTTAAATAAATAAATATTTAGAATATTAACACAAGTTTTAATTCATTTCAAAATCGTACATTGTGTAGGCCTAAATAAAACATTTGATCCCCTTAATGTTATTAATTTATTTTTTTTGCATTAAATATGAATAATAAAGTTCGAGGTACCTAGAAACCTAGCATTTTCTTACCCCTACAAATTAAAAAAAAAAAAAATCACCAAGATGAAACAAAAGATTAAAACAAAATTATGATAAATTATTTTTTCACCCAAACCAAACAAATAATCCTATCCAAACAAATAAGGTATATAAGCAAGATATCTTTCCATATGCCTCACCCCTTTGAACTTTTTAAAATTGTATTTCATCCTAACTTGTCCCGCCGCTGAAACAGCATGTTTTTTCTTAGGCGACTGAGTGCTTGGATCCAAAACGTTTGGATCCAACGTGTCAACTCGGCTGTTTACTTTGTGTGCCAGCCCCGGTGTTGATGGAGGGCCTGGTGTCAGAGCCCGGAGGTTAGTGAGACCTCGCAACGTCGTCTCACTCCCTCCCGGCTTAACGCTCCCAGCGATACTGGAGTGGGGAGATTAGAATGAGTGTGGTTGGAGGGGGGGAGGGGGGCATAACACCCAGAGGTTTGTACAGTAGCACGTTAATCGTACATTGGGTGGGGGGGGGGGGGGGGATGGGCTGGGGGCTGGGTTGGGGAGGTCGGGGGGGTGGGTGTGGGGGTACGGGGAGGGGGCGAGGTGGTGATAAGACGTGATGAAAGACGTTGGGATTTAAGTGAGGGGGAAAAAAACAGGGTGATTCAAAAAGAGGAGGAAGAGGGGGATGACGAGGAAGGTGATATTGTGATGGCACTTGGGGGGCAGGAGGGGTTATATTGTGGTGGTATGGGGGGGCGGATATGATGAGTGGCAGTGGTGGGGGTAGGCCGGGTCGCATAAATAAGTTCCCCATCCCAAAAATACTCTACGTTACTCTAAGTTGTGATTTTCCTTTTTTCAGTGTGTGTGGGCGTGTGTGTGTGTGTGTGTGTGTGTGTGTGTGTGTGTGTGTGTGTGTGTGTGTGTGTGTGTGCGTGTGTGTGTGCGTGTGCGTGTGCGTGTGTGTGTGTGTGTGTGTGTGTGTGTGTGCGTGCGTGTGCGTGTGCGTGTGCGTGTGTGTGTGTGTGTGTGTGTGTGTGTGTGTGCGTGTGTGTGTTTGTCTGCGTCTGTGGGGAGGGGAAGGTTAGGGGGGCTTGAAGGTATAATTAAATCAATAGTGGCAGTCAAATACATCAAGATGGGGTGTGTGTATACCTGGATGCATGTTCATGTGTGTGTGTGTGTGTGTGTGTGTGTGTGTGTGTGTGTGTGTGTGTGTGTGTGTGTGTGTGTGTGTGTGTGTGTGTGTACGCGTGTGTACGCGTGCATGTGTCTGCAATGGGTTGTGTGATGGGGTTTGTGTATGCGTGGGCGCATCTACATGTGTGCATGTGTGTGATGTGTATGTTTCTGTGCGTGTATGCATGTGTGTGCGTGTATGCATGTGTGTGTGTGTGTGTGTGTGTGTAAATGTGTGGCCGAATGTGTGTGTTCATGTAGTTGTCTGGCTGTAGGTGTGTATAATGTAGGTGAGTGTAAGTTTGGGTGTGTGTAGGTGGGTGTTGGTGTAGGTTTAGGTGTGTGTGGGTCTATGTTTAGGTATGTGTATCTGTGTGCAGGGGTATGTTTAGGTGTGTGTATGTGTGTGTGGGTGTATGTTTAGCTGTCTGTATGTTTAGGGTTGTGTATGTGTGTGGGTCTATGTTTAGGTATGTGCATGTGTTTGTGTGGGTCTATGTTTAGGTGTGTGTAGGTACGCATTGGTGTATGTTGAGGTGCGTGTATGTGTGTGTGTGGATGGATGTGTAGGTGTGTGCGCGTGTGTGTGTGTGTGTGTGGGTCTATGTCTGCGTGTATGTATGTGTTCATGGGTGTATGTTTAGGTGTGTGCGTGTGTGTGTGTGTGTGTGTGGGTCTATGTCTGCGTGTATGTATGTGTTCATGGGTGTATGTTTAGGTGTGTGTATGTGTGTGTGTGGATGGATGTGTAGGTGTGTGCGTGTGTGTGTGTGTGTGTGTGGGTCTATGTCTGCGTGTAAGTATGTGTTCATGGGTGTATGTTTAGGTGTGTGTGTGTGTGTGTGTGGGGGTGTATGTTTAGGTGTGTAGGTTGGACGACAGCGGGCCTGCAAGGAAAGAGCAGAAGAAAGAAAGAAGAAATTCCCACACATTCATTCTTCTCCGCGGAACAATCTGAGTGTGTCTCGCAGGGCTTAAGCACACTACTTACAACCAACCGCCGGCTATTAACCAATCAGGAGCATCTGTCTGCTGTAAGCCGGCTGCCGGACGGCCCAATCCCCAGACAGCTGGAGACCAGGTACATTATACATCCTGCCATAATTACAGGATTTGCCGCGATGTGTCCGCCGTTGTCAAAGTGCCTTTCACTGTGACATCCTCGAGTGTCTGACACAGCACTACCGTTACACCACACAATAGCATTTACCTCCCCCCGCGCCCCCCCCCCCCCCCCCCCCCCACACACACCCTCACACGCCCCTGCATTATGGGATGGCTGGGGGTAAAGAGAGGGTGGGGTGCCGGGGTGTTAAACCTCCAGAGGGGTCTCTAATCGCTCCCTTGTGGCGCGCCCGCCGAGCTCTGAGCTCCACCGTGATGACGATAATGTTCAGGTTGACCCAAAAGAACCGTTTGAAAAACGTCGGAGCTTCCGTGGATCGTCTAGTCGTCGTGGTGTTTCGTTTCTTTTGATGACTGATACCGGCGATCCCCCCGCTCTCCAGGTGTGTTATCGCCGGTCTTTCAGTCGCAAAGCGGGGATGTTCTCAGGTGGAGGTAAGTTCTGTATTGTGGGACAAAGTAAGCGGATGTCGGATGCTTGGGTCTGTGGAAGCGAGGCGCCGGACGTGTTGTACTTCGCCGAGGCAGCGTTGGACTAAAGTATGGAGGACGGGAAGGTGCTTCAGCCTTTATTAGTGCGAGGGCCTCCTACAGGAACTTAAACCTCAGCTGAACCCAAGAGGGAGGTCAGAGAACGGATGCCCCATTGGAGACTCAACAAGGATCATTTGGTACACACACTGGGCGCAATATTTTGAAGGGAAATGAGTCAGGATTATGGTTCTTACAAAAAAGGTTCTCTTTTTTAGATATAGGTCTTGGATGAGTTTCATTTGAAGAGAATAAAAGAATAAAAGTATACGATAATGACGTAATTTCCTGCTTTGATTGTACTCAAAATAAAAAGTGTGTGTGTTTTTTCATGGCCTTTTGTTCCTTTTTTCATGGCCTTTTGGACAGGAGAGTGAAGATAGACATGGATCGTGGATTATATTAGCTACAGAATTAGCAGTAGCATTGGACTGCAGGCCAGAATTGAGCCTGGGTCACGACAGCGTGTGGCCTTAGTGACGCCTTCCATCTCCAACAAATAGAGTCATGAAGCTCCTTACGCAGACGCCCGACATTGTGGAGGTCACCAGTGGAACGATAAGTCTGCCTCTGAAATAGCTCCTCTTCGGTCAGGTCTGGGGCAAGGCCCCTAGGGGTCAACACCCACCGCGGCCAGTGGTTCCCCTAATGGTCCACAACTAACTGTGGGGCCCCTCTCTGTCTTGAGGTCACACACACTGAGCCCCTCTATTGACTTGGCCCTGTCCTCAGTGACACTGGCTCATTCATCCCTGCATCACACATGGGGTTGGGGGGGGGGGGGGGGGGGGGGGGGATATGTTTTAAAGTATCTTCACTCACCAGAGCTGTCATTTGGCACTTGGCTTCAAAGCCTGAAGGGGGAATTGTAGATTATCAAAGGGTTGGGTGGTGGGTGGATAGGGGGGGGGAGGGGAAGGCTGGATGGGGGGGTGGAGGGATTAGATTGTGATTGGGTTTTATGTCACCAACATTTGGATTATAAACTTCATAAGAACAGTGCTTCGGACTGACTTGGGGGGAATGAGAGTCGGGTGTTTGTATTTTGTGTGCGCGTTATACAAGTGATGGTTACTGCTTGGAAACTGAGGAGGATTCCCTTTGGGGACTGCAAGACTTGCTTTGAGACGGAAAGAAGAAGAAGTCAAAATTCTGAATTTTAAATATGTAGAAAATGAGTGGATGTTCTGACCGGTGATTTTTCTTCGGTTAATTAAAGGAGAAATCCGGTTTAAAATGGATCTGGGATATGTTTAAGATGATTTCGAGATGGGATGTTCGTTTGGGAGCACAAAAGCGCATGTAAACACATTCTTAAATAGGCTGTTCAGCCGATTCTACCAAAACGCTATAAACTGGGAACCATGGGGGCATCTTGTCATGGTAAAAACGAAATCGTTATTTTAAACAACTTAAAAGGCTAGAAGTAGCCTGACACTTCTTTGATAGTATAATATGGGTCTTAAAATATAAAACCAGTCATTGAGAACATTGTAAGGGTACAGATTGTTTATTAAAAAGTACATTTTATACACACAATACCATCAGTAGATCAGTAGATTGACGAACACAGAGATTGTGACATCCGTCAGCAACACACAAGCTCTGTGTTCGTCAATCTACTTATCGAGTCTTGAAAACAAAATGGCATCGACGGGTGATCTACTGATGGTATTGTGTGTATAAAATGTACTTTTTAATAAACAATCTGTACACTTACAAAGTTCTCAATGACTCGTTTTATATTTTAAGACCCATATTATACTATCAAAGAAGTGTCAGGCTACTTCTAGCCTTTTAAGTTGTTTGAAATAACGATTTTGTTTTTACCATGACAAGATGCCCCCATGGTTCCCAGTTTATAGCGTTTTGGTAGAATCGGCTAAAAACAGCCTATTTAAGAATGCGTTTACATGCGCTTTTGTGCTCCCAAACGAACATCCCATCTCGTTATCATCTTAAACATATCCCAGATCCATTTTAAACCGGATTTCTCCTTTAAGGAGTGATTAAATCAGGCCGCAAGGGGATAGAAACGGACAACTGCAATGGCGTTTCCAAACACGAGCCGTGTTTAAACTGATTCAGCAGTTCTGTCGATAAATTTAGATAATTTCAGAAAATGATGCCCATATTATCTATAGGGTACATAATGAACATACACAGCACAAACAAACAAACATAACAGTCACTTTGGAATAGTCTAATTAGAATAATGTCAGTTGAATTGGTCTAATCATGCAATTACTTTAAAGATTATCATAATAATTATTATTATTATTATAAATACATCTATTGTAATTATTAAAGAGATGGATCCGTCCATGAACTGAGGCATTAAAGCAATCAAAATCAGATGTATTTGTAACAGCCAGTTTATTTAAAATCTGGAAGCAACAGAAATGCAGGAACAGAAGCTGTGTTGCGATTTAACCAAACACACCTTTGAATGAGTCCCGCTGCTTTAATACTTCATATAGACAAGAATAAATTATGGCATGATAAAATATAGATACATGTCAGACAAAGAGAGTGTAAGAAATCAAATAACAACAAATCAACAACTTGTGGTGAGCAGTAAAGACAAAAGAATAACAGAGCTATACATTTGAGCAGGTGTTTTACCATCCCGACACACACAAACACACACACAATCACTCGCGCACGCACACACACACGGCGACACATGCACGCACGCACACACACACACACGCACACACACACACACACACACACACACACACACACACACACACACACACACACACACACACACACACACACACACACACACACACACCCTTGGTTGGCGTTCATATAAAATAATATGTACACAAGGTAGAGTGTTAGCATGGTGGCTTGAGGCCTGAATGCTGCCTTCTGTCTTCCACAGATGTCCCGGAGACAGGAGTACAGGTTGTTGCTCATGGAGTGTGTGTGAAGTTTGGTTTGGTCTGTGATCCAATGCCAGACGGTTTCAACAGTTTTAGTAAAAACGAAAACAAAAATTATATAAAAGTACATTTGTGTGAATTAAATCAATTCAAACACATTTTCTTTCATCAATTGCGATCATTATTTATATCACATCGTCATCAATCTAACAACCAGCTTCCTCATCCTCTTCGTCAACATCAAAACTGACGACGACGCTCACCACAATTTAGTTTGAGGAACTCGTTATCATTTTGTCTCAAACAACCAAAGCAACCCATCTGGGTGTAAAAGGTCTAGTTTAGTCAGTGGTTGGGCCACTCTGCAGAATGTCTTGATCATCCAGTAGGTTGACTGGAATAGTTATATTCTTGGCTGAGGCACTGGAACTTTCCTTTAATACCTGGAGGAGAGTATGCCGCATTTGTGGATTTAAAATTAAGACAGTGCATATGTTTAAAATAATATTCAAGTACTCAATTACATTTGGAATGATACATAAAATAGTTGTTTTTAAAATGGGCAGCCGGAATTGGCCTCTGTGTTGAACATGTCAATACACATTTGAACTGTTTTAAGACTTAAATAAATGTTTTTGAGCATATTTTTGCGTCCGGGTAGATGGCAGTAAGCAGAGGCCGGAAGATGCTCTCTGTCATACTGAAACCGATAAGATGATGGGGTACAATCCCCTGTGATAGCAGAAAATTCTAGATGATTCTGGAGGGAAGTGTTACAGAGTAGCTGACTGAATGACCTAGGTCTCACACTGGGAGAGCAGATAACAGCAGTCAAAATCAAATCTTCTGAATAATTAAATAAAAAGGAACATTGAACAAAGACTTATCCTCCCCCCTCAAATTTCTTTCAATTGGGATTGTGATGCTGTTTCTCTCCCTGTCGGTGCATATCAACCATGCTAAACTTGACCCGTACCATTTTCTGTTCTTGAATGTCATTAAGAAAATAAAAGGCATAAAATGAAGATAAGAAGGTAAAAATTGGCTGGAATCATAGTAAAAACATCATAGGTCATAAGAAACTCCACAGCTAAAAGTAAACACAAAAAGAAACCTACTGTGAATGTTTGAATAAAAAAAAAGAATGTTTACGGTCCAGACACGTGGATCAGAGGAAATATGGCTGAAGTTCTGCAGAAGTTCTGCGTGATCACAGAGTGAAAGTCCAGAACCTCCAGGGTCCAACCACAAGGTGTCAAGGTGTCTGGGAGTCAGACCCACAACACAACACATCAACTAGCGCCTGGCTCTGAGAGAGAGAAAATACCAGAAGGTGCCTGAAACCCATTCTCTCTCATCCAGGGGGGGAACCCCTCAGCTCTGGCCTGTCCAGGGTCTAACTGTGGCGGTGAGAGACACTCAGTAGGCCTGTCCCGTCTCCACCTGGAGGAGCCCCAGCACGGCCGAGTGGTCCCCCAGCTTCATCCTGCGCTGGGCGGACAGACCCACGTTCTTGGCCAGGTAGTCCACAGCAGCTGGAGAGACAGAGAGAGAGAGACAGACAGAGAGAGGGCCGTTAGGACCGTCAGGTGCTGGTAAATACCCAACGTTCCGCCATCTTGTAATCTTAGAAGGTCATTTGGTCAACTGTGAATAAGGATATTTCACAGTATTTTGTGACATTCAGTACCGCATAGCTTTGAATTTCATCAAAATCTATATTGTTAAAAAAATATGAATAAATCGCTGCAACGCATATCGCTGGACAAATAGTCCAGTAGACAATATATCTTCATATTTTGAACTACGACCGCTATGTGCTGATACATATAACCAGATTTCTGCCAATAAACAGCCTCAAAGCGTGAAGGGTGCACAGGCAGCCTGTGTGTGTGTGTGTGTGTGTGTTCACGTGCACAACATGGATGTTATGATCTGTTGTTTCCATGACTTTAGCGTGACTAACCCCGGCAAGGGCTCTGATTGGCCGGCTCTCTGAGTGACAGGAAGGGGTACGAGGAGGCAGAGAGGGGTCAAGGGTCTCTATCAGAAGCACGTGTGCTATAATCTGTGGGGGCCTCCAGGGGGCCACCAGGTTAGTGTCCCCCCCCCCCCCCCCCCACACACACACACACACACACACACACACACACACTACTGATCTGGCTCACACCTCACACTGTTTCAATTTCCGTTGACACACAAGCATCAATATACCCACACACATACAAAGAACAGACACGCGTACACAGTCACAAACACAGGCACACACACACACACACACACACACACACACACACACACACACACACACACACACACACACACACACACACACACACACACACAGCAGTCCTTCCTACCAAACAGAGGCCATGACCAGTAGCTACGGTAGTGAAGAGGCCCTAACATCTTATCTCATTGGCAAGTCATGTCGCATACTACACAGGCATTGCATGTGAGAGTAGGACGTACTTCAACACGGGGATCAATGATTTGTGATTGGAGGAAAATGTTTAAAACTGAAAGCTTTTTTTCATGTGTTTTGTAAAGTGCTGCATGATGATCCCACTTAATCCGAAGTGACTTGACAAGTCATTAATGAGCGGCTAATGAAGTAATCTTGCTCAAGTATGCTTAAAACTAGGGTGGTGATACTGGAGTGAACCCGGAACCATTTGATGATGACGAAGATGATGATGATGATGATGATGATGATGATGATGATGATGATGATGATGATGATGACACAAATAATGATTATATATATATTTAAATTGTTATTTGACAAATATTTCGTATTAAAATGTAATATATAGACATTGTTATTGACGGCGGCTGCAGCGTTGTCCCTGTGGTTCTAGTGTCTGGTGGCCAGTGAGTTTCCACCAGTTCCCGGGTGAGACGGATGGTTCCAGAACACAGGTGTTCCCCAGCTGTTCTCCACAGCCGCCGTGCAGCGGGGGCCCCGTGAGGCCCCTCACGTCTGGAGAACCATTCAGACCCCCGGACCCTCATGTTCAACATGTCACCCGGGTGACCTTCTGAAGGCGTTAAATCACCGCACTTTGACTCCGGGGGGGGGGGGGGGGGGGGACGGACATAACTCATTCTTACCGAGTTACGGAAATGTCTTGGCGTTATTAAAGTGACGGACTGGCTCGTTTTGTCCGCCCGCTGCCTACTGTTCCCCACCGGGAGACGCGGTGAACACTGTGGGAACGCCCCGTCAAAGACCATCCCGTCGTAAGACAAAGGAGGACGATGCAAAATGGCGCCCGGTTTGGCTCGCCCCGACGGAGCACGAGAAAAACTGACAATCAGGAGTTCCGCCTCCCCTCATAATACACTACGTTATTTTTCTTATTTTAAATGTTTTTAATCGAGCCGCTGTCTCGGCTGTCGCGCCTCGCCTGCGACGCATGTCTCCCCGCTCAGCAGATATTAACCTGGCTTTGTCGTCTTGTCTGGCAGCTGCACGCGGAGGACGCAGACAACATGACATTGGACACCAACTGTGTACTCCTTTGTGTATGTGTATGTGTATGTGTTTTGTGTGTGTGTGTGTGTGTGTGTGTGTGTGTGTGTGTGTGTGTGTGTGTGTGTGTGTGTGTGCCAGCTTTCTGTCCCAGACTGGGGGTTGGGATGAGGGGGAGGTTTAAGTAATCGGCATGTGTTAGCATGTCAGTTAGCGTGCTAGCGTGAACAGAAGCTGTCAGTTAGCGATGAGAAAGCGGCAGGTAGCAGCGCACCTGTGGGAGGGCACGTCTGTCTGCAAAGGTGCCAGTCACCCCACTGTGTGTGTGTGTGTGTGTGTGTGTGTGTGTGTGTGTGCCCTACACAGGATTTGAGCGAGGCCTTCAGAATAAAAGCCTGTTTTTTCCTGTCAACTCGGTTTACACCTTTAATCCCTGCAGAAGAGTCCCCTCCACTCACACAGCCCAAATGTGTGCACATACATACCTACACACCCAGACACACAATCTTAGACATACATACTTACACATAAACACTCACGCCACACAGGCTCTCAGATACACACACGCACATTGACATGTATGTAAACACTCACACACACACACAAACACATGCACACGTAGACACACTCACTCACTCACACTCACACACACACACACACACACACACACACACACACACACACACACACACACACACACACACACACACACACACACACACACACACACACGCACACACTCATTAGGTGGACACACACCAGGTGCATGCTCAACACACAAACACACACACGGGCAGCCGGCTTTGCAGGGTTGATGGTATGTGCTTTAATCTGTCAGGTGTTTCCTGAGTTAGGACGAGCCAGGAGTCAGGTGTCACCAATTGATACGGTAAGCCTGCTTCCTCAGGGGCGTGGCACGGGAGGTAGCAGGAATCAGGTCTGAAGGCTGGGGGTTAGGGTGGGAAGGGGGAGTGTTTGATGGTTCAGGGGCCAAGTGTCTAAACCCATGCTGGAATATTTTGTGCAGACTTGGGGTGAGATTGGCTACTGTGTGTGATGTTGTGTTGTGTGTGTCTTGCTGTCGAGTGCTTTTTGTAATCTTCTGTTTGTGATTGCAGCATATGTCCTTTCTCGTGTGTGTGTGTGTGTGTGTGTGTGTGTGTGTGTGTGTGTGTGTGTGTGTGTGTGTGTGTGTGTGTGTGTGTGTGTGTGTGTGTGTGCGTGTGTGTGTGTGTGTGTGTGTGTGCGTGTGTGTAAAGTCTGGGTTGTGGTGCCCTGGGATGGCGTCTCTGTGTGATATTGTATTAAGGAGATCAACACAATTCAAATTCCTCATAAATTATGCATGTATTGAAAGTATGGATATCTTACCCAATTATTGAGCATAACTTGAGGATGAATATTTTACGATTTTGTTTTTTTACCGCAGAATATTGTAGTTTATCAAAGAAATAGCCCTCCATTTTCTAATCATGAGTTGAGACGTCTTAAAAAAAAATGGCTTATTAAAATAATTAATTTCAACAAGTACAATAGATCCTATTGTCATTGCCATAGTAAACAAAACCAGCGACCATGCACGAAAATGTATGTTTGTGTTTAGAAACGATGACGTACTTGATGTTGCCAGAGCTCATGCCCCGTCCACCATAGGGCCCCACCACACAGTAAACCCAACCCTCCCCTCCAACCACACACTGACAGTGAGCACTGTGGTTCCACTCACTCTGTCCGTACTGGCTGTACTGGTAGCCGGCCCCCATCCCGGGGTCCACGCCGTAGCCGGCGGAGCTGTAGGTGGGCGGGCAGTAGGACTGGGACGAGGCCAGGCTGTCCACCACCTTGAGGCCGCCGTCCGCCCCGCGCTGGCTGCAGCTCGCCGAGAGGGCGGCGGCGCCGGACACGTTGGAGCCGTCCAGCCCCACGCCCCCGCCCCCGCCGCCGTGGAGCGGCGAGATGGAGAAGTCGTGCTGCGACTGCGACGGCAAGGCGTTGGGGTTGCTGAGGATGCTCATCACCTGGAGACGCAGAACACACAAGACGCCGTTAGTGAGCCCCTTTTAGAGCAGGACAAATTAGCGAACAGCTGGCTGAGTTAATACCCCCTGTGGAATAAGGCAAAATAGCAACGAGCTTGCCTGGCTAACCACGATGCATGAAGAGGAATTACTGTAAAATACGATCGAAACTAAAACAAATGAGCAAATAGCTAGCTGGGCTTATATTCATTGTAGACTCAGGCAAGTTAGCAATGAGCACCTTGGCCCTTAGACTTTAAGTGTTGCGTTCCTGCCCTGGTTTTGATAACTCTGTGTTACTGAACCCCTGCTACTCAGAGACCATCACAAGCAGTGTTATTTTTATCAGTTCCTGTAGATTATGGGGCAGGTTTGAGGTGAAGTTGGGGGCCATCCTTCTCTCTCTCTCTCTCTCCCTCTCTCTGCTCCATAACATGAGGTTCACTTTGTTACTTCCTCCTTTGTACCCGCCTGTGGCTCCCTCCTGTATCTGAGGCTAACCCTATTAGCCGCGGACAGAGGCTGCCACAGAACCAAGGCCACATTGCAGCCTCCTCTCCGTCCCCTCAGGGGCCCGCTTCCCCAAGCAGGGGCCCCCACCCAAAGAGATCCCATGTTGTGGAAATTCACAGATACACATGCTGCACACAGGGAAACACACACACGCGGGAAGGTTTGTGTTAAGGTTAAATGGCATTACCTGCATGACAGAAACATAAACAGCTGTCCTCCACACATTGGAGGAAGACAAAGCTGAGTTTGGGAAGGCATGTTCATTTTTAGTTTTCTTCGAGTCAAGGCGTCAGAAAGCAAAGGAGAGGTTTGGCTGATCACAATGTATTTTTAAGTGAAACGCCGTATCGCCCAGTGAATGAGTCAAAAACAATGGCCTTAATCTGTTCATATGGATCCAAGAACTAAAATGAAAACGTGCTTGGGGCCAGGAACCAACCCTGGCTAGTATATCCCCGGTATCAGGCGCCTCATATTCCTATGATAAGACTATTATTAGAGAATGAGTACAACATGCTGAAACTGCAAAATGAGCTGTTAATTAGATCATAGATTAAAAAGAAGAAAGAAGAAAACGTCCAGTGCCTCTCAACCAATCAGCGGTGGCCATTCATTAAGATGCATGACTCAGCACACGGCTGGGAACGAGGAAAAATACTAGAGAATCATGGAGCCCTTTCCCCAGCCAGTACAGGCTCCAGGCTGGGCTGGCTCTTTAAGAAATCTGCTTAATTAACCCATCAGCGTTTCTAACCCCACGTCTCCTCTGTTTTATCAGGGGCCCCTGAGTTAATCCCTTGGCGACCGGCCCTTGGTTTAAACACACTGCTTCCAATTACAATTCCTATCACACACTCCTCTATTAAGCCCGGGCCCTCCTCCTCATGAAAAGGTTGGAAATTAACTTTCTATGCTTAACAGGACATCTATTAATAGGGCTTTTGAAGACTGCCGATTGGAAGGAGAAAGAAAAACCAGACCAGTGCCAATCTTTGGCTTTCACTTGCATTCCGGAAAGTCAAGTACGGCTTAGTTTGCATTCCCTGAGAAACAAAAACTCTCAACAAAACCCCAAAAAGTCTACATTATCTCTTCATCCCAAAAACAACACGTCCCTAATGTGGAGCTAATGTGACAACTTTGGCGTGTTTTTTACTGAGGTGTTCCAGCCCTTGGAGCCCGCTCCGCGGGGTAGAACGAGGCTGGGTTGAATAGAGAGAGAGAGAGAGAGAGAGAGAGAGAGAGAGAGAGAGAGAGAGAGAGAGAGAGAGAGAGAGAGAGAGAGAGAGAGGGGCAGGCCCCCTGACTCCAGGGAGGTGTCAGAAAGCCCAAGGAGGTGATCTTCTGGCGGGGGCGTGGGCGGAGCTCCAAGAGACCTCCTTGGCCCACGAGGGCGGGGTTGTCCTGGACGCCCTGACATGTCTATTGAGGCCGAGCAGGGGGTGGTCCGTCAAACGCCGTGCTGGAGTCCATTGTGTCGCCTGAAAGTGGGACTTATTCAAATCTCTTCATATTTAGCATAAACGCCCTGGCATCGACTCATGGCCCTCAGTAGCGTGGGGTGATGTCGAGGAACAGGGAGGGTGAAGGTGGGGGCGTTCGGGAGGTTGGGGAGGGGAGGGGATAAGGTTTGGTAGCATTTGGGGCGTGGTTTAATGTGTCATGTAAAAGTGGTTTAAGCGGAGGGTAACCAGTGTTTAAGGATATTTCTGAATCGGTTTGTGAAGCAATATTGTTAGTATTATTTCGTTGAAACAACAGTACTGAATGGGTTTCCATTGCAATTAGTGTAATTTATTTTATTGGCTGTTTGGCTAGTCTTGCTTTAAACAAAGTGATCATGAAACCGAAAGTTGTACTAATCTCCACTTGGAAGCTACCTGTTTCTCTTTATTTATTTTCAATGTCTCCCGCATCCATTCTCTTTTTCTATCATTCTTGTCCACCTCTCTATCCGTTTTCCTCTCTCTCTCCCTCCCACTTTCTCTCTCTCTCTCTCTCCGTATTGTTAATGCCACAGTCCTCCAAATAGAGATAATGGGAGACAGGAGCAAGTTGAAAGCACGCTGCTGCAAGGCATTTGGTTTCTTTCTTGCCCATGCACAGACACACACTCACACACACACACACACACACACACACACACACACACACACACACACACACACACACACACATACACACACACACACACACACACACACACACACACACACACACACACACACACACACACACACACACACACACAAAGATCCCCCTCCCTTTTAAAATCGGAACACAAAAAGTAATTAATTCTAAACTTCTGAGAGCCGTGTAGCCCGGAGCTCTGTGAGCAGAAGATGAGTGCGGCGTTAATGAACACAATGTGCATCCTTTCAGATAAATAAATAGCACCACTTATCGCAAAGGAGCTGCCTTTCACACACTCTAAATGTCCTGAACTGTTCCAATTAAGCCTTGTTTTGTTTGCGCGGGTGTCGGAAAGACGGCGAGCTCTTTGTGTTTGGGTCGCCGGGGCCTGGGTCCTCAGAACAGAGCTGATAGCGTGACGCCCGTCCAGATGAAAAGACTCTTATTTGCAGCGATGTGTGCCGCGGTGTATGAAGCACTGCACATATTAACGGTGGGTCTGGGCCCGTAGTGTAGATAAGAACACGCTGGAGACAGGGGACTGACACCGTGGCAGAGAGAAAGAGGAGACTGAAGCTCTGACGGGACAAACAGAGGATGTACACGCATACACACATGCACAAACACACCCACACACGCACACACACACAAGAACTGGAGGGGAACAGTCCAGGCTGTGCCCTGACGTACATCTTGAAGACCTTACGTTTCTAACCAGCACAATGCAGTGACTCTAGTGTTCACCACCACCCATCGAATCCCATTGGGTATTTTGGAAAACTTTATTATACTTGCCTCTGGGCTATATAAAAGTTACTATCAGAGATTAAACAAGGAACATAAAAGAAGCAAGGTCAATTAGAAATTAGATAGGGGGGGTGGGGGGTGGGGAGAGTGAGTCCTGTTGGGCCTAGTCTCTGTTCTCCGCTCTTTGTTTTAGCTCACTGAGGACGGACAGGGGAGAGAAACCCCCCAAGGGCGCGACCATGTGGCGTGCCTCAGAGCGGTGGAGGAACTGTTTGGTTTAAAAAGGCTTATCACAGCGAGCGTGTGGAACAAAATGACATCAAAACGGAGGAGCCTGCTCTGCATTAGTGCTGTCATAGTTCCATCACTGTCTTAGTGGAAACACAGCGGGGATTACTCTCAAGCATATCTGCTGAAAGGAGGGGATATGTGATGCAATCAGAGGAAATTATGCCATCGCTTGATGGCTTTTCTACAACCGGCAGACTTGGGCTTTTGCAGGGACCGCAGTCAGTCCTGGAAATCCCAGCCCCCCCACTGGTGTTGAAGTGAAACCAAGACAAACAAAAAGGGTGTAATGTCACCATGAAGACACTTCCCACAACATGTTGGTGTTTGTGCGACTCTGGCGTTGAAGCATTGAAAGCCGTGCATAAAAATAGTTTTTTGTTTTGTTTTGTCAGAGGAGGTAGGATGCCTTTTAACCGTGTGCTAACTCTCATCGGCATATCCAACCCCAACTGCACATTGGAAGCTTTAGAGGAAATCAGAGGCAAGTCTCGAGAAAGAAAGAAAAGATAGAGAGAGAGAGAGAGAGAGAGAGAGAGAGAGAGAGGGAGAGAGAGAGGGAGAGAGAGAGAGAGAGAGAGCTTGGTGATAGAGCGAGATAGATATGACAAATAAGAGAGTGTGAGAATGACAGAAATTGGGTAAGGGGTGTAAAAGTTGAAGAGTCTTAAATCAGCCATTTGAATGACAGGGACAGAAAGTGAGGAAGCTGGCTCTAAACAAGAAGGCTTTCAGATGACAGCGATTAGTGAAGTACCAAACAAGCAGTCCAAACCAAACACAACACGTGTTAGCCGGAAGCTAGTCGCCCACACAGCTCTACGTGCATGAGGAAATAAGTTCTGAGACAGAACAGCTCTCTGTTTAGCTATATCATGCCCTCTTAAAGGTGATGCATTGGACACATCTTTGTGAGTTTGAGTGACTAAGTGCAGTGGGCAACAACCCAGTCTCTTCCTTGGGGATGAATAAAGTGTATCAACATCAAAATCAAATAAAGAGATAACAGAAAAATTACATAACTGCTATAATTGTTATCATCCTTTTGTATAATTTTTATTACTCTAATATATCAGTTTTACATTTTTAGTTGATAAATAAAAAGTCAGTGCAAATGTATTAATTCTTGTACTTATGCTGTTCCTTGTATGTATCAGATGAAGCAAACTGGTCTGAACCAACTGGTCAGTCACCAGTCTGCCTAATAACCTGATTATATTCTGAAGGCCTGTGATCAATGTCTAGCAGATTGTGCTCCCAGCGGCGGGTCAGCCGTCCCTGTATGTCTCCAAGGCCCCCCACTGAGTCGGGGTTAACAGCTTCCACAGGGGGTGACATCTCAGAGAGGGAGAGCTGGGCTAGAGGATCACTCTCACTGAACACTCTTCTCTCCTCCCGCTTGTCTCCTGTCCCGCTCTTTGTCTCCCATTTTCCATCCCTCCTCCCCTCCTTCCCTCTATTGATGATGGTCTGGTGTCTGTGACATGAAGGAATGTCAGGTCAAATGATTTGTCGTCTGGGTTAATTTCTGCACAGCTGGACGTAAATAACATGTAAATAAAACAGAGAAGAGGTTCTCAGCAGGAGGGTGATGGGCCAGGGGCGATGGGGAAGGGGTGGGGGCTGATGGGGGTCTCCCAACACAGGGCTGGATGAAATATACTCCCATGATTTAGATTAGGTTAATGGCAAAGTGCATGACAGAGGGAGAGAGGGAGGGAAGGAGAGAGTAAGGAGGGGGATGTAGATAGAAAGAGCGTTGGAAGAGCAGAGAAGCAGGTCAATGAGAAATCACAAGAAGAAAAAAGATGAATTACAGGTATGGGTGAAGAAAAGTAGACCAGATATCAGGCATTGCTGAAATAATCGACAAAGAAAGTGGAAAATATAATTCCTGATTGTAGATATTTGTTTAAATTCTAATTCAAAATGTGTAATTAAACGAACCAGTAAAATTTGAGAAAATCAATCAATCCGGAACAATGCATATTTGAATATAACATAATGAGCAAATGTTCTAAACTGAGTATCTAATGAAAAGTTGTTTTTCATCGGCCATTACATAAATCATATCTCTCCGCCGATCATTGTGGTATCCAGAACTAAGTGGAGTCACATGGGCCAGGGCTGACCTTTGACCCCCTTCTCTACATGCAGACCATTGAAGGGCCATTGGATCACTTGGGCCATTGGATCACTTGTCCTTTCAACCGGCTTTGAACCTTAGGCTCAGGACAGAGGGAGCCAAAGATGAGAGGGGCAGGGTCATCGTGAACAGAGAGTCTTACGGACCTAGACAGAGCACTGAGGGAGCCATTCACATGAATAGGATGGACCCAGACGGACGGGCTGATAGAACCACAGACAGAAGGATGAATAAATGGATGGTTGGATGCATGAATTTCTTTTTTTTCCGTGTCCAGATGAATGAAGAGATAGGTTTGATGCATGAACTGATGGACGGATGACTATTTGGATGGATGAACCAACCTCTGAAGGAAATGTTAATTGCTACAGAGGCTCAAGAAAAAAAGGATAATTAAAGTATAATCCTTCTTCCAATGGAATCAGTTGAGTGGGTAGTTGGTGATTCCCTGTTGAACCTGCGAGGGGCGCTGTGTTGGATGGAGCATGGCCTTCCTTTATGTTTGAAGCCACCACTTCACAGAGACATACAAACAAACCATTCCTCGCCCCCAGGAGGAGGGGGGAGTGCACATGTCTGCGTATGTGTGTGTGTGTGTGTGTGTGTGTGTGTGTGTGTGTGTGTGTGTGTGTGTGTGTGTGTGTGTGTGTGTGTGTGTGTGTGTGTGTGTGTGTGTGTGTGTGTGTGTGTGTGTGTGTGTGTGTGTGTGTGTGTGTGTGTGTGTGTGTGTGTTTGGGTGCGTGTGTATGTGTGTGTGCGTGCGTGGGTTGCATGCACAGATAAATAAAGGCTTTCTTTAATGTATTCTAAAACATTCCACCAGTGGATATGATTTAAATTCCTCTGATTTTCTTGGCAGCTTCTACCGCATCTTTTTATGTTTGTATCTCGGTATAATGCCTCTCGAACACACACACAAACACACACACAACACACAAATGCACACAAACACACTTGCAAGTGCACGCACAGAACCACACGTACATACATGCACCATCACACACAAGCAGGTTTATTTGCCAAATTGAAAGAGCATCTGTATTTTGGGGGATTTCTCATTAACAAGTATCAAAATCCCCCACCTCCCTCCCCCCCACTCTCTCTCTCTCTTCCTCTTCCTCTCTCTCTCTCCCTCCAAGCATGGTGCTGGTGTAAATATAGTCTCTCATCCCTTTTGAGGGGTTGACATAGAGCGTGCCAGTTGACAGTGTGCCCAGTGGAGGAGCAGGGGGGAGGGGGGGAGGGGGAAGCCGGGGTGATGGAGGGTTAGGGTCTTAATTTCAGCTAATGCTAATGGTCCCGGGGACTAACGATTAGACACAACCGCGCCATGACATTCAGGTGAACGCTGTCATGTCCCACGTCGTTCTGGGTGCAGCGGCTTGATGCTCTCTCCCCTAATCTCTCTCTCATCTCTCTCTCTCTCTCCTCATCGTTTCTCTCCTCATCCCTCTCCTCATCCCCTCTCTCTCTCATCTCTCTCTCTTGCTCTCCCTCTCTCATTTCTCTCTCCTCATCCCTCTCTCTCTCATCTCTCTCTCCTTGCTCTCCCTCTCTCATTTCTCTCTCCTCATCACTCTGTCTCTCATTTCTCTCTCTCTCTCTTTCCTCATCGCACTCTCGCTCTCTCTATCTCTCTTTCTTTCTCTCCAGCTCTCTCTCCCCTCCTCATCTCCTCTCTCTCTTTCTCTTCCTCAAACCTCTCTCATTGTTCTCATCCCTCCCTCCCTCACTCTCTTATCCTACCATCTCTCTCTCTCTCTCTCTCTCTCTCTCTCTTTCTTTATCTGAATGTTCTCTCCATCTCTCTTTCTGTTATGTTCTAAATATAATGTATCCTTGTATCTTTGTATCTATTTGTATCTTTCATTAATTTCCCCCAGAAATGATACATTGTCGTATCAATGCTTTCCTCTTTTGTGAAGCTTATGTTTTAATTTAGGAAAAAAAACGGGTTAGCGAAGGACTGCCACCAACCAACACACACATACACACAAACACACACACACACACACACACACATAAACACACACACATACACACACACACACATCACACACACACACACACACACACACACACACACACACACACACAACAGACACACACCCTGCCCCCTTATCGCAGTCCGACAGTTGTCAGGAATCACCAGTGTAGGCCTTAGCGCCGAGAGAGAGAGGCGGGCGAGCGAGGCGAGCGGGCGGGCGAGCCGGCCTGGGGATATGGATCAAAGAGAGCGAGCCGAGGAGAGACGCAGTGTCTCTGATCCCCCTCCACCACCACCACTCTATACTCTCTCTCTTTCTCTCTGCCCCCCCCCCCCCCTCTCTCTCTCTGCCCCCCCCTTCTCTCTCTGTCTCTCCCTCACTCTCTCTCTCTCTCTCTCTCTCTTCTCTCTCTCTCTCTCTCTCTCTCTCTCTCTCTCTCCTCTCTCTCTCTCTCTCTCTTCTCTCCTCTCTCTCTCTCTCTCTCTCTCTCTCTCTCTCTCTCTCACTGCCGCTATCGTTTTGCTTCTTTCTCTATTTCAATCTGGAACACACATCCAAACGTTTTGCTCTCATCACAGATTTTACCGGGAAAAAAATATTTTTTCTTTCTTCCATCATTTTGTCCCTTTCCCTTATTTTACCTCCTTTCCCTCTTCCGCTCTCTCTCTCCCTCTCTTCCTCTCCGTCTCTCTCTCTCACTTATTTTATTCTTCATTCTTTCTTTCCTTCAATCCTTTCCATACCTCCTTCCCTTCTTTCCTCTACTTCTTTCTTTCCTTTCTGCCTTTTAAACGTATTTCTCTGTTTAAGTAATTCCATGTGAATGTTAAGTTGTGTATTGTTTCTTGTTGTTGCACAAACTGTGTGTAATAAAGCTTAATTTGAATAAAGAACTTGATTTTTTTATACTCGTCGCTATGACAACTTCCATGGCCTACATAGGCAGGGATGAGCAGCCCAACGTCTCTATCTGTGTGAGTGACAGAATGAGAAAAACAGTAGAATAGATTTAGAGGTATAGGCCTATTTGTCAGAAGCATGGTTGAAATAAAACCAGCTTTAAATCACAGTGCCTAAGGGAAG
>NC_082382.1:18100338-18219356 GCF_031168955.1 Gadus macrocephalus
CACATTAAAGATACCTTCATCTTCATGACAAGAACCTGTCGTTAGTGGTAAATATGTTTAATGATTTAGATCAAAATGAATAATTTAAAATATATTAACATTAATTTACCCCTTTCTAACCAAACGTTTTTTTTTTAAACCAATTTGCCAATTTTCAAAGTATTTTTTAAGTGAATAATGTTTATGTTACAGAGATGGAGACTTAAAACTATTGCATTGGCTAAATGAATCCCATAAATCCAATGCATTTTTGTAGAATATAATGATAAAATATATTATATGATAAGCAGTAAAAATACAGTAAGATTTGTTCCTTTCAGTAAATTGCCCTAAAATAATGTGTGATATTAAAAGATTTGCTTCTATCAAGTGTAGCGAAACTCAAGTTTAAATATATTTGTATTTAACTGACCAGCTGCTTTGAGGTCAGCAACAAGCTTGTAAAATACAGACATAATGCTTTGATTAGGTATATCTGGGTTGTCACCAATTAATTTATTGTAATCTCTATATGATTAAATAAAGTCTATCGCATTAGAATGAGCCTCCAAAAAGAATCTGCATTTAGCTTGTGAGATATACAGAATGTCCCATTATGACCTGATACCATGTTAAATACAGTGTGGCTCAATTTATTTTAATGCAATGACCAATAATCCACTTTCATACCTTTCAGCAGCGTGAACGCTAACTCCCGGAGCCGTTACGGCCCAGTAATCTGTATATTTATGGTCATTTCCCAGCCAATTACATCCCATGGTTGCATTTTGGTAAATGGGATTCAATTTCTCGACAAATTCATAGAGAATACCGAGAGTGTAAGTCATCAGCTCACAGACAGGCAGGGAGAACCTTCCAGGAAAAGAAACAAATAGGATTGTGTAAATAAAAGTCAAAACTGTCCCTCATTTATATCTGTGCTTGGATCTTAACAACAGAATTAATGCATTATTGCATTATGCATCATGCAATACAGCTATAGTGACTATTTTGCTATTTGCATTTTACACTTCATTGATTAAAAGAAACATACTTGATTTTTTTCGATGGTGTAATTAATGAGCAGGTAGGGTTTATAGATCTTGCTCAGGGATGCATAAAGGGAGATCTGGGTTCAAAACCGGAAGCTTTCAGCTGGGAGTCAAACACCCTAACACTATATATGTGTCTCAGGGAATACAAAAGAGGAATAATTCAATGGTCGCTGTTGTCCCATTGGGTCTTTTGGTCTACTGGCTGGTCATTCAATACACTGTAATGATTTAATTCATGTCCCGAATGGAGTGAACTGCATTCTCACACTGAACTGATCATTTAATTTAAAACTTTCACAATTACTTTTATTAACAATTAATTAATCTGCGATTTGTCTTCAAGTTTGAAGTGGATTTAAGTTTCCCTCTATTCTAGTCAGTCAAACAGACTGACAATCACTATAGCAGCTTAACATACACCCTGCGTCTTCTACCATGTCCTCGTCTTCCTCATGTTACCTCGATGTAATGTCTCTTCTGCTGTTCAAATAAAACGTTGCTGCATAGAGTGAAGACAATGATACATTTTTTTGTTGAAATGTATATATATATATTGTAACATTGTTTAGCCGACGGTTTTTCAACAAAAGTTAATCTCAGGGTCATTGAATACATGCTCTCCTCTCTCCTTATTATCTCTACTCTATTATTTTGCAACAAATAACAGCCCACATATTTGGCAGTTAGTTCAATGCCTTATTTGGGCGTAACCTTTTTCTATCAAACTGAAGGCCAAAGTATTTGAACACCTTGGGAAGCTCCAGCAACTAGACCCAGTCACACACGTCTACCCACGTCGACGTGGTTACCACGCATTGGATGAAAGGCTGGTGTTTAATGTGACCTCTTCCGCAACGCAATGACCACGCAGTCGCTTCGACGCCGTCGTGAGCCTGCATTGGTTCTGCGTCGGGTTTTAGTGAGCGGACCAATCACAGCCCTAGCTGCAGCGTCGCCTCGACACAAGGCTTCATTCGTTGGGCGGCGCACGTCAGGCCCTTGTGGTGGACGCAAGGACGTAATGGGTCCGTATACTCCCTTGCGTTGCGTCGACGTGGAACCATGACGGAGCCTTAGGCGGGCGTACGCTGCCAGACCCCAGCGCCACAGGGACTACAAAGCAGACAGACACGGCGTATGGAGTGGGCTCAACAGCCTCTCTCTCCACTCACTGCTCTGGAGGAACGTCTTCCCTGTGACTCGCTCCCATGTTGTAGAGCGAGAATGCAATATGTGCAAATGGGTTTCCAAACGTGATCTCTCTCTCTCTCTCTCTCTCTCTCTCTCTCTCTCTTCTCTCTCTCTCTCTCTCTGTCTCTTTCTCTCTCTCTCTCTCTTCCCTCTCTCTTTCTCTCTCCCTCCCTGTATCTCTCTCTCTCTCTCTCTCTCTTCTCTCTCTCTCTCTTTCTCTCTCTCATCTCTCTCTCTCTCTCTCTCTCTCTCTCTCTCTCTCTCCTCTCTCTCTCTTTCTCTCTCTCTCTCTCTCTCTCTCTCTCTCTCTCTCTCTCTCTCTCTCTCTCTCTCTCTCTCTCTCTCTCTCTCTCTGACACACACTCTCTCCTCTCGCCCTCTTACTATCCCTGACTGTCTTAATGCCTGTCGCTGTCGTGTCCGTCTGCCACTCTCTGAGACACACACACACACACACACACTAACACAATGACTTTCCCACAAACAACCACTGACTCACCCATTCTCTCTCATTCTCTCTCTCTCTCACACACACACACACACACACACACACACACACACACACACACACACACACACACACACACACACACACACACACACACACACACACACACAAACTGCACACACACACACATTCTCACACGCACACCCACTCTCTCGCCAATAAGAGTCTCAATTAAAAGAACATGCAGAGATCAACAGCGGGTCACATGAAAACTATTTGTGTTGTCATATCACTTGTCAAAGCCATCCCTATTGTCCAGATTCTGGACCTGCAAGTTCCAGATCTGCCTGGATTGGGCCCCAGCCCCTGGGGTCTGGGGCCCGGGCTGGCCCCTGCATGTCCCTCTCTGTGAACTGGTCCCTCTTTTGTTCCCTGATCAGCCCCCCGCTGGCCTGCCAGGCCAGATTCTTGGCATTTGTCAGCGAATGAAAGTAGGATTAGAGGAGAGGAGAGGAGAGGAGAGGAGAGGAGAGGAGAGGAGAGGAGAGGAGAGGAGACGAGGGGAGACGAGGGGAGAGGAGAGGAGAGGAGAGGAGAGGAGAGGAGAGGAGAGGAGAGGAGAGGAGAGGAGAGGAGAGCAGAAGTGAGGAGGAGAGGAGAGGAGAGCAGGGGAGGGCAGGAGAGGAGAGGAGAGGAGAGGAGAGGAGAGGAGAGGAGAGGAGAGGAGAGGAGAGGAGAGGAGAGGAGAGGAGGGAAGGAGAGGAGAGGAGAGGGGAGAGAGGAGGAGAGGAGCAGAGGGGGAGGAGAGGAGAGGAGAGGAGCAGAGAGATGAGTATAGGGGAGGAGAGGAGAGGAGAGGAAAGGAGAGGAGAGGAGAACAGAAGAGAGGAGAGGAGGGGAGGGGAGGAGAGGAGAGTTTGGGGGTATTTGGTTACATTTAGCAGTCTGTGGAACAGAAGTATGGGGGCTTTCTCCCTTTCAACACCTCACACAACACCCTCTTCCCAGTTTAGCGAATACAAACATTGCCATCGTGTTGATTTTTCAAAAAAAGATATTGCTGTACTGTAATGTTAAAATGGGATGCCTTGCCAAATTAATTAAAAAAACATCAAAAGCTGCATACCTGGGACCAAATTAGGTGCCCAAAGTAGACTTCAACATACCATTTAAATAAAGTTGTATGTCAGCATAAACATATTTTAGTATTTTAGACATCACTATGTAAATAAAAATATACATTTTTTTTATAGCAAATAAATAATAAATGATTCAATTCTAATAGTCCTTCACATTTGGACAGGTGTGGGGGGCACAGTATGATGCAGGGAGGAGTCACTATACTTTAAAGTTTTGAGTAGGATTAGAGTTTATTTGCGTGTGTGTATGCGTGTGTCTGTGCGTGTGTGTATGGGTGTGTGTGTGTGTGTGTGTACGTGTGAGAGTGTGTGTGTGTGTGTGTGTGTGTGTGTGTGTGTGTGTGTGTGTGTGTGTGTGTGTGTGTGTGTGTGTGTGTGTGTGTGTGTGTGTGTGTGTGTTTGTTTGTGTGTGTGTGTGTGTGCGCTCGTGGTTACGTGTGTGTCTCCGTGTGTATACACCTGTGATGTAGCTTGACATGTTCCAGAAGGAGAACGAGCAGACCCGCCACACATTGCAATATAGAGATACAGAGTTGGCACCTCTTATGGCGGGATGCGGTCTGCCTCTATGGCTGCTGCTGTCCCGCGCGCGCGGAGGACACATTTTAATTAAAAGACACTCGCGCTGCCAGCCACTAATATGATGAACTGCCATTGTGTGGCGGTGTCGTTGCAAATGTTTCTGATAAGCAAACGCACGCACGGATCAAAGGCTCTAAGCTTCTCAATTTCCTCTCTCTGCTCCAGCGTTTCGTCACCAACCCCCCACCGCCCCCCATCTCCCCCCCACCACCACCCCACTCATCTTCTTCTCTTAAATGTTCTGAAACACAAACGCTAAATCCTCTTTCCAACCCCGGGTGAGGGGGTCACCACGGCTGCGGGGTGTGCCTATAATTGCGCATTAATATTCGACTCGACTCCGCGAGGCTTAACTTGACGTTTCTTTATAAATTGACACGAAATAAAACAAATGAAATGTTGTAGCTATTCTCCATTCGGAATCAACATTTCGACTTTCGTGTTTTAACTCGGCCTTAACTGTAGAATTTAATAATAATTATTATATTATTTGATTCTTAGATATTCATAGGTAACAGCAATAATAATACGAATAGTAGTAATAATAATAGCAAATAAATAATATTCATTATACTAATAATAACAATAATAATAATAATACCAGAATATTTAAAAGGTTTTAAACACATGATTGAAATTTAAATCATATATGTGGAGTAGCCTGCATATGTAGTAATAACAACAATAATAATGATAATAATAATGTGAACAATACAAAATAATAATAATAATAATAATAGGCCTAATAATAACAATTACAATAATAATAATAATAATAATAATAATAATAATAACAATAATAATAATAACAATAATAGGCTAATAATAATAATAATAATGGGCTAGTAATGATTTTCAGTTCAGTTTTAGTAATGTTGTTAATAATATTACAGGCCGTCGTTATAAGGATAGGCCTATCATTGTTTTGTGGGACGCAACGCGAGCCGGGAAGGGAAGGTTAATCCAAATTGATTGGCTGGTTGATGACTGTGTTATCTGGATCAAACATTTGCTCATCCCTCGTTCTAACTCCACACTGCTGGAGAGCCCAGAAGGATATGGCTCCTCTCGTACCACGAGGGACCTGTCCCGAGTAGACCTGACACACCTGAACATCACCTCACTTCATCCGCCACGCCAGGCCTGTTTGAATTAGTGCATTCGTTGTATCAAATAGAGTCCATCCCACGTGTTCTCCTTATTTTGAAGTGCTGTATAATCATAATGAGAATAAGAGTAAATATGCGAATACTTTACTATAAAAGAAACCCATTTATTTTAGAAATTGCTTTCTCCAATTGACAGTTGTCTGGGCCTGTTTTTTCAGATCCTAAACTTTACAGTTGGCTCTATAACTGAATCAACATTGACTTCGGTTTCGTTTCTCTATTCAGATATATTTAATAAGTCTAATTTGTATGTAACATCTTGTCTGCTTCCGCTTAATTGCGTCCCACCTGCTCCCCCCTCAACGCCACCCTCACCCCGCACGGGTCGTTTGGATCAGACGATCCACCTCATTCTCTCAGGTCCTTGATGGACTTCCATTGTAAATAGAAAGACTCTATTCCTAATGTCGACGTGTTTACGGTCTCTTCTTGTCTATCCATACACGTTTATAAAAGCTTTGAGCGCTTCCTATATAATTTGAGATGACAAACAAACATGCACGTGGAACAGATGCGTATGCCGAGGCCTGTTGCGTAACCTTTTCTCGAACATCATTTTATGCACACTTCTGAGCGCCATACATATTATCAAGAGTATTTCCCTCGGCTGATGGGCCCGTATTTTGTATTCCATTTCCAAAAGCACCAAAAGCAGCAGTGTAACTTGTATAGAGTCATCTCCACCAGGCCCTCGTGTTGGACCCTTAACTGCCAGCGTGTCTAAGCCAAGCTGCTATACGACAACCCTCAGAACCATCAATGTTCCCGCATAAAACACGCATCACCATACTGCTAAGATTAGGTCTACTCTGCCCACGATGAAAAAACAACAAATAGATTCATACGGCCTGCTTTCATAAAACAGAAATAATCAAATAAACAAAATATATATAGGCCTACGATCTAAACAACAAGGGTGCCGGTTCCCCCCTAACGTCATCCAGCTCTGCGCCCCGGGGTGCAGCAGCAGCCAAGTGAGCCGTTTTAGAGATGAAAGTGGGGAGAAATAAAGGGCTCATTTTAATCTGCCTTAAACCCCTTCAACACAACGTATGTGCTCGAACGTGTGAGAGTGAGCGCTGATAGGGGATAAATCGGTTTCCCACCATGGCTGGGAGCTATTACAAGCCCTCTCCGAGCAGACACCGGTTTCATTAGCAGCTGTAATAAGTCTTAACGTTATTAAGAGCCGGTCCGGGCGATCACATGAAACAAGCGCCCAGAGACCCTCTCTGAGGAATGTTAAGAAAAGGGGACGGCTGGTGCCCCGCACAGCCGTGAGGAGGCCTACATGTCACTTTCTGAATTAAGTACAGTGGTGGTTTAAAAAAATCGGAAACATGCAGGCCTACGGATTCTCCCACCGCAATTTAAATGTAAAATAAATTCTGGAAAGTCTGGTCAGAAACGTTAAAATAGAGAGCTGGAAGTAGACCTACTTTTATCCTTAACACACAAACGACAAATAAATCCCATTCTCTAAAATAGGCCTACACCGTTTTCGTTGGTTGAATTTGTTACAGAGACATGAAAAATAAAGAAATATGCTTCCATAGTACCTGGACAGCGGATTAACGAACGGGATCTTAAAGGACTCAATAAGTCTGGTCAACATAAATAGCCTCGCTTTAGGGAACAAACAAAAGTGTTTTATAAGGCCGTTTATTCTAATCTTTCTCCTGGCCTTCCAGTTATCTTTAGACATTGCTTTTATACATAACCACCCTTTGCCAACTTGACTTTGTCCAAAAAAAAAATCCAGACTGGAATAGGTCTACAACACATTTTAAAACATCTAAAACGCAGAACGCTGCATCCATTCACTTCCGTTGATTAAAGCCAAAACACAGAAATCGTTCTCCTATCACCCTCTCCGTGTCTGCATGGTTCTAACAAGTGACCCTGAGCTTGTCAGCAGCTGTCGGTAATTGACAGCCGACTGATGGTTTCCGTGGGTCCACTGTCCCTCCGGTTCCAAGGGATAGTTTAACCGGAGCCGCGAGACGTTGTTGAGCAAATTGCCGTAGTTGCTCGACATCAAAGCTCGCGATAAATAATGAAGCAGGCCGGGGTCTCCTGTGGGACCGAGGCTTATCATGGAAGAAGGGTCGACTAAATAAATAAAAAAAACACCACCGATGGAGCAAGAACCCGGACCAGGGGGTAGGCATAGCTGCATCATCACAGCTATAGAAGACGAATCCCCCCCAACCCCCCCCCCCCCCCCCCCCCCCCCAAATAAAAAGGTCACCATTTCTCATTTGCAATATAGTAATTTCACAGCTGATTTAAACACAGCAGCGCCCCCGTACACACAACAGGCCCCCCGCGGGCCGGGGGCCATGTGGGTTCCCTACCTTTGTCGCCTAGAATGCCGTCGATGCTATGTTTAGTTTTCTTCTCTCCGTCCTCCTCTTTTTTATCACACTCGTCTTCGTCTTCTTTCTTCCCAAATCGAGCCCGTAGCACTCGACTTATTGAACTCACTGAAAAATAATAATAAACCGAATTGTCCTAATTATGTCGTCAGTAACGTGGGGCCTCATCAAGAAAAGTTCTGACCTCATCAGGTGGGACATTTGACTCTTCCATTTTTGAGTTTGGTCAAAAGATTTGTCTATAGCCTAGGCCTGTTTTGTTTATTATTATTATTATTATTATTATTATTATTATTATTATTATTATTATTATTATTATCATCATCATCATCATCATCATCATCATCATCATCATCATCATCATCATCATCATCATCATCATCATCATCATCATCATCATCATCATCATCATCTCCACTATCGCTAAAGGGAAAATAAGGGGGTATTTAAAGAACGATAGCTTACCAGAGGAAGCCTCACCTGAAGGGACCGAGCTCCGGTCGCACACCCCGTCCTTCAGAAGCTTGTCCCGGATCTCCCAGCTGAACATGCCCGGGTTGTCCCGCTTGTACTCCTCGATCCGCTTCTCAACGTCCGGGGTCGCCACTTGCTGTTGGAGCCCAGAGGACAAAGTGATATATAAAGATAAATAGGCTACACAGAATAGCCTACAATAAGATTACCGTGAGAATTTCTTTTGGAAAATATGTAAATAATAGGCCTATTTCATATTTTTAGGCCTATTGAAATGCATGAAAGGTCACATTCATGGGAACAATAATAACTATAATTGTATTAAATAAGCATTAGACAACCAATAATTGAATGCTAATAATATTGATACACTTATTATAATAATATTGATAAAGCCAATATTTTATAAATGATCATAAATACATTATAGGTAAGCTATTGATTCTTACCCTGGGCTTGCTACCCCCTATGGCCCCCGGCCGGATGGATCCCGTCTCCTGGTAGCGACACAGGATCTTGGACACGCAGCCGTGCGACACGCGGAGCTGCCTGGAGATGACGCAGGGCCGGATTCCGTGGTGGGCCATCTCCACTATCTTGTGGCGGATGTGGTTGGGCAGCGGCCGGCCATTGATGAACACCCCGCCGAGCTGGTTCACTCGACCCTGACCCAGGGGTGTTGAGACTGCGCACGCGCGCACACACATGAACGCACACATACACACAATTAGACGCACGCACGCACGCACGCACGCACGCACGCACACACACACACACACACACACACACACACACACACACACACACACACACACACACACACACACACACACACACACACACACACACACACACACACACACACACACACACACACACACACACACACACACACACACACAGGGCCCATAGTAAGTGAACACCCGTTGGCACCGTGTCGGCAACACACTTTAGTCTCCATGCCACCTAATGCTGGTAGAGATGTTTGCGCCACGCTAGGAATGCGTCTCTATAACGTGTTGGTTGTCAACACCCCAGGAAACTTAATGGTTGAGATATTATCACTCATAACTTCATAAAGCATAATTAACTCCAAGTGGACCAAGTGATTTTGAAGTGTTGGTTTTTAGGCCTATATGTGCACAGACTCTTCAATTATAGAATTATTCTAATCATTAAAAAGATTGGCCTAATTGGATTTATTTTAGGCTTGTACTTTTTTTTCATATATTAAGTTAAATAAGGCCTTTGTAAATAGACCTTTATAAAACCGACCTGCTTTATGTTATATTATTATAGTAATTTATATTCGAAAATGTAATTTGTTGTTTAGTTAAGGACATTTATAAAATACTTCTAAACCTAAAGGAACTGATCAGTAGAGCTCTGAACCCATCCGGACATAAGCGGCTTCTTGTAGCCTATTATTCAACCCCACGCCGATCCTAATCCATTTGTTTTGCTCTGTGTATTATATTTTCATGTCAACGCCACTTCAGGTAATCCTGAATATGGTGATTTGTGGGTTGATATATAAAGGCCACTTGAGCACGAAGTGTGCAGTCCAGTGCTTATAAACATAAAGCCACATTATATCCCAACGATTGATTTAGGCTAATATGTATTTACACAATTTATTATATGCAAAAAAATAATCTAATATGAGCGTTTCCTTTTAAAAATATATACCGAATTAAAAACATTTCGAAAATGTGTGAAGCCGGGCTCGAAACTCGAGGCCTTCGGACCGACTCCGGACGGCCCTCCTACCTTCCAGAGGAAAGCCCGTCCGCGGGTAGTTCTGTCCAGGCGCGGGACGCATCATCCGCTGCACCGTTCCTGGTAAACACGACATGCTATCGTTTAAACACCGGCCAGCACGCAGGGGCCAATGTCAGTTTCCCCAGCACCTTTCTTCTTCAAGGGTTTTGAATAGACAAAACGAACAAAAACCCGAACTCGAAGTCCAACGAAGCGAAAAGTTATCTATCAAACGTGCATCCCAACCAACATAAATAAAAAAATGTCGACCAAAAAAGTCACTCCGAAAAGTAGGAAGAAGAGAACCAAATTATTGGACACGAACGCGTCTGGACCGAGGGTCAGAAAAAGCTGAAATGCAAACAAGCAGCCGTGCGTGTCGGATGTAAAGGCTGGGTGGGTGGGTGCGTTGAGCGCTGGGTAGGGGGTAGGGGGGGGGGGGGGGGGGCGCTCCGATACGATCTCGAGTGGGTGAAGAAGTGGTCACCTGATTCTTCACCACATTTTCTCGTGGACAAAAAAAAATGTCCCGAGATAGTTGAGTGTGACAGGTCCGCTCGTAGCAGCACAGGAGTTGGAGAGGAGGGGAAGTTTGGGCACATCCAGGAGAGGGAGGAGGAGGAGGAGGAGGAGGCCGCCGTGTCGCGCGCACTGATTGGCTCCTGGGGGTTTTGTGTTATTCATGAGGGGAAGAACTCTCCTTGGCCAAGTGAACGCATCACCCGGCCCCCACCCCTCCAAAATGAAGCCTTTTTGCGTGCGCATTTTACGTGCGGAGAAGCTTTTGGGGAGGAACACGTTTTGCGCGCACTTTAAACAGTTTCCTCTCCCACAGCATCCGTATTGCAGACACATTTTAATTAGGTTATAGCCCAAGGTTTCGGCTTAATCTGTCCATTTAAGGGCCTACAGCTTTCTCTACAGAACAAGAGTGATTCTTATGTGAGAAGGACACATATTTTAACATTTCCCCAAAATAATTCTGGGAATATGACCATAGGCCTTCGTTGATGGTCCACTGGAAAGTAAAAACTCCCCCCAAAATGTATGATTATATTATGGTAATAATTTCAATCAATCCACTTGGGATATAACAAGACATCTATAATATGATACATTTATTTTTGGTATAGTGTGGCCAATTCAGAAATATGTATTTGTTTAACTCAAAGGAAGTGCTAAAAGTAGACACTTTTGTATTTTATTGGGATAATGTTCCTGTTCTGTTTTTAAGCGAAAAAATGTCTAATGTAGCCAATCACCCAAAGCGACCTGTCAATAGGGCCTAGGAAATCGTGATCAACTAAAGCTATATTGTGTTCTGTGGACCTTTGGATTCGAACCCAGGACCACTATAATATGGTGGTGGCCGTGTTATGAGGCCTTTGCAGGAGGTGTGCATCTGTTTTACAGCACGCAATGCGCTCGCACCATAAGATGTAGGCAGGCGGGCCAAAAGGTGAGGCGCGTGAACTCCACAGGCCCGCGTGCCTAGGTAGTGGTGGTGGTTTCGTCACGTAGGCTACCACCGCCCGGGGGCCAGGATAACCTGTTCGGCTCCAGTCACATCATCTCTGACCTACTTTTCCTTATCAACAACAGCGCCCATACGCCTTGTTGCAGGCTACTTTTAGGAGAGGATTATTTTCTTATAAGTGTGTATAGATCAATAATATAGATCCGGTCATGGGGTAGCCGAATTGAAGGCAAGGCATGCTACCATCATATTTTCTTTGGGGGGTTAATACAATTCACGAGGACAACATACAACAGATATATATATTGGTTCCCATCCTTTTGACCATGCAATCGTTATTTTACTCAAATGCATTTACGGACAATGCCAAGAAAAAACAGAAAGACTGGCGATTAACACTTTTAACAATATTCAAACCAATCCGTGGTCACAGAGGTGTAATGTTAAAAGCTATATTCCGCCAAGAAGTTTGTATTTTTAAAGAGGAAAATGGTAACAAACATAAATTAATTACTAGAGCTTACAACAATATACTCTCCAAAAGGCTTAAGTGGCACCATCTTAATATTTACTACCAACGGGCTGGGAGTTCAGTGTACGGACTACCACTGTCAGAGAATGCCGAAGAAATATAAAGATAAATCATTGTGTTTTTTTGGTAAATCCAGAAGGAAGTCGGATGGCGGTGAGGAAGAGGAGGAAAGTGATGAAGGAACTGTGTGTGTGTGTGTGTGTGTGTGTGTGTGTGTGTGTGTGTGTGTGTGTGTGTGTGTGTGTGTGTGTGTGTGTGTGTGTGTGTGTGTGTGTACGTGCGTGCATGCGTTTGTGTCTGTGTGTGCGCGTGCGTGTGTTCCGACCGGGGATCGGGGGAGGCCGCGTCGTTAGCACGCGGTGTCGCGCGGCGCGGCGGCGCTACAGCTGGAAGCGGTTAGTGGCGCTAAATCACCGCGGCGTCTCGTTGACACCGCGCCGCCATTCATCACACCCAGCCAGAGGTTGGAATGTTTGTGATGTGAAAACCACCACGACCTCCGCTAAATCACTTTGTTATCCACCTGTGCGTCCACGCTGTCTCCCCTCTCCACCCGACGGAGTGTAAGGCCTGGCCTACCCATTATAAGTGCTCCGATATACATGACGGATGAGAGTCGAATACAAGGAAGGAACATAGGGACTTATGGAGGAAAGGTTATTTTATTATTTATTTATGTTTATGATTTAGGGGTGCCGAAGCAAGACTCGATCTTCAACCCTCGATGGGAAAAGATGCCTAATATATCATAGGCCAAATTGAGTGTCAGAATCTAGGACCCTATGAGATGATGAACAACTTACCAAAATCTCAATATTTGTAACAAGTAGCTGCACTTCCCTTTGAACTGAATAGCTCCTCAATAGGAGACGTTTAGTTGTAATTTGCATTTTCTGTACAAGTGGATGAGTTGGTCATGGGTCCATTTGGGAGCCTTTTGAAATCCAGATTGGTTAAGATGGGGTTGAATCAATGCAGAGCCTCGTTCTTCTGTTGTGAAATCCACACTAAACCACCGTTTATAAATGCTGGAAACAGGACTGTACAATACGAGTTGCTGCTTAGATAAAGATCTTTAAACACTGGTCTAGGGCATTTTAGGATGATTGTATCTAGGTTTGTATATAGCGGTATCTGTGTGAATGTTTCTGCGCTGAAAATCGTCTTCCTAACATCTTCCTTACTCACCCTCCTCCTCCTCCTCCTCCTCTTCCCTCTTATCCTAATCACCTCCATCTCCACCACTTATTCTCCTCATCCTCCTCTCCTCTCTGTCCTCTGTTTAACATCCTTTTCTTCCTCCTCCCTTCTCCTCCTTCAACCCATTATATCATTTTATTCATAAACCACCTCCTTATCCTTCACCTCTCCTCATTCTCTCTCCTCATCCTCCTCCTCTTCATCCATCCCACACTCTCTCCTCCCCCTCACCCCTCTCTGCCTTATCTTCTTCTTCTCTCCTCCTCTCCTCATTCCCTCCTCCTCCTCCTAAATCCCCACACCCTCTCCCCCTTCTCTTTTTCTTCTCCTTCTCTTATATCTCCTCCTCCTCCACCTCCATCCCAGAACCTCTCCTCCCCCTTCTGTTCTTCTCCTTCTTCTCCTTCTCTTCTCTCCTCCTCCTCCTCCTCCTCCCTCTCCATCCAACGCCCTCTCCTCCCCCTTCTCTTCTTCTTCTCTTCTCTCTCCCCCTCCTCTCCTCCCCTTCTCCCCTGAGGAGGAGTGGAAGGGTAGTGAGAATGGGCCAGCGCTCATTCTCATCTGCTGGTGACCAGATCTTGAGTTGAACAGAATGATGAGGCAGATCATCATCATCATCCTCATCTCCCCAGATCGGATGTTGACGATGAACAATCTGTGTGACCTTCCATCTGTTATTTCCCGTAGAAAAAATAATTACATTCACAGCTTACTTAAAAGTGTTACTTGAACTATTTTAAGACTTTTTAATTGAACAACTATTTAGGTGTTAATGATAATTTCTTGATAAATAGGTACACTACAAAAAAAAATTGTTAGGTAGATTATACAAATTGAATTGTGTCGTTGCACGGAAGAAAGGGGATTCTTATGTTCAAACCAGATTCAACCTGCACCAAAGCTTGTCGAAATGAGTAGGTTATAGCGAAGAAGGGCACTTGAGTGTAAAAAGATGTCACACGTTATATCTCAATTATAAATGCTGTGAAAAGAGTGAAAAAGGGCGATTGAGATTCTTATGTTTTGAACCCATTTACACAATTCCCAGCCTATCAAAATTAAACTAATAACATATAATTGACATGTAATTTGAAATTTACCACATGGGAAGAATTGATAGAGGTTTTACAAAACATAAGTGTCTCTTTGAATTGCACACAAGAAGCAAACAAGCTTCGACCAATCTGAGAATCAAGTTTAATTATTTTCTCTCATGCTAATTAGGCCCCTTGTAAACTCATAATACAATGTACGATTTATGAAAAATGCAGCTTGTACAGTGACTTCTACAGAAAACCATTCATGTATCATTTGAACATTCCTCAAATTATCGCCAGTTATTATTTAGCAGCAGATTATCATGATTTCAAGGGTGTCATATTAATTATTAGACCAGCATCTTCCATCTCTAAGAATAAAAAAAACATCTGCTTTTCCACTCAATAAACCAAACACAAAAGAGATAGAACCTCAGATTCAAAAAGATAACAGGTGTGGAGAAGCTATTTCACAATCAAGAAGATAATGTTGTGTTAAATTCTTAATAACCATAAGATATGATGTGACTTTAAACACACTCGAGTTGTACACCGCAGCTACCTCACCCACCCCATTCCTAGTCCCTCTACCACCCAATTGACATGACCCCCCCCTTCCTCAAGCAAACTCATCTTTGAAAAGGCCAAAGAGAAAGGCTTCTTATCAAAGTAGCACCGCCACTTTACACATGCCGCGACCATTGGTTTCACTTAATCAATGTGAATGACCAGACCCATGAAGACTGCAGATCTGATGGCCCCTGTTGGCCCTATCCACCCCCCCCCCCTCCCCCCTCGACCCCAACCCCGCCCCCTCTGGCAGTCAGTATACAGCCAGTCCTGTGGGGGTCGATGGGTCTAATCGCTGACACAAAAAGACGTGCTTCCACGTAGCTTGTAGTGGCACAAGAGAAAAGCCAGAACGTGGAACAGCCCAGGAATTACAGTCAGGAAGATTTCACATATTGGTGTGGCGTTTACTGTTCCCTAGTTAGTCGTTTCTTAGATGCCTATAACTAAAGAGACTTACATTTCTGATTCAGATTGGGGTCATTAGGGGTTGGAGGCCAACAGCTTTCTTAAGGGTACCTACATTGGGTATGGAACCCAGTATATATTGATTGGGAGTAGAACTCCCTAACCATCACTTTATCGTGTCAACGATCGATTCCTGGCCATTCGCTGCCACCTTTTCGCACTGGTTGTAGATGCATTTTGTTCCTGATAAACCTTTGCTTACTTGAGTAATAAATCTATTTCATATCGCTTGCCAAGCACATAACACTTGGCTGATTAATAAACTGGCCTTAATGACCCTAAAACCCAGAGAATCAACCTTGGCTCATTGAGAAACCATACTGGTTAACAGTGTTAGCAATGACTTCAATCCCATCTATTCATTTATTTAACATGTTGACTGGGATATTTCATACTTGGTCAGAGTGAATTATAGTGCAACATTGTCCAGTGTTTCGTTTTTACGCTTCTCCCTCCGAAAGCAAGTGAAACATAAACGTTTGCTCAAACGCTAATCTCCGTTGAAGAGAAAGATTCTCATACATTTAAATGGCCGCTGGAGAGAAGTGGGGGGCAGTTGGGGATTTGGCCACCATGGCCCAACCCCAGTAATCAAGATTATGAGTCAGCATTGGATACAGAGATGGTGCATAAATTCAGCTTCTTTCCGATGCTTTTTAGCTAATTGCGCTGTACACCGAACATTATTGATGACAAATAACTTGTGGAGCTACGGAAGCAGCTTGAATCGCTTAATGTTGATGCACCATCCACCTTAAAGCCAGGGTTAGTTTCAGTAATACATGAAAAACAATGTGAGATCTTTAAAGTTCTTAGTATATTTCGGTGGTAAGATTAGGCAAAATATTATAATTCCTATATGCAGTAGTGTAGTGCAGTAGTGTAGGGCATCGGCCATTTTGACCCAGTGCATGTAAAAATGGCCGATGCCCATACAATACTGCGGTATATTTTTTTATATAAAAGTACATGTGTCTTTTCTAGTTCTGTATGTACTTTGTAACATTGGACGGTTACTTAACATAGACGTGATTTTGAAAAAAACACATTTTCCACACAAGAATCCCACGCAACCAAACCACGAAAACAAGTCCATGATTTTGATCAAAAGGCCAGCCTTCTAATCATAGCGAATTTCTTATGCTGGGGTATTTTTGTGCTTTTCTCTGGCGTGCTATGGGCAATCAAAGCATCGCTAACTTGTTTTTCACAGACGATTACTGCGAGAACAGACAGTCTCACACGCCCACAGAGCATGGGACCTCCATGGGACACCTCTCGGATCAATGTCGCCATTTTGTCGATCGAGCATCACAGATCAACCATGCAAGATGCATTTTGTTTGCTACGTGGTGATCTGAAGCGCCTATTCATCGGCCGATTTTTCACAGGAGTAAAAGTGGACAGCGTGATGGTGGCTTCAGCTTGCGATGCATTTGGCACAATGTTTGTATTATATGAAACATCTAAAAAAGTGCAATTTAAGGCTGTCCACCACAGCTGGCTAGCAACCTTGTTGACGCGGGTGGCACTAACGCCACTGAGCATTAGAGGGCCTGGGGTAAGAAGAGAGTAAAAATAGGATCCCTCTTATTTGGTTGGATGTCCTCTTGGACGTAAGGGATGACATGTGATGAAGTCCATCATCATTACATATGCAGACAATATTAATGGGATGTTCTGGTAATTTGGGGCCATTAGGTCTGGGGGAACAAAACAAGGTCTTATTCTACTAAAACTGAAAACAGAAATGTGTGATGATGTTGAAATGTTCAGTTAAATAATATGTTGAATATTCATTGGGTGCCCTAACTTGCTAAGTTCCCCCAGCATCCTAAAATGCTATTTACAATAGCATGCCCCATGTTCAGTCCGCTGAAATGCATGTCTTTAGAGATGGGTCAGGGAAAATACAAACAGAGACAGAACATACTAACTGGGGCCGAGTAACAGCCCGATTTAACATGCTGTGGCTCAAGTGGGGTTCTTATGCCAGACACCACAGCCAAGCACTGTTCCTCCGTCCAACTGAAAGTAATAAGTCTCAATGAGGGGCCTGGAGTATTACCGTCATAACTGTATTTAGTCTAGACACAGCTCAAAGGTTAAAGACAATAGGAAGCCGATGTAATATACACTAAAGGGCAACAGACATAAAAGGCAGACCAGCCTAAAATAAAGAAGGCCTTTCAGAGATCGGAAGTTCAGACACACCAATACACCTATTTATGTCAGACGCATTCAAAAAAGTTACTTTATATATATTTCTTTATACCATTCCCGAGCAGTCCATAGTGAAGACAAATGTAGGCTTTTAAAGGCCAATGTCAACTTGGGGTGAGAGTTGTTTAATAGAAAGTGGACGGGAGACCCCCGGAATGCATGGGCCATCAACGCATGAACACTTAGTGCCAGTCATAAAGGGTTCGCCAATGATAATATCCACAGATCCAAATCACCACAGTGTATCTTCGCTTTTTTAACACATTATCATCTGGACAGACGCCTTCGATCTGTCTTGTCACTGAAAGAAGGCCTTTGTATCAATTTTGTGGAGCTCCCAAGTGGCCGGTTTGTGTCCAACTAGACTCTCCTTGTAAGTGCGTCGCTTAATAACCCCGCCCACGGTGTATGAAATCCTCGTCTATGTGTTGAATTTTACTGTTTTCCTACCATATACAGTATGTTTCATTGTAAGTATTTTTGTTCGACTGCATTTGACCCACGCTGTGCTCACCGCCCATTGCTGCGGTCACTATGTAGACGGCTTGCATTGGCGGTTGATTGAAATTTAAGAACTTCAATAGGCCTACACGTTCTTCAGCTTTTTTCATTTTCTGGCCTATAATCGAAAGGGTAATGTATAGCCTAGAGCAGGGAAAGACGCGATCTGCCAGTGCGATAACGGTAGTGTGTAAACCAATGGGCGACGTCACTGATATTGAATCCATCCTTTTTAGTCTATGTCTGTGAATCTTCATACGAGCTAAAACAGTGAACACGGGAAAAAAAAACCTGGAATGAATGGGACCTTTAGGCTTCATTGTTATACTCTGTTATTTTAATCAAGCCTACCATGCTTCAGTCATTTTAAATGTCCCTCATTCATTCCACCAACAACGCAAGAATGTGTTAGGCCTACTTATTTTAAATATAAATCATACCAATAGGCTACTAACATCTGACTAAAGCAAAAACGTTTTTGGGATCTTCTCATCTCAGCGAGGCGAGAACCTTTCAAACAAGCAGCATCCCAATATCGCTGATTTTCGAACCAAGTCAGAATAATCGATAAACATTTATTATTTATTTTGTCGAGCCTTAATCTCCTTCATTCCCCTCCGAAGCCCATCACATTGCGTGAAGTTGATTTCAGCTTCACGAAAAAACAATGAGCAGAAAATGTTAAACGCAAATAGTAACGCGTTCACTATTTAAATGATTGTTGGTATAGTGTCGTCATCTAGTGGCTGTGTTGCCAACCTGCAGAACACTTCATTCATTACATGCAACATTTCATACATAACATATCATGTATTTTATTTTCTCGTATTTGCGACTGGTGTGTTAAACATTGTTTGATATACTTTAATTTACAGTTCTTTAATTGTGTTGATGATTTTGGTTGTGTTTTCACCAACATTGCTTGCACACACACACACACACACACACACACACACACACACACACACACACACACACACACACACACACACACACACACACACACACACACACACACACACACACACACACACACACACAATATACAAAAACATTGTAGTTGCTCCAGCATATTTAATATTTCTTTTTGCACTGACACTTATATGAAGAACAAGCATGCTGGTCTAGACAACCAATCTAAAACCAGTTGTCTCTTAGTTGCATTTCATCCGTTTTACATTTTGGAGAAAAAAAGAAAAGAAAAAAAACTAAACACCAACAAAACAAAAGCAGCAAAATGTATAAAGTGCAAGTCTTCACTCAGGAAAAGTCTAACATCAACGCTGCTAGGCACAAACCAAATCCTAAAGTTATGTGCACCTCCGAACCAAACCTTTCAAGGCGTTTTCCATACATCTTTTAAACAGGAAAAGTAGTATCAAATAAAGTGTTTCTATCACATAGTAGCAATCAAAGAAAGTCCCAGAGCCAATTTAGTTATTGGTGCGATCAAAGGTACAATAGAACTGGCCCAAAACTTTCGAGTAAAACATATTTTAAATATTAACACATCATATTGCGAGTGATCAAAAGGCTTCGATCGATTGTTTAAATATGTGGACACTTGAGCTCGGGATTCTGGGTGAACCAATACCTCTCATTGTTCTAAATCGCAAACTCTGACTCTTTAAAACTTTGGCTTGAGGGCTTCCGGAAGGACTACTTCTACCTAAACAGACCAAAGCATTGATAGGCCCACAGTCAGGCTCAAAGACAGCATCATATTGCCTGGCTTCCTCACATTCAGTCAAGGAGCACGAGTTCAACGTGAATCCGTCCCTAGATTTTCCCAAACGCCAGATAACACCATGGAGCTGACACAGGGCGTTGTGAATTTGTCACCAGTTTGAGCCAATCGGAAACAAGAATAACAACCCATTTTCCATCACCAACATTGGACTGTCTTAGTGCAGAATTATTTTTAAGCAAGCACCTCATCTTGGGTACAAATGGTAAATGAGGTAAAAAGACAAATTGATAGTGGTTGCTAATCAAGTGCCAACATTTCAGACAATTATATGCTATATATTTACCTCCACAAACTTTCTCATTTGTACCTTGACTTTCCATACAGCCAGTACACGACCCAAATGAATAAATACGACATATGCATGTGTTGCTTTTAAAAAGCAGAGCAAACCAAAACATTTACCTGCATTTTCCCAACAAAAATAACTCTTATTAGTAACTGCCGGCACATAATGTGTGTACAAAATAATGCATTAAATCAAAATGTACAAAAACATAAATTAAACATTCTACAATTCAAGAAAACAAGTGAAAGACAGCAGGAGGTGGCAGTTAATTTCCGTCTGATTCGAGCACTAGGGATAGCTGGCTCTCTAAACCAAAAGGAAGCCGATCAGATTGCAAAATGGCATCACATTAGACAATTCTTTCTAAACTCGAGTTTGAATTAAAAATGATGGCGTGAGGGAGAGGCGTGGTAGCGAGGTGAACAAGAACCAACACAATCTCTAGTGTAATCACAACGTTACAGGGGTCTTCCCACGATACACTGCCGCTTCCTCCTCCTTTGGTCTGGTGCTGGAGTCTGTCTTGTTCCCAAGACGGCGGTGGAGGCGGCTGCGGTGTAGTGTGTTTTACCGGCCTTGGTGCAGGTACTGCTGTGTGAACATGTTCAGTTCACTGTCCAGCCAGCCAGCCTTGTTCCTGTCAGAGGGAAACAGAAGAGCCGGAGGTTAGCACCAAGCAGCTCACCAACGTGGTCGGACGAACGTTCTCACAGAATTCTATCGACTACGGAATTATTACAATAGGCAGAACCACGAAAAACAACGGAGCAAACAACATGACCTGCTTGCCTACATTAACTGAGTAAGCTTTAAAGCCCAAAGGTCACCCCATTTTAACTTGAGTCCTTCAGAATACCCAATTTTTATGTATTCATGATTTGATTGGAAAACAACTCGCTCTAATGCGACTAGGTCAACGTTCAATAGCACTTTGGTAATGTGATTGATGTCGCGTGAACTTTTCTTTCCCAAACCGAACAGTGCATGTTGTGCATTCCACCGAGCAGCGGAACATAATATTCTCTGTCTCAATCAAAATGATCAGTTCTTCTTACCTGTAGCTGTAGAGTAATTCACTAGATGCAACCATCTTGTCGATGTGTTTCGCTAACGATCATAATCAGAAAATTGCATCGATCTCCATAGACCAGCAACAGTTTTAACTGCATGAATTTGTCCATTTCTTTTTTTTCGGGCCCACACACTGAGCAGAACCAAATGTTGTTCACAGCCTTCCTGGTGGTACGGTATTACCGTTTTGGACTCCCAGCTGAAAGGTGCTGGGTTCATTCCCTTAGTCCTACACCTAAAGCTGTGAACATTATTAGAAAGTTTTCCTATGGAGTTCAGCATTGAAGGCCCACCTAGAGTTAACGCGAGGGGTGCGTCCAATCGATTACAGCTTTGTTTGACACTTTAAAAGGGCTTTCTTCCGTTCTAAACTCTCTACCCACTCTCATATTAGTAGATGTTTTATGGGTAAAAAGCTCAGATCTAAAGACCTCCTAGAAGATGTTCAGTTCAGGGGGCCGTGGTTATAGTTCCTTTTGCATCACATCGTCACAACCTAATGATCGCTGCCTTTTTGGAAGCATTGGAATGCTACATATTGTGATCGTTGTATATGAGGTCATCATTTTGTAATTAATCGCGAAATGATTGGTCATTACGGGAAGATATTGCTGTGTTTGAAACAGTGACAGCATTTCTCATGAGACATGGCATTAGCCTAGTTTACAATATATTTACGTAACTTAAAAATTAACCAAACTCTCAGTCCTCTCAAAATGTCGGAGTAAGCCTGACAAAAAAATCCTATGATGCACTCTGATGTACAAAGCCCTAACAGGTCAGCGCCGTTGGGGATGTTACCGTAACAACTTGGCCTTGCTCTGCAGCGTGTCCAGCAGTTCTATCTTGTTGTTCATGTCGCTGATCTCCTCCTCCAGGTTCTGCCGCGTCACGTCCACCTGCTGACACAGCCCGGCGAATGACCCCGCCAGCTCCCTGCAGGACACACCACCGTTAATCATCATCCGGAAAACAATGACCTCAAATCAATTCCAACCATCATCCACCTTGTAGAACTCCTCACGATAGAAAATAGCTAAATCATCGGCATATACTGATTGGTCACAGCCTACGGTAGGTGAGAACAAGAAGAATTCAAAGCAAGCGTTGATGCTGTTTCTATCACGCGATGAGCACAAAACTGGAAGAATATGATTTTTTTAAGTCAAAATACATTCATATATAGTCAACACAAAATAAATCCTCATTACGGATGAGTCGCTAGTGCCTTCCGCCATCTTGGAAGGGTTTAGACCAAACACTGCGATTCCCACGTCATGCTTTTTGGGCTTTTCCTGCACATCCGAACCCGATTCTTCAAACATTGCACAGAGTTCGTACGTCACTTAACGCCTTAAGACAAACTCACTGCTGCACTTGGTGGCTGCAGTTGGATCCGGTGTAGCTGACGATGAGCTGCAGCTTCTCGCTGGCGTACTCCACAAACTGCCTCTTGAAGGCCCGCTCCTTGGCCTTGGTGGTCCAGGTGAGACGCTCGTACACGTACATCAGGCCGTACATGCCCACCGACAGGGCGATCAGACGCCAGCCCACCGCCTTCCAGATCTGGTGGGGGGGGGGGGGGGGGGGGGGGGGGAAGCGGAGGAGGGGTCGGGGGGTTAGGGTGAGGACAGACGAGAGGCCTGCAGGCTGCTTGGATGAGAGAGGCTGAGGGCAGCGGACACTCCCAGCCACGTGGTTATTTGGGAAATAATCTGATTGTGATTGTAGAGTAGGGCTGGGCGATTAATCGAATTTTGATCGCGATTACGATTTTAGCGTCAAACGATCAGAAAATTAACATAATCGAGTTATCCGATTTTTTGTTAATTATTATTTTTTCTTTTTTAATGATTTATAGAAAGGTCAGAACAGCTGGACACATATCTGTATATCATTTTAGATTGGAACATTTTCTTTTTGACCATTTTGTGTATTTTTTTAAGGCGTGATTTCAAAGTTCTCAGTTACAACGTTTTTTTTGGGAGAGACATGGTGAATAAATACAACACGTTTTCAGACTCAAAGATAATCGTTTGAATAATCGTGATTTCAATATTGACCAAAATAATCGTGATTATGATTTTTCCCATAATCGAGCAGCCCTATTGTAGAGTATGGGATTTTTCTTTCTTGAAGTTCCTTTTGTTCTGTATTATTCACTGAACACAAGCAATAAATCATTGTATAGTCTGACCAACACAACATTGGAAGCAGTCAACATTTCCGTTAGGCCAGGTCTATGTGTGGAGATGAATTGATATAACATCTTTATTTAATTATTGAGTTGTACGAGAAAAATAAATACGCATCTTACTGATCTCGTCAGTTACAAAAAAATAAAAAGAATGAATTCAATTAATCGTTCAGCCCTAATAAACACACATGGATAGAAGCACAAGGAAGAACGGCGAATTCCAAGCACGAGACTCAAGTGATCCATTGGCATTGATAACTGAAGCTCAGTGTTTGAGTAATGATGGCTGCTGCTTACCACGCCCCCGACCACGATGATGCCCATGGAGGTACGGGAGGTGAGGGAGGCCAGGCCGGTCACCATGGAGACCATCAGCTCCTCCTGGGTCATGGAGCCCTGGGGGAAGGGAGGCATGCTGGTGCTGACGGGCGTCAGAGCCAGGGGGCGGGGCACCTGGCGGAGCGAGAGAGAGACGACATCACTATGACATCGCATACTTTAGCCAATCACAGGCCACTGTTAGAGGTCGGGAAGGGGGGGTTGTTTCTGTTGATGCCATGGCGTCAGCTGCCCTGCTTCCAGATTTTGAGTTAAAGTAGTTAAATTAACTAAATAATTATAGAGGTCAAGAAAGGACTTGTTTATCATAGAAAATCTGTAAATGTTCGTATGTAGACATATGTACGTAGGGGGCGTTCAGTTGGTTGCAATCTGCAACCTCACCACTTGACGGCACTGAATCCTTCACATGCACTATTAAGAAAAAATTTCAAAACAATACAAAATTACATTTAAAATACAAAGTTAACAAAAGACAAATTTGAGTATAATCCAGGCTCCTGGGACCCCGGGCCTCCTACCTGGTCGTTGTACCCCATGAGGGCGCGCCGCGTGTTCTTGGGCCCCAGGAAGCGGTTGACCAGCATGGTCCAGCCCATGGAGAAGTGGAAGCCGATGTCCTCCTGGAAGTCGCTGCAGAGCTTGTCGCAGGCCAGGTCGTAGCTGAGGCTGAAGCACTGGCGGGGGACCAGCTTATCCACCTGCTCCCTGACCGGGGCTGGCAGCAGGGGCTTCAGACCCTCTGGGGAGGGGGGGGGGGGGACAAGGGGGGGTTGGTTATCCTCTTTGGAAGGTAATGGACAGATGGGGAAAAAATAGCATTTTCATTTCGATTTCTATAAAGCAGCAAATATTGCTCTGAAAAAGATAATTAGGATAGAAATGATGAAAGAATGGATTAATTATTTAATCACAGATGTTGACAGCATCCTCCTCCCTGCCGCTAATAAAAAGTGTACTGGTGAGTGTTTGCTGATTACACGGAGCTGTCCGTACCGTTCATCTCAGTCTGGGTGTTCTGCAGGGCGTTGGTGATGCCTGCGGAGCATCTCTCTGACATGTTCCTCCCCAGACCCTCCTCGATGTGTCTGTGGAGCTCCTGCAACACAGCACCACCACATCAGACACCACACATCAAACCACCGGACTCACTGAGCATAGGGTAGAGCCTTTGAAGATTAATTGAATCACAGTCTTTTCGTGACCTAGTTGGATCAAAATCAAAATGGTGTTATTCATCTCTTCCAAAATGTGATTATTATCCGAAACAGCAAATCACCTAGCCAATCAGAAACATTGATGCAACGAGTCAAACAGAAACAGCGACCCACCTATCCAATCGGAAACAGAGAGCAATAAGCCTGTGTTTGGTTGGATCCTCACAGTGTGATTCCAGTGCTATGCTCCTCTTTAACAGAGAGCCAGGTCTTACATAACCCGTCACCAACAGGGTTCAGGGTCTGAGTGCTAGGCCTTGGATGAAGCCCAGGGGGACTTGGCTGGCGGCTGGATAGTGGATCTGTGATCTATGTCTGCACAAGGCAGATTTAAGCTGCTGTGGTTTTAGCACAGAGAACCATGAATTTTCAAAATTCCTGATTTAACTGGTTTGAAAAGGAATGCGCCCTCTTCACCAATGGCCATCTTGGTTCTAAACCAAGAGGCAGGCATGACTTCCTGTCTGTGAAGCCCTTGCGGAAGAGACTAACATCTAGGTCCTGTAAAGGCCTATAGGTTGTTCGCTCTAGCTGGATGCAGAAGGACACGACTGCAAACAAGGTCAATGGGAAAAAATATTGTTTAATTTTCGTAATACCAAAGACAATAAATGTTTCCCTCTTTCTGTTCAGATCTTAGTCTAGTCCATCTCTGAATTATCTGGGAAAATCCCTGTAACCTATTGCCCAGCAAAGGCTTCCTTTTGCCCAGCAAAATTCCTAATCATTTGGCTTCCTTTAAAGGGTACATCTGCTCTCTTTGAATAATGATGCAGCTTTCATGCAACGGTGTGAAACCGTCTTAAATCACTATAACAAAATGATCTGGTCTGTACTCGAGAATGCATCCATTAAATCCAAATCCATCTACATATTGTATGCCCCTTTAGAAGCCTTATCAGTCCTTGGTTCCAATGCGTCATGAATAAATTGCCATGAAAGAATAAAAACAGTCATTGTTTCTAATGATTGTTTACAACGTCATTACACTGAGGTACAATGTTAGCAGTGTCTGGGGTGTTTTAGCAGACTGTTTCAGGGCGTTGGTATAAGGACTATGCGGCCTCAGAGTTGAGTCATCGTCTAGACATCTAAAGAGATAAGTAGAGAGGTTTGAGACAGCTGGGTGTGTGAGCTTCATGTACCCACAGGCTGAGGTCAACACAGTTGTGTTCATTCTTCCATACTGGGTACGGCCAACAAACTAGTTCCTAATAGGCGAAACAGCCTTTTCCCTTATACGCCTGTCAAGAGAATTAGGGCTGCAGCCATTCCCTACACTGTATCCATTCATTATGTGGTCAATGACATTTCCTAAATAATCTCGTGCATATATATACACACACACACAGACGTGTAGCACCTGGAAATACCCCTTTAAAAGTATTTTGGTTTGTTTTGTGGCATCCCGCCACATAAACCTCGGCCTGGACGGGCCCGAGGGACCGTGAGGGACGGGATATACCACCCCCACCCACCAGCCGGCGACAGAGAGCATCCCTGTCGCCTCCCCAATCAGGGTGATTGGTGGACACCTGGCCGGTGGCAGAGGAGCCATCTTAAGAGGAGGTCCAGGACAGCACAGCACGGCACGGGAGCAGGAAGGAAGTGCTCGTGGCAGCGAGAGAGCCTAGAGGCCCACGGAGGCCCTAGAGACCGCGTCTCCTTCATGGTTTGATTGTTTAAGTTAATTGTTAAATAAATGCCTGCAATGGCTAAAACCCCAATGCCAAGCGTGTTTTGTCCGTGGAACCCGGCCCAACCGAGCACCGGGTTACCACAGTTTACACAAAAAAAAACAATTTAATTTGTTTTCTGTTTAGTAATGCATTGAAGAATATAGATTTATAACAATTTAGTAATTCCGTCATCACACCAGTAGATGGCTACATGAGTAGCGAATTGTTGTTAAAAGAAGTTTCAGGTTGTAGTTGGAGCTGTTTTGTGATGAAGCCTTGTGATGAAGTCTTGCTGGTGAAGTAATTAAACTGAACTAAAATACACGACTAGTCCCATCGTTGTTGGAGTGGTTTAACAGACGCGCCCGCGTGTGTATGCGCATGTGTGCGTGTGTATAAGCGTGTGTGTGTGTGTCCTTACGTTCTTGTAGACCTTCAGCACCACGGGGGAGGGGTGGAAGTCCATGTGGAAGTCGTCCACCAGAACATACAGCCTCCGGATCTCCTCTGCCATGGCGTTGGACACCTAGCCCCGTCGAGACACAGATACAGGGCCCCGGTGTGAGACACAGCCCTGGTGCTACTGGGTACAGGGCCCCGGTGTGAGACACAGCCCTGGTGCTACTGGGTACAGGGCCCTGGTGTGAGACACAGCCCTGGTGCTACTGGGTACAGGGCCCCGGTGTGAGACACAGCCCTGGTGCTACTGGGTACAGGGCCCCGGTGTGAGACACAGCCCTGGTGCTACTGGGTACAGGGCCCCGGTGTGAGACATTACCCTGGTGCTACTGGGTACAGGGCCCAGTAGCACCAGGGCCTGGTGCTACTGGGTATTGTGAGACTCAACCCTGGTGCTACTGGGTGCAGGGCCCCGGTGTGAGACTCAACCCTGGTGCCACTAGGTGCAGGGCCCCGGTGTGAGACTCAACCCTGGTGCCACTGGGTGCAGGGCCCCGGTGTGAGACTCAACCCTGGTGCCACTGGGTGCAGGGCCCCGGTGTGAGACTCAACCCTGGTGCCACTGGGTGCAGGGCCCCGGTGTGAGACTCAACCCTGGTGCCACTAGGTGCAGGGCCCTGGCGTGAGACACAGCCCTGGTGCCACTGGGTGCAGGGCTCCGGCGTGAGACACAGCCCTGGTGCCACTGGGTGCAGGGCCCCGGCGTGAGACACAGCCCTGGTGCCACTGGGTGCAGGGCCCCGGCGTGAGACACAGCCCTGGTGCCACTGGGTGCAGGGTGTGCCACATTCGTGCCCCTGCCTGCGAATCTCAGATAAGCTAAATCAGTCTAATCATCTAACAAGTCTCAAAACTCATTTGTATGCAAAAGCTTTCTACAGTATTTGTATTATTTTAACACATTACTTTCTGCCTTTTGCTCTATTTTATGGTGTTTATTTCTTTTTCTTTCTTTTTTTTTTCTGCTCTGTGAAGCACTTTGTATTCCTGTTTCGAAAAGTGCTATACAAATAAAGTTTATTATTATTATTAGCCCGGCAGATACTGGTGGAAGGTTGAGTTTGTTACTGGTTGAAGTGTATCCATCTAGCTGTCCCATTGTTGAACACAGTTTAGCGCATTATTCTGTATGTTGTTTGCTCGTTGACGGGCTGTATTGTGTACTGTGTGGCGAATGTACTACAGACACCTTGAACAAACAGTTTTACTCTAAAGGTTTTCGGGGTGTATAAAGCATGGGTGTCATGCTCACCTGTCTCTCCACCTCCTCTGTGATCTTCTTGATCTTGGCCTTACAGTCCATGCTCAGCAGGTCCAGCTGTTTGTCTATGAACTCCATGCGGTCCTGCCGGTCCTCCCGGGTCTCCATGCAGTGGATCCTGAAACACGTTACATTATTTCATTTTAATCCAACCTTCGAGAAAGTCTGATTGAGATTCTGTCCATCCTTTACCAGCATCCTCCTGTATATCTTAAGGAGCATATCTATTCACGTACATTATATAATTATTATACATGCTAAAGTCATGAGACCCGACACTGTCGTCGCCGCCATGGCAACAGAGTGGCGTGCGCTACCTCTGCTCCTGTGTGGCCACGTGCACAGAGTCCATGATGAGCCGCAGGGCCTCGGAGATCTGCTTGGCCCGCACGGTGTGCTGCTCGAACTTGGTCTTCACCGCCGACTGGGAGATGCACTCCTGTGTAATGCGCAAACACACACACACACACACACACACACACACACAATTTAACTGTAAATCCTGTAAGCTACTGAAGGAACACAGAAGAAGGATAACCTCAGGATGTGTCTAGGCCTCACCTCAAAGCGTCTCTCAAAGTTCTGGAACTCAAACATGCGGGCCTGGAACCCCTCGGCTAGGGCGCCACCTGAGAACACGAAGGACACCTGTTGACCGGCCGTGTGCGTTACCTGCATCCACGTATTATACCTGCACGTTCAAGGGGGGCGTCTCCAAACAACATGTCTATATGCCCCAGTGCAGCCACCATCTGAGATGCAGCACAGCCCCAATTTAGCATTTATATTATTTTGGAACGTGCAAGAAGCGGTTGCTTTTGTTATCAGGCGATGTTGACCCCCCCCCTCCCCCCTGAGCTGATGGGAAGGCGGCCTAGTCTGACCTGCTTCGGGCATGCCCTGGGCCTTCTGGATGCGGGCCTGCAGGACCTCTTTGGCGGACACGAAGAAGATGCGGTCGCTGGCCTGGGCGCGGTCCACCACACCCAGCTCGTCCACCAGGAAGCTGCTGCAGCGGTCCATGTGCTGCCGCCGCACCTGGAGGGGGCAAGGGTCGGAGGTCATCAGGTCAACAGGTCAACCAGCACCTTCTCATTGTAGCCCACGGTGGAGATATACATATAGTGATGACAATAGCTCATTTGTTTTGTGTTTTGTCTCTGGCTTTAGACAAAAACATCAATTTTGTCTTTCTGTCACTGATACACAATATTATTAGCTGGGAAAACCATCCATGATTATATCATACTGTGTAAACACTATGTTTACCCGTTAAAAAACATCTAAATAAAATCTAAATGGTACGGTGTTGATGCATTTAAACATGTGCAAGCTAAAAAAAATTGTTCAGTTTATAAGTATACTCAGCAGAACACAATAAATGCTTGAACATGACAAGATATATAAAACACCTTGACTGATACCAGCTCAAGTTCAACAGCCCAGAAGTCCCCACATTCTGGGCACTTCCTGCCCGTCAAAGTGTTCTGCTGATCCGATCATTAGTCGATCCTATTAACACTGCTGTCAACCCACACACCTTATCCCATTGGTTCTAAGCCTGGCTTGTCGCAGCAGGTAAGGGGGCGGCAGTCAAACTAAGTGCATTCATTTTAACAAGGTAAAAAAAACTTATAAATCAATAATAACAAATAAGAGTGATCATGGGTGTCAACGAGGTGTGACCCAACACGCTCTGACGCGTTACAGATTCCAGATTGACAAGTTGTGAGAAAGGGAAAGGTGTATGTGGGAAAGTGACTCGTTCATCAACCGAAGCAATGAGGTAGCCATGCAGTGCAGCATGAAAAGCGACAGCAGGGGACAAGGCTTACTAAACAATAGTTGACACCTGAACTGAAGCCAGACAGGTTTATCTTGATCTCTAAAGTACCCAGGCTTCAACGTGATCAGAGCGGCCCTGATGGGACAGGTGCTTCACGTGGTTACTTTTTATAAAAGTAATCACGTGATTTTACAATCACGTTAATAAATAAAACCAGCTTTTGGGTCATTGGTTAGTCTGGTCCTGAACTAGACGTGGATGGCCGTGGTACCCACCTCCTCCATGTACTCAGGCTCTGAGGCGGAGGCGTCCCAGCGGTTGTTGAGGATGAAGATGTTGGGGCTGGACAGACGCTCGTTCACCTTGTGGAAGAAGAACTTCTCCTACAGAAGGACACACACACAGGGCGGTATAGGTTGTAGACAGGTCTGTATGCAACCAGATGCTGAGTGTAATAGGTGGGAGGGAGGGTATAAACAGAGGTTGAGGAGGGCCATATTAATTATCATAATTATAATAATATAAACAATATTAATCACAATAATTATTGAATATATATATATATGAATTTTTTTCCTTACACTAGGTTTTGGTGATGGTGATATGTTTCCCCATTAAGGAGTCACTGTCTTGGCTCACCGTTTGCATGAGGGTGGACTCCGAGTTGGCCACCAGTACGAAGACGTCAGCGTCCAGACAGAACTTATCAATCCAGCTGTCGAGCTCTGTGGTCACGTCAATGCCCGGGCTGTACACGCAGAGGATACCAAAGAGGGAAGCATTAGCTAGAGATAAAGCTACAGGAGTGAAGCCTACAGGAGACCAGGGAGGTTAGCACTAGCTACAGCTACAGATACATTAAGGAAGTGTGAAGGACACCTTGGTGGTTAGCACTAGCTACTACTAAAGCTATTTGAAGGAAGCATACAAGGGTTTGGATAACCGAATTATCATTCATTCGTTTTGGATATTCAAACATTATTTGAAATTGCGGTAGTACTTTGACAGCTGCCGTCCTGTGGGGGGATACGCAAGCCCCCCCGGCCACTAACCCTCCCGGTCATCAGGGGGTGTTAATCGCTTTAGAAGGGTTTCAATATGAACGTTGTTCGAACAAGTCCAAAAGACACCCAACAGTTCTATCTACTAATAATAAGGGGTTGGTTATTTAGTAAACATGAATAGAACAGCCAGACATTTTTTTCTTTTGATGGCGAGCTGTCCCCAACAGCGCCTTGGTGATTAATCCCCGGGTAAATAGCACCAGTCCTGCCGTGACATGCGAGTGCGTCCTCACCTGTCCACCAGGACCAGGTCGTCCCTCAGCAGAGCACACTTGGCCTTGGGCCACATGACACACACCAGGCTGCCTGCGTCCAGGAGCTCGTCCTGGTGCAGCGCGTGGGCCAGCTGGTTCACCGTCTGGAAGGCAAGGAAGAGGCATATAGAGATCTAGACATACAGACACGGAACGGGTACTAAAAGGTTCTACGACATCGATGTATGTCACAAACCACGCAATCAAACCCCAAACGGCTCAGTAAGTGACATATTTTCAATGGCCGTTTGTCCACAGAGGGTACGGCACAGCAAACCGCAACAGACTCGCTCTTAAACTCTCTTGTGTGCAGTGGTGTAGTGTCATTTTTGCCATAGGTGAAAATGACACTACACTACACTCAGAGAGAGATCTTATAGATTGTTACCTTAAAGGTTGGGTATGGAATTCTATTTTTTGGCCATTTTTGCAAAATTACTTGAAATCCTTATCATAAACCACTTACAGCCACTGAGTTAAAAATACTGACATGAAAATTAAAAAAGTCAATCATCTGTGGAACGGGCAGGGCTCGAAAAACTCCAGCCAATGATTTCCAGACCCACCGAGTGGCATTGGACAGTAAGTACGTCGATCAAACGGTCGTACTGCACTCCCCCTCCCCACGCGACCCCTTCGTGCACGTACTCAAAGCTCGTGACCCAGAGCAAGCTTCTGTTTGTTGTTATCCTGCGGTAGCTACTGGAGCTAGCTAACTAGCTAATGGCTCGCTCTTGCGCATCTGTGTTCGCTCGTGCATGATTGCGCGTCCATGTACTAGGAATGGGTGGAGTCAGAGTCAGCGTTGAAAGAGAGGGGGTAGTACCATTTGAGTTGTGTATTTTCAAAATCTGCTGGCGGTTAACAAATCCCATACCCAACCTTTAACATTTACTAAAAACTCCCCTCAAAACTCAAGTCACCTCAACCCCTCAACTCAAGGCGTTGCTCAACGTTGTTACTGTTCCGTGTTGCGTGTGCCTCCTACCCCCCGGGTGTCTCACCTTGATGCTCTTCCTCTCCTCGGAGCCCTCTGTGAGCAGGAACGACTCGTTGCCGTCCGTGCCCTCAACCCTCAGGAAGCAGTTGGTGGTGTGACCGATCCCCGAGGGGAGCACCTTGTCACACAGCATGGCGTTGATCACCGAGCTCTTACCGTTGCTCGTCCTAGGGGGGGGCAGCAGACAGTGGTGGGGTTAGGCTGACGCGTATCTGGAACCAACCTTCACACCACTGGAGGTCTCCCTCAACACTTCCTACTTTGAAATATCAGAATGTAATCGGTTTTTGAAAGTATTTATTTAACCCGTGTATAATCAGTAAGAGGACAGTTCCTGTTCCTCGTGTCCTAAAATACAACAAAACAACATACTACAGATTCATTTTACCTTCAAATGCTTCTGATACTACATTTTCTGTTAGATGATTCTCTCATTAATTGCTGTATTTCATTGATTCCCTTCAGAAGGTGATTCCTGCCTATGTACAGCACTCTGAATGGACTTTGTGTTTGTAAGGTGCAGTACAAATAAAGTTGCCTTAAGCCATCGCGTGTAGTGCGTTTGATAGGGAACATAAAGGGTAAAGTCTGCAAATCCAGCACGTGCTAGATGTGGTTAGTAGGAACCGAGCGCCAACAATCGGGGACGTACCTGCCGAAGAAGACCACCTTCATGTGCCTGCGGGCCAGCACCTCCCCGATCCCTGCGACCTTGGCCAGGTAACCCCGTACCTCCTGCACCTGCTCCTCCGTGGTGACCGGGTCCAGCTCATCGCTCTTATACGTTTCTGAGGAACCAACGAAAAACACACAAATTAATAAAACATTGATTCATAGCTACAATTAACTGACATGGCCTCCCATTGGTGGCAGTGCTTTCTGAAGTGACTTAGAGCGATCACATGACTTGAAAAGACCGGGATGATGACATTGAGACGACATGAACGCAACATGAACGCAACATGAACTTAGCTTGACCGTAACATAACCCTGACATGAACGAGATGGGACACTTGCCACGACAGTTGTGTCGTTAAACTCCAATAGAAATCAACTGTTGAATCTCGGGGCCAACGTCAATCTGCAAACTACCATGCAACCTGAAGCGAACAGTGCTACTGGTTACTGATAAAGGTAGAGGAGCAACGTCACCAATGGTCTCGGTAACCAGGAGCCACATGTTGGTCACGTCTGCATAACCTAACCCACACGCCACTGGGGCCGAACACATGACTTGCATTTTAGCCAAAGGTAATGCAGACAAACAGGCGTGTGCATGCAGAGCGTGCACTTTCACCTCGAAAAGGAATGTGTCAAACTGTTTAAAAACAACAAACTTTATCATACATTATCTTTACTTACACACAGGTTACAGAAGGTAGCGTAATAACTTGCTGGAATGTGAGTCATTAGTGGACAACTGGTACGCTAACATACCAACATTCTATTGGTATGTTAGCGCAGCAGAGCATCAGTGCCTTCAGCTGTAATTTAAGTCAGAGTGGATGGGCAAGTAACACATAACGATAGGAGTAATGTTAGGACAGACGCAATCTATAAAGTTGGGAAATGTCTACAGAGCACAAACAATGGCGATGATGGATTAGATAAGCGAGATATCAAGAGAGTGAGCGAGACAAACAGAGACAGAGATAGACAGACAGAGGCAGAGAGCAATAGACAGACAGAGAGAGAGGGAGACAGAGAGAGAAAGAGAAACCGAAGAAAGAGAGAGGGGGCGAAAGGGGGAAACAGACAGAGAGCGAGTGAGTCGGTGAAGTGTGAGGTACCTTCCAAGAAGGAGGAGCTCTCCTTGATGTAGGCTCCCAGCTGCTCGAAGATGCCATTGATCTTCTTCTTGGCCGTCACAAAGTGCTTGAGCGGGGATGCGTTCACCTCAGCCATCAGTCGCTTGTCCTTCTTACCGTGGATGGAGTTGGAGTTGGGCCTCGGGAACACCAGAGACATGACACTGCAGGTGGAGACAGAGCCAGAGAGACAGAGACAGAGAGAGAGAGACTAAAATAAACATCAACACAGCAGCCTTGTCCCTCCAACTGAATACTGAACACAATATGAGTGAGTGGAAGGGGATGTAGGAACTAGTTTTCCCAGAGGAACACAGAATGAAGGCATACTGGCCATACTGGAAACCTTCCTGAAATTAGCATAAGATATGAGTGAGAGAATACGACCAGGATGACTCAGAACCCAATTGGTCAGTCATTAAAGGAAAAGCTTTTAAAGTGAAAAATATAGTCTGAAGTGAGCCAACAGTAGCACAGTGGAATGGTCTTGAATCGACATTTTGATTCAAAAAAATAAAAAGGTCATTACAAAATGAAAATGGAGGTATATGACGACGAGATGTTGAAAGACAGTGTTGATGACATCATCCCAGAGTGGGGGGCAGTTATACCAAATCCAGAGGTTCCAATTCCAAGGTACATTTCTACTGTTCGTCAACTAGTACCTTTCGCCCTATGAATCAACCTGATAGGGCGAGTAGCGATCCATTCTGAAAGTTAGGAATGTGTCTGCTTGAAAAGCAAGGTGGCAGGACCAGCAGCAGCAGTCATGAGTGGAGGTGGACAATGCATCACAAGCCCCCCAGGGATGATTCTGGATCCCCGGTTCAAACAAACAGCCTGCCAGAGAGAGCCTGCACGCGTACAAGGAGAGCGTGTCTTTGTTAAAGCCCCAGGAAAGAGAGAGAGGTGGTGGGCTCTTGCTCTTGTTGGCCAGCAAACTAGGCACATCTGTGTCGCGTCACAGTATTCGGAAAACCTTCAAAGAGTCGTGTGGGCTTTATATTATATTGTGTACCGTTTTAAGTTTTACAGCTGCCTATGGTTGTTGTAAGGTTAGAAGATCTGTGACTGGACAATTAGTTAACATCTAAAATAATTTGGCTCATAATTCTGCTCCATAAAACAACATAAATTGAATTAACTGCAATATAATTAGTCAGTTTAAGTTTCAAAGTTGAGTATTCATAACTGCTCATGCTATATTACGAGGTCAGGCTAGGGTGAGAAGAAAAACAGTGACCTGAAGATAAGTGCACAGTGTGTCAACCCGGGCTGAAATGTCACCCACTGGTCCTCAGCCATGTTTCACTGTAGACAGGCCAGAGACCCACGGTCGTACGTGCAGTACTACCTCAAAGCCCTGCCAAATGACTAGCATACCGGGATCTCTGTCGGCTCATGGCTGTGTGACAAAGTGTCCGGTGTCCCTCTCTAACATTTAGTCATCACGAAACCATGAAGGTATAAAGCTCTGGATCCAAAATGTGTTTTTCTATCATCAGAACCACCAAGAGACGGCTGCTTATACAACCTCAGGTTACACTAAACAGCCAGTTGTCCCACTCACTGTTCACTGGCAGTTTCTAGTTAGTGGTATGCATGTAGTAGCACCACTGAAACGTATGCCATATACAATACAAAGGGAAAAGAATAATAAAGTAATAAATAAAAATATCCAGTCTTCATGATCTCATAGCTATGACATAACATGTCAAAAGTAATGTCAATGAAGCAGTGCAATTCCTATAATAAAATACTTTATTGGCTGAAGAATATTGCCAAAGAGATCATTTTAAAAAGGTAAGCAAGGATAAGATCTTATACAAGGTCAATCAACTTTTACTAACAAATCTGTGTATGTATTGTCAGATATGAAGAACAAATGCAGGTTGAAATTATGTGACTGACGACGCAAGTTTAAAATAATCTTTCTGAGGTGTACAGTACACAGGTACATTAGTCATCGGATCATCCGCAACATATCCATTCAGTCAGCATATATAATCAAACAACGAATGCTACGAAGGTTATGATCTTTGTATCAAAGCTTACCTTTTCTTTTTACGGTCAGCCCTTACACAGAAAAGAGGTGTGATCCGTAGGTAGGACAGAGTGTGGCCGGGATGTCTAACACAATGCAGACATTGCGTGTAGCCCCTCGTTCGCACTATGACCTTTCACACAATTCTAAGTTCATCCAGTTTGTAGCTTGACACCGGACTGAAGTCCTTCTTAAATCAAACCACAGTAGAACTTCAGATAGTCCACGTTCAAAAGAGAACACAAGTGAAGAACTGAAATAAGAACAACCGAAACGTCAACTAAATAAAATCCGCTGGAGATCAACATAAACCGGTATGAAGGGCATGCCTAGTACTGTCAGAAAGTAACTGAACTGTCTTCTCCCAAAAACGATTACAGATATCCTTTTGTCACGGGCTAGTTCACGGTTCATCTACGACGTGAGAGAAAAAACGGGATTCGCGGTTGTTATGTAAGCGAGTAGACAAAGTAGTGTCCAGCAGAAGGGGCATGACAGGCAGGCACTAACGTTAAGCCACACAGCGAGCTAACGGCTAAGCTAACCGGCTAGCCGCCCACCCCTAAGCTACTTCCTGTTATCCTGATCGTGACTAGCTCATCCTTCACCAGTCATTCAAGACCTAGGCTTACCGTGGATGGACGAACTGGTTCACACACAGCGTGCTCGCATGATGGTCCTTCAAACTCTGTCCTTGGTGGGACGTTATGGGTTCAGTTCACTGGTTTCCCAACACGTATGTTACATATCACAGTTGGAGCGGGCATTCGCAAGATTGCTCACAACACGCTGGCATACGTTGAAGTTACGTTTAAGTCTACGACAGTTCCTCGATACGCAAGTAAAGAAATATATTATGTGAATGACAATAGCTAATTAATTTAGGAAGTCGCGGTATTATGTCTTCTGCACAGACTTTGGTCTTCTGCCTGGCTGGCGCTGCGTCTTCTTCGTGCAGGAGACGCACTGACAGGTCTAGAGCTGTGTATGTCTGCCACCTATTGGACAGTTAGTGTAGCGACATTATTTTTATTATCAGGCCAAACTTGCTCAGTGTGGGGGACCTGAGACCAAATGCAACACTGCCATTGTTTATTATGCAACATAATATTGAATCAAATAATAATACAGTAGTTCATATCAAAGTCTGTGATCAAATTATAGGATTTAAAGATGTGACAATTACATATAATCTATTCTAAAGTATTAATGTTTTTATCCAATGCAAGTATCAAAAAGAGTCTTGGTTCGAATCTCCATGTACTTTCTGATTAGGATGGACTGTTTTACATATTAAGAATGAGACTCACCATGATATCCTCAATTAGCTTCTTTATTATCAATTCAGAGTGTCAACAATGGAATTATTGCTTTTCACCATTACTGACATATGCACCTGTAGAAGCTTATGTAGAAGCTAATAAGAATGCACCATTCATAAGGTGACATTTTTATTAACAATTCAGGACATGAGGGGGGGGGGGGGTAGACTTTATGTAAGAACAGTCAGAACAATTTAAAAAGGCTTAAGGACTTTTGACAACTCAGTGGAGGTCTGAGTCTTTGATAAAAGGAGAAATAGGTCACCTGATTTCCACATTCAAATTTACAGAAAGGTCCTGGATATTGCACATGACTGTAACACGGATATCTGGCATATCGTCACACGTATAAAAAATAAATAAAGATACCATGACAGAATAACTCGCTCAGGACCTTTGTAGGACATGTGCTGAAATGAGGACCCTGAATTACAGAAATGATTGACTATAATACTGAAAGCCACTGTTAACTTATTATCAAACTCAAAGCTTCAGGATAATTATTAGGGGGTTGTATTATTAAATTATTAAGCTGAACTGCCTTTTTCCTGAGAGAAATTCAGCCAGAGGTCTCACTCAGCACACTTTGGTCTTGGAAACTTCCGGATTTCTACGATACTAAACACATATACATACTCCGGGCTCATCCCAACTGCACAACTGCAGTTTTTGTCGCTCACAAATACATATTCACAGCCACTACTAGAGGGGACAATTCAAAGCAAATTTAAGGCAAAAGTGGTGTAACCTTTGCCTCCACTGACATCTTCTGGGTGTAACGATACAGAGTTCTCCTGTGGGATCTCCCATGATGCTTCTCCCTAGACCATGACCATTACCAAAGCTACCTCTAAGCTAATTACTAAACTTAAATATTATATGCTTTACACTTGAACTTAAAGGTAACCATTTCAAACTTTACACCTGAACTGAACTTAAGGTAACCATTTCAAAGTATGTCTAATTTAATCATACAGTATCTTGTTGTGTATCTACTTCTAAACTTCATCATGGGAATTAGCACCAAAGGGAGAATTCTGCAGAGTTGCACCGCATGTGTTCTGCTAACTGGTCAGATCAGGGGTCAATAAAGGAGACGGCGATGTATCGGACACCCCCGGTAGTGGGGAGCCCCTCATGGTAGTGGGTGAGCCGGCCAGGGTGCATGAGAGACCAGCCTTTTCGGGGCGCCTCAACTGAACAGTTGTAGCGGATGAATCGACAGCCTCCACCCTGCCGGCAGCAGAATGACACGGAAACACAAACAAAATAAGTTTAGATCAGGCGATACTGTTGGAATCAGAACCATAAATATGGCTTTGGTATACTGTAGCCATCGTTTCTGTTCAATAGCAGATTTTACTCCACAGAATTAGACAGAAATCAAACAAAATGTGATGGCTTCAGTTACAATTTTTGAAATTGTGTTGTTAAAATTCATATTATAATTTACATAACGTTTCAGTACACAATGCTGGATAAAGGATCCCTATTATAAATTATATTTCCTTTAAATATTTAGAGCTAGATCTCATATCATTGATTTACTAAATAACTCTGGTTCAAGAATTTTGATAATATATTCAAGCAAAGATAACGGTAGCATGGAGACAATGATCGTAGATAATTACATTTATATAATACATTTCTTAAGTAATAATAAAAATGCTACAATTGATATTTTTACAAGATGGAGACAGAAATGACACATCCAGATGAAACACCTCTGGAATGGAATGTCTTTGACATGCAGATTAGAATGACAAACACAGAGTTGACTGAATGAATGTATATGAGATGTCACCAAAGACACATAACATGCTATTAAGTTATATTTTGCTATTCAATATTTGTGAATCCCATCTGAGCACCATGCGTTGCATACTGCTTCAGTATCTAATATAAAATTACCTTGATATAAAATATTTATAGCTTTATTATTATGCATATTCTGTACTTCATATATTTGTGGTATCATTATATTTATTCATTTATATTTATTCTGCACATTAATAATGGTGTCACGGTCATACAACTGTCTTGTTATTATTTACACAGATATTGTACAAATGTTAAGCATCTTCCATCTTCAAGATACAAACACCCTTATCTACATTAAAGAGGAGAAGCTGAAACTATGAACTGACTAAAACTCTAGGTATTATATAAAACTCAATATTCATTATGTTTTAGCCATAAAATGAAATAGGAATCGGGGTTAGCCAATTGAGTGTACCAGTGGGAACTATTTTTAATCAATAGATGGCAGCAAACTTTAAAGTAATAGAAGTAGTGTGTAGAACTCTTGAATGCTGTTATGCATTAGAAAAGTCCAAAGGTTATAAATGTCCTCTCACCTTATCTTACGATTTTTTATTTTTCCTTGTGTTTAATCTGTAGCTACTTTATCCTACCAAAACCAGCACCGCAGGTCGATTGTTCTCCTATAAGATCAAACTGTTTGTCAGGGGATCCCTGCACCCACACACAACCACTCACCTGGTAATCAAGGCCCACTTGATTGAGTGCAACATTTACAGTGAATGTCGAGGCATCGTGGTGCGGCCTTAAAGAAGGTTGCTCGTCTGGCTTATATCTAACTACGAAAGCCAAGTCAAATTCAGCCTGCAAAGACAAACACAAATACAGGGGAGGGGAAGAACACAGTCATGCGAGTGCATCGAAGGAACCGTTCAGGGGCCGGGGAGAGGTGTGTTGTTTGTTTGTCTGTGTGCGTCTCCGCCTCTTAGGTCAGCCTCAACGCCACCTCTTTCTGGGCCCCCTCACGCCAGCATTCACTCTCCCCGGGAAGACAAGAAAGAAGAGAAGGGGACAAAGGGGACAGGACGGACTACGGGTTGTTGGGCTACAAAGGTCCCGTCAGGTGGAGGCCGGCTAGCGCTACGGGCCGGAAACCACCTTTTACCTGGTAGTCAACGTCTTTGGTGTTGAGCGCTACGTTTATAGTGAAAGTGGAGGCGTCGTGGTGAGGCCGCAGCAGGGGCTGCTCGTCAGGTTTGTACCTCACCACAAAGTTCAGGTTGGACTCACACTGATGAGGGGAGACATGAGGAGAAGGAGGAGGAGGAGCAGCACAGAGTAACACATCTGGCTACGTAATATGGTATAATATCATCAATCATACACCAGTTAGGAATGAATAATATATAGAGTGTATCCAAATATCGATTGACTGCTTTTCTGCTGTCAATAGTTTAGATCCAATTTATCAAAAAATGTTCATGTAAAGCAATAGACCAGAGTAATATTAACATTGTCAGAGCAACTTCCAGAGCAATCTGATAATAAAGTGCAACCCAATTGTTTGCTCATTCAAACTATTGTTTGAATATTGTGGAATACTAGCGAAGATATAAAAAATCGGTATGGGATGTGCTGTCACCTGTCGGTGTAGGCTGTGGACATTTCTGACTACACAAAACAGAATGACGGCATACAAGTATGAATATGGCATTTCATAATGGGTTAGAAATGTATTTAAATTTAACCAAAATATCATTGAGATTAGGTTTAGATTTAGATTTTAAATTAATAAAAAATCTTGTTATTTAAATGCATCATTCAAAAAACGAAAAACATGTGTTTCAATTAATAAAGTTTTCCGACATTCTAAACAAACAAGCAACCATTGTCCTTGCAAAATCAGAAATGGCGCCTTCATCCTTACCTTGGTGTAGTACCCAGGGAACAGCTTCTCTGTGATGGGAGCCACATAGTCCAGCAGCAGCTTGTGCCACTCCTTCTCGTAGCCCACCTGGTTCATGTGGATGTCGATGGTGGGCACGTTCTCATAGCCCCCCTGGATTCTCTTATCCTGTAAGATGCAGACAGACGAAAGATGGGTTCAGATGCTGAACTTTGTCAGGGTAAGTTTTCACCTGTTTGTAGTTTTCTTTGAATATGAATGATCAAGCATGAATAATTGTGTTTTGTCTTAGTATTTTACTTTGTTACAACTTACGTGACCAAAAACGGGTGAATTCAAAATGATGAATTCAGCTGATCAAGTCAAGTGAATTTAAATGTATAGCCCTTTATCACAGTAACAGCCTCAAATGCTTCACAGCCCCGTGTTAAACAACCCCCCCCCCCCCCCCCCAATGATCACAGAACAGGGATCCCTCTGTCCAGGTTTAGCTATAACCCTAACACTGCCAATCGTGCAAACATGTAAGGAAATATCATAACTAATCCCAAAAACAAGGCAGAAACTAAGAATAGTTAGTGGCTAAGTGGCTAAATTAAGGACAAAAATGATGGTCAAAAAACATTCCAATCAATTTAAATTAAAGTAAGAGTCACTTTAAAAATGAGCTTCTGCTTTGATATAACCAGCAATCTTGGGTTAAATCATCGGTTCTGTGGCCCTGATTGAAACCGATGCATTCAGCGGCTGCACTTCTTTAGGACAAAAGCATTCCATGCACATTAGAAAAGGTATGGGTTGCTCTCACCAAAATAAATCTTCTTGGTATGTGTAGCAAACTGTGAATAAATCAGTGCCCATGTGGCTGCTATAAAATGTGAAGCTGCTATGTGGGTCGGTCACAGAGTGGACCGAGTTGACAGCAAAACACCAAATTACCGATTACACATAATGACATGTGTTCAGAGCAAAAGGGTCCCTTTAAAGCCCCAGTAAATAAGGAGTAAGTTTGGTGCTATGGAAATGAATATATCTCTGATATTTATGGCAATGTGTAATAGTCATAGTCATATTTCCTTTCTTTTTTTCCCTATCTTCTTCTTCTTTTTGTAGTTGTGGGTCTTTACCAGCTTTTCCACTGAGGGTTTCAGAATTGTCAACCATATATGGCTGATTGAAAATGTCCCCATCAGCATAGATATAACCTCTACTACATCCCCTTGTTTTAAGGTATGAACCCGCTGGCTTAACAAAAAAAAAGCCTTCTAATACTGCTACTAGTCTGGTATCCACGGTGAACCCGATGACCGGTGTCTGTTCCTGGAGGTGTATTAATACGTACCACGGCACCACCCCCAGACCACTGCCCAAAGTGTTCCATCTCCTGCACAAAGTGGTCGCAGGCCACCTCCGAGAACATGGGGAACCAGTACACATCAGGGCAGGGCTGGAAGAAACACACATAAAACACCTTCATCAAAACCTTCAATATTGGTTATGCAGCTGCACAACAGGTCATGTTTGCCCAACTGTCATTTTGAGAAGCTTGAGATTATTTGGCAACATCTAACATTTAGTAATTTCACAGATTTGTATCCAACATGATAGCAGTGCATTTTGTTTTGAATACATTAATGTCATTATTGAGAAGAACTTTCACTGGGAATCCAACAAATAGACAAAAGACAAAATATAAATAATGAATGAACATATCATAAATATATCTCAGTAAATACACAATTATGGTTTGCTATTACTTCAAAAATAGTGTCCCTTTGTGCATTCCATCATATGTTTTTTGTTCATTTGTGTTTGCTGTATAAACACAGTGGGAAGTAGACGCAGCCTTGCAGTTTGCAGTCATACTTGTGTATGAAGGGGACGCTGGCACTCTTTGCTCAACCACTGCATGTGTAATTATCTAATTTTTACTATTTGCACATGAGTTGGTGCGATAAAGGTCTAAATTACAATTTAATGGTACACCTTAAGTCAAAGGCTGGCAACCGCTGCACGAGACGAATGACTGAACAATGCAAGCAAAGTGTTAATATTTCAGTAACCCTTATTTGGAGTTAGTCTTAATTCAAAGTGACTCACCGTTTCAATCAGCTTGTTTTTCATGATGAGGGAGTAATTTGGATGGATGTAGCGCTCTTCGAAGTCCTGAGGAAATGAAGGTTCAATTAGCTCATTTCAACGTATGGAATCTCACATACGTTTACACGTATGTGAGATTCGTGTAAAAAGACACAAACAAGTACAGACAAGTACACACAGAGAGGAGGTAATCTTTGAGATAATGAGATGATTCTTACCACAGGGTTCTCGAAGATCTGCCAGAGGTCATTGTGGAGGTGCTTCGTCTGGTAGTTTTCCACAGACAGGATGCGCCCAAACGTGTGCATGTTGGTAACGTACAGGAACACCCCCTGAGATTCAGCGGAGGACGACACATCAGATGCAAGGGTTAGTAAAGTTGAATGGGCGAATATTCAGTTAATTCAAAATGTTACGATTTTAAATGCATAAATGATTCCGCTAACATATGATATGTTATAGCATGCATATTTTTGGAATTAGCAATGGAATATTTTGTTGAATAATATGTCTAATATGTCTGTACCTGCACATTTTCATACAATTATTATTATGTAGTCTATTGTATAACTGGACCCCCCTGTTCCTGCCTTTGCCTGCTGTAGTATGCTGCACATTGGACAATACAACTTGAATATGACTTCAAAAATCAGGTGTATTAAAGTCCAATTAACCACCCGAGGACGGAAGGGATTGCTGTCCAACCTTGCTGCGAACACTGGTGCAGAAGGCCATGTCCGCATCCTGCGTGTCGGAGCTGAAGAGGTCGTAGTCAGGGATACCGGAGCGAAGCACGTCCCCCTTCACCAGGTACACGCTGGAGATGTAGGGCACGTTCCACACCCCCCTACAGCCATAGCACAGTGTTTACACCGGGCTTACACCACGCACCCACACACACACACACACACACACACACACACACTGCAGCGCTGCACATGTTCACAGTACAGGTGACCTGGTTACACTGAATATTCACCATACGCGAACGATACACAACTTAAACAACATGTATAGTCGCATTGCGTGAACTGTGCGAGCCAGCGCCGAACAAAACTGACGACATCACGTCTCGTAAGGTAATTTTTTGCATGCCGTTCACCTCTGAGATCTTAAGGGCTACATATAATACCACCAGGTGTGTGTGTGTAATTAGCTATTATAAAGCCTCTTCTGACACCACAAGTAGGCGTGTCCACCTAGATGTGTGGAAGGATCAGTCTACCAGCCTACCCAGTGGACTGTAGCAAACGTTGCTCATCTATCCGTCATACGTCTAGGTGGAAAGGCCCACTTGATATGTCAGAAAAGGTTGATTTTCAAAAGGGCTTGTAACGGCTAATCACACTCACACACCAGGTGGTATAATATGACACCTTTAAGCGTTGCAAACAGAGTGCACGAACTGCGTTTATCCTCACCAATGTTTGGGCCAAACCGTGACCATGACTGCTCGGGCCATAACTTAAGGGGACTGTCCTCGCACTTCACAAACGGTGCTTCACGGCGACCGGTACATTTAGCTTACCTGTTTACTTTACTTAGTAAACACGCAGTCTTTACACAGTACAGTAAAACGCTGTATACCTTCGGGATAACACAAATATACACAGTTCCCTCAGCTAGGATGTCAAAAGGATGAACCTACACCCGGCGTCCCTGGACGATGTCGACGTAGTCCTCGGAGCGGGCGTAGAAGCCGTCAGCGCTGAGCGCGCCCCAGAAGTTGCTCCACAGCCGCCCGGGCCTAGTGATCATGGGAGCCACGATGGGCCTGGGGAGAGACAACAGCCAGCAGAGCTCAGGGACAGGAAGCAGCAGCATGGAGGGTCGGTGGCATCACCTCAATACTTCCTCTTCCATGTTCCCAATGGGAAAAATGAAATGCCATTTCAAGTTAGTATCTGAAGTAAGTAAAAAATTTATATATTAGTAAATTAAAAATAACATATTTAAATTCTTGCTAATTGTGTTAAACATTTGTGTGGGATAAAATTGTATTCAGTGCTAAAGGACCCTTACAATTTAGTCCTGATTTCTTGTGGAATGCTGTATAAATATATACATAATAGATTTTATTTTTTTTATTAGTTCCAGTAAGAACAATTTACTCAAACTTGCATTTGACACAAATACCTTCCTTCAGAACAAAATTAAGAAATATGATTGAAAGATGTTAAAGGTCCCATGGCATGCTACTTTATGGATGCTTTTATATAGTGGCTAATGGGCCCCTTATGCGATACATGAAGGCGATAGCCTTTGTGCAGAATTGAACGCTCGTGTTTCAGTGGATGTATCGCAATGGTGAGGCGCACACAGCTTTTGGCCATGTTCTGTAAATATTCTAGAACACTTCGGGTGCGTACACACACACACACGTGTTTGTGTGTATTCACACACACACACACACACACACACAAACACATGGCGCTCTCACGGTCGTAGCTTATTGTCTCATTGGCCCTCTCATAAAGTGAAATTTTCATGCCATGGGGATATATATATATATATACATATATATATATATATATGTTGGTATATACTCACAGGTTTCGCTCGATGAGTATTTTGAGCGTGTCCTTGTTCTTCAGGACCACCTCGCTGTCCACGCTGAAGAAATATTTACACTGTTTGTCTTGTCGACACAAATCTCTGAAATAAGGACAGAATACAGACGAGTCACGAAAAACCCTTTCAAGCCACATTGATTTGGCATACATTCAATCAGACATCAGCTTAATTGCAAGAGGCACTCAGATGTCCCTTGAGCCTTAAAACTAAACCGGGCCAAGTCATCCACTTACACACCCAGTGTGTAACTCAGACTAGCATGAGTGTATATTTAGGGTGATCAGGGTTCATTTACATCTGCATTATTCAAAAGAGTGGGGAGTTGTGATCTCAGACCAAAGCAACAGCACCAGAGCAGCCCTTACCACTTGACCACACTTCAGTATAGTAGGTAATGGTAATGCACAGGGTGTTATTATTAGGGGAGAGGGGGCTGGCGTCATCTTAATGCTGGGTAGTGTGGGGGGGCTGCGCCCCAGTAGAGTTGGAAGGGCAATGTTGTTTTCAAACGGGTTTGATTTTATCGGGCTCGCATAATGAGGGGGGGATTGAGACTAAAATGGGCGATACGGTGTCAACCGCCATTTGAAAGAAACAAATGCCCCGTTCCTTGGAGCTGATGACTCAGATATGTGGATTTAAATGTTGACAATCAGACATAAACCCATGATTTTCTTCCTTGTAATTTTAAATAGATTAAACGGCTGTACAACTGAAAAAATAGCAACAAGTCATTGAGGGGATAGACGCGTCGATAAATCCAAATTCCATTTGTAGTTTATACTATTTATCTGTTTTTACTTTGACTTTTGAAGAATATACCTGACATCTTTGCAGTGCATTCCAAGCTAAACAAATATACATTATATTTGGCGACTTTTCACGGAGAACCTGAGAGTACAGTCTTCATGTGTGGACCACTGCATGGCCCCAGGCGCCTAGTGTGGACAGACCCAAGACTGATCGTCAAGACCGGTCATTAGTGTGTCCTGCCGAAGTCCGCCCTGACTTTAAAAGAAGCCTGGAGGATAGGAGGCTTCAGTGGCTCTTCCCACAAGTGCGCCTACCACATAACCACAAGTTTGATTCCTACCTTCAGTCCTTTGCTACATGTCGTATCCTGTCTTCTTCAGCCCCACTCTGCTGTCTGTCTCCACTGTGCCATCCAAAGGCACGAAACGGCCAGAAATGATAAAAAATATATAAACCCCACTCACAGGCCAAGGTTGCGTGAGGAGATGCTGTCTGTGTCGGCTCCCTCTGGGCCCACCACCTTGACGTCCTGGTACAGACCGCCATGGCTCTCCAGGAAGGAGTCCACCTGCTTCTTGTGGTGGCTCTCCTGGGGGAGGAAGAGGTCATGTTTGTTATCATGCCTGTTATGTTAGCCTTTGTTAAGCAGTCCAACCTGTAGGAGGACTCCGGCAAGATGCCCTATCCCTCTACCAGGAATAGGGTGAGGTCATCCTGCTAAAGGCTTCATGACATGCATGTGAATGCACTGTGCGTGTCTTTGGATGAAATCCTCTGCTAAAACGATGATAGTATAATTTAAATGTATATTAATAACCTGCTGCCTTGCATGGTTGAACCCACCGTTGGTGGGTGAATGTGTGTCTTTGGATAAGAGCGTCTGTTGAATGCCCTAAATTAAAATTAATTTAACGATTGATTTTATGATTTATTTTATGAACCTTAGCAAATTCTAAATTTACGATGAAAAGCTAGAGGAAGTAGGAACTGCTGTGTGGGCAAAATGTAGACCATTAAAACAAACCAGGCTCTAAGCTCTGAGAAGTGCTGTGTGTGATGTGCTTTACCAAGTGTTGTACCACAGAGCTGTGTTTTTTAATGCATAAAAACCCAGCTCTGCCCTTTAACCCGTCAACTCACAGTTTGACCTCATCTCGAAAGGTCTTGCTGCTGTGTGTATTAAGGGTCTCAGAAACATCTGCGTGACCTCAGTGACTTAATACTATCACATGTGCATATGGTAGGACCTGTGAAGGGATTGTGGTCTCGATGTGCAAAACTAAATGGCTTACACAAATGCCCAAATTAAATAGCTTACTTGGCTGGGTTATGTATAATATCCTCAACCCTTGTGAATAATTATCTCAGCTTGCTTGACCAACAGTTCCATAGTCTCCATAGTTCTCTGTGAGATCACATACTGAGGGCTGTCTATTGGGTCTCAAATACGTCACAAATACGACTTTAGTATAAATGCAGACAAGTCCAAAACAGGTTGAAAGCAGCGTTTCACTTTCTTTCGTTTCATATTTATTTTGACCAATAACAGGGATCTGAAATTGCCTAATTGGTCAATTCCCCTAAAATCTCCTCTCTCCAATTCCGTATTGAAACAGGAAACAACGCCTAACTCCGCCACTTTCCATTTTTGGATTTCGAAATAAGGTTTTAATGCATCAATATAAACTTTATAAAGACTTTGTATGCCCCACTCAACCAGGTATCCTGAAGCTAGCCTAAAATAGGTCCTAAGAATAAAACGGTCTGTGACCCTGCATTCCTCTGGGCCTGTCTGCTGCTTGGCACCAGGCTGTCCCTTTAACCCCCCCCCCCCCCCCCCCCAGCTGTCTGCCTAACCTGCCCCCTCTAACCCAGGTCAGCTATACCAGCTACACCCACACCCACAGACTAACCACCAGCCAGGCTGTCCCCAGTGACCGGTTTATATTTGAGTTGTATACACCCGGTAAGGATACCTTCATTAGGGATAATTACACTACCACTACAACACAACAGCATCTGGGAACAGTAGGTTTGTTTTTAGATAACCGACAAGCTGTATGGATGCTCATTGACTGGCCAGCCTTTCTCCACGTAACCCAAGTCACTTTATTATGAATAATTTCTCATTTTAGTTCACCATTTTGCAGAAAATATCCTGAACTTAGCGGCTACTCACTATCATCAGTGTAGTGTAAATCCCAGGCCCCGAGTAGCTTCGCTATTAGCTGGCACATTCCTGGCCCACGGTGAATGTAAACAGCGCAAGCTAGCACACGTTTGATCAAGAAGGGAAGTGGTCCCATTCCTGGTGTGGTTGATTCCCACCCGAGCCACTGTTGCGATCATCCAACCATGCAGTGCAATGCCATCACACCCAGTGTCATACGAACGAGAAGGATGATGGCGGAGGATAGGGGGGACCGATGGTATCACACTGATGGCTATCTCAAGTTTGATTTGATATGCAATACTTTTTGTGTAGTGTAGTGTACAGTGTAGTGCAGTGTAGTGTAGCATTGTGTAGTCAAGTGTGGTGTAGTGAGGTGTAGAGAGGTGTAGTGAGGTGTAGTGTAGTGTAGTGTCGTGTAGTGAGGTGGAGTGCAGAGTAGTGCAGTGAGGTGGAGTCTAGTGTAATGTAGTGTAGTGTAGTGAGGAGTAATGTAGTGAAGAGTAGTTTAGTGTAGTGTACCTCGATCACTCACACTGCACAGCAAAATACTAACTTTGAACAGCGTATTATTTTCCACGTCAGCAAAGATCTCATTATGCTACTAAACATCTTGTAAATGTCATAAAGCATTAGCATCGCTTCAGTGGAGTTAACTCAGGCAATCAACCCTCACCTGGTTGTATATGAAGAGTTTCAGTCTGTTCTTGGGGTACTGAAGATTCAGTAGGCGTTCAAAAAAGACGGTGAGGAAGGGGGTGGGCTGCTGAATGAAGACCCCGATCGTCACCTGAGGAAATTCACTCTCCTGGAGAAACAAACACAACCAGAGACAAACAAAGCAATGTTCTACATCAATTTGTGGTTGCCATTTAGGTTCTGCCATTTAAGCAGGTCCACTTTACATCTCATAAACCTCAATCTGTGTTGGTTTAATTTTCCATTTCGTTGTTGAACAGTTACTATACAAGAAGATGCAGCTGGCATCTAAGCAAAGTCGTGAAAGGTGCCGTGACGATGGGTCGTGTAATAAACACGGTCCTGTTCAAACACAAGCGGAACAAGGACAGCACGGATAGAAACATCCAGGAGACTTTCCATCCGCGCATCTTTCCAGAGAGCGTCACTAAGTGATGCTCTCATTTGAGGACACTATCTAGGGTGGGTCAGGCTGGCTATTTACAACGCTATGACCTCAGAGAGGGGCTCATTAAGTATGACCTCACCTGTAGTTACGTGGGTAATGAGGCTGGTGGCAGCTGTTGAGCATGCTGTGCACTCGCTAAGAAAGTGAGAGTGCGCGTCACACGTGGTTCAGAGAGGGAGGGGGGGCGGACGGCTCACCTGGATCCCAGTGAGAGGTCTGAGGTTCTGGTGACATTCAGTGCAGCCGGTTTCAAAGGTCCACACCTTGGGAATGTAGTTGCCAAGGTAGTTGACCTGCAACTGGGGACACAATGACACTGTTTAGCAGATGCTTTTATCCAACCTTTGGGATCAAAACCAATAGACTTTTGAATGGGAATAGGACTGATTCAATTGCTATGAAAGATTCAAAGCTCTTCGATGGCTGTTAATAAGATACATTGAAAACATGTAAATACCATTAAGCTTTACAATGGTACAAAGTTCTAGACCAAAGTTAAAGTTTAGTTTAGTTCAGTCAAAGTAGTTTGTTTTTAACCAAATCCATCCCTTTTACTATTTAGGTCATTGTGGTATTCATACAATTTCATACGTTTCTACTGGTTAATTCCTAACTCTACTATAATGTCTTTCTTTGCGGGCTACCTTGGTGGGGCCGTTGCCATGGACGATGACCGGAAGTGTGTCATACAGCACATTCCTGGCCCGTACCCGGCTGTCCTCAAACTTCAGCACCACCTCATCTACATACACATGCACGCGACAGCCAAGCACACACGCAAACACGTGCAACAGCAAGCACACACAAACACGAGCACACACACATACACAAAAAAAACACACATACACACATACTTTATATTAATTAATAATCCAAAACATAAAGTTAATATCAAACTCAAAACTGCCGTTATTCACTTCATCTAATTTTTTTCATTTTTATACCTAAAACCATCTATGCTGGTGTAATGTAGTACTGGAAAACTAAAAGTGACAAGCTATGTTAAAGACAAAGAAACTCATGGTAATCCTGTGTATTAAAGTCCAAAGAAGTCTCCAGCAGAGTGTTCCTTTAGGTTTAAGCGACGCCCCCTCACACAATACAGCTGTTCTTTGCAGCAAAGCTGGGCTCTCTCAAGCACATCTGGGGGAGGCATGGAAAATGGGTAGTTGGCCAGCCTTCCTGCTTCCTCCCCACCGTCCTCCCGTAACTCCTCCCCCTTTTTTGTTCATTCATCGGGCTACGTGACCTCAAGCACATATCCGTCTCCCTCTTTCTGTTCCCCCCTCCTCTCCCTCTCTCCCTCCTTATCAGCACGTCTCTCTGGCTCTATGTCCCCCTCTTTCTTCTTGTACCTCAGTGCCCCCCCCCTAACTGTCCCACTCGCTCCCTCCTTTTCTCTCTCCCTCCTTCTCGCTCCCTCCTTCTCTCTCCCTCCTTCTCTCTCCCTCCTTCTCTCAGTTTGTCTCTCAGTCTCCAGCCCCCCCTCTTTTACCTTGTAACTGCCTAGATTATTTTACAGTCTGTTCAAGCCGGGAACATTATTCCTCCTCGCCTTCTGTGTGAAAGGTACGAACATGGAATGGGGGGGGGGGGGGGGGCAATACGCCAGCTCTATTTGGTTCTGAGTAGAAAGCAAATCCGGCATAAGGCTGGGTCTTCTGTACAGTAAAATGTTGCGGGATCTCTGTATAAAAGAGATCCTTCGGTCACTCTCTCTCTCACTCTCTTTCTCTTGCAAACTATACATTCCTGACCAAGGCGGCACAGGACTGCAAGGGGGGGGAAGCAGTAAAACAAACAGAGTGAAGGGGAGTAAGACAAGATGCAAAGAGAGAGACGGAGCGAAAGGGCTCTCGGAGGATGATCATGTCTAAACTTGCAGTGCTCATTAAAAATGACAATCACCCCTGTGTTCTTCACACTTTTTCTTTTTTCAAAATATGATCCTGCAATGTTTGCCTCCATATCTCGGCTTGGGGGCAACCAACCAATGGCAATCCTTTGAAGGAAGTGGCAGGGGGGGGGGGAGTATCCCTTCATCTCTACACAACAGCTATTAACTGTTCCCTACCACCTGGGTAATAAATAATAGATAACAACATGGGTTTACCCAGCCAGGGAAAGTAGCCTATCTCAGCAGAACAATTACAGCAAGGTGGCTTCGGGCTAGTATTAATTACATTGTAACAAACTTTATTTGTTTCTCACACGTTAGCTTTAATTGCTTAAGACTAAGTAAATATGTCAGCTGCAAATGTTAACCTCTATGTAAATATGTTAGCTGTGATTCTGAAAGCGAATGTCTTGCCTTGAGCTTTTTAAACTGCAGTCAGATGCTATTGATGCTCATAGTTGTAAGCAGTAAGTGTTCCGGTCAATATATTTTAGATGAGGTTGCAACACTGTTAGTAAATAGTGTTTTGCATTCATTAGCGATGCAGCCAAGTTCTATTGTAAGTGGAAAATAACAGTCAAAGCAGATCTTTTTGCGTGTGATAACGTGTGTTTCTGGCTTCTGTGTGTAAAGGCACTTACCAAGGGCTCCATTGAGGTTTTGGAACAATCTGCATCTGCTGTCCAGTGTGATATTTATGGATTTCTGAAATGGGGAAGGTAAAACAATGTTGTGAGATACTTACACATGGACAAATCACAAAAACAGTTTTTAATATTTATACAGTTGGTTATAACCATATTAATAAGTCTAATAAGTATGCATACCCTTTTTTCTGGGTTGATATAGATGTTAGTGAAGAACAACTGGTCACTGTCGTGGTCTTCTCCTGTCCAATCAGCGACCATCGTCTTGACATTAGGGAGGTAGCCAATGAAGCCTGAGGACAGAGAAGGGACAAGAGACATTGTAATGCTGCTTTGTAAAGTCACAGACAAAATCGGCAGCAGCCGATATCAAATAGTTGAACAAGCTACCATGGCAACACATTCCTCTACCTTGGACAGATAACAGTAGCCAAACCAGAGGTTACACTGGCCATCTTTAATGGGAATTACTGAACACAATGTATGTTCAAAAACCTTTCTTTCTTTTTTTTTCTTGATCTGGACATGCACATGACATAGTGACGGTGTGAACAGAGATAACCTTATTCAAACCACATTAACAGATTACTCATCATCCTCATCGTCATCCGCTTATTATGTAATAAGAAAAACTAAAACAATCTGATATTTATTAAGCTGGACCCTGTCAGGTAATGAAAAGCAGGTCTCTGTGCCTTCAGTGCCGTCTTCCTGCACAGCAGAAAGCCTGCTATTTTCAGCCTATAAAAATACACTATAAACTCCTTCAAGGGAACATGCAGCATATCATTAAAAATTCCACATTATTTTTATCCCTCTATGCTTACAAACACTGACACACACAAACACATTGACCAAAACAAACTGAAAGGTAAACCTACTGACAAACACACACTGACCAACAAAGGGGTTGGTGCATTAAAAGACAATGTACAGCACATTTATAACGTGCACTGAACATCAAGCATAAGATAAAGCACAATCATTGGTGTAACACAAATACTTGATGCTATTCTGGTTCAGATTCTTGTAATGTCCCAGTATATTTCTATATGACCACCACCACCACCACCACCACCACCACCACCACCACCACCACCAACGGACCTACCTACCGACCCCACCACCACCATCCCCAACCAAACCATCATCAACCCCATCACCGGCACCACTTCAACCCCCACCAGTGGACCTACCTCCGAACCCCACCACCACCACCTCCGTCCCCATCCCCACCAGTGGACCTACCTCCGAACCCCACCACCACCACCTCCGTCCCCATCCCCACCAGTGGACCTACCTCCGAACCCCACCACCACCACCTCCGTCCCCATCCCCACCAGTGGACCTACCTCCGAACGCCACCACCACCACCACCTCCACCACCACCACCTCCGTCCCCACCCCCACCAGTGGACCTACCTCCCGCCCCCAGGAAGCGGTTTCCCTCGCGGACATGCGGGTACTTGTCCTCCAGGTGTCTGTCGGGCCAGATGAGGGTCTCTGAGGAGAAGACCACCCTGTGCCCGCTCTGCTGGAACTTCTTCAGCAGCTCCTTGGGCCCAGAGGCAAACACCACATCATAGCTGAGGGGAAACGAGGAGCAGCGATGACTACGGGACACTGCACAGAGCCACTGCAGGGCTCGGCCGTGGCAAGCCAATCACAATATGAGAGGAGAGAAGGTGGCTGCATATTATGAGGAGCCACAGTTAATGAGTGGAGTGTTTAGCCAGCACTGGCTGGCTTCACTCATAGGCAATGGCAGTAAAAGGGAGAGACGTTTTTCAGTTATCTATTCCCTGATCATAATAAGCATGAATCAGTAGCGACAGAGAAACAAGCAGGTGGGCAGGATAGTCTAGTCTAGTGGCTAGGGGGGATGACCTCGAGTCGACTAGTCCCGGGTTTGAACACAAATGTCTACAGACTTCCCGTAAGCATTCTTAAGCAACATGCTCTAACCCCTACTAGCTCTGCGTTCAGTGTCAGTAACGTCTTTGTTCATGCTCAGTGTCTTTTGGGAGAGAGGCATCTATTTTGTAGTGTGTAAATAGTATTTTCCACTGCTTCCACTGGATGAGAAGGACAGTATAGTGGTTAGAGTTTGACTCCCGGCCAAAATGTGCTGGGTTCAAACACCAATGACTGCAGCTTCATTTAGAAGGTGTCCCACTCCTACCTGCATATTAATGACGTGTATCTAAAAGGTTTCTCTGCGGCTAAATAACCATATAATGATCCATCCTGCAGCACCAGGAAAACGAGGTGACCTACCTGTCTATGAATAGGATGGTCTTCTCCTGCTCCTCCTTCATCTCCTCCAGAGCCGTCTTGAGGAGGCGTATCCTCTGGCCTCCTCCGGGGGCCATGTAGTCCCCCCCTTGCCATTTCTCCCCGCGCCCCAGCACCTTTTATCCCCATGGAGCACAGAAGACAACTTAACACCACCACTTTTCTTCAGGTTGACTTTAAACCTTGGCCTGAAGGACTAGCAGATTTTCATCAGTGGTTTATCATCAGACTTTTTATTTTGCCCTGTGGCCAGAGCGATTAGAGGAGGAATTAAGCTTTCAGATCAACGTCAATCTACTTGCAGGTATTTGCCCCTACCTTGACAGTGTAGTTGAAGAGCTTTGCAGACCTCAGGAAACGGCTGAAGCCATCTGTCTCTGCGGTGGCAACTGTCAATACTAGGAGGTCTGTAGGAAGACGAGCAGTGTGTGAGATAGTAAAGGGAAAGAAAGACAACGGTTTTGTGCTGAATTAGGATAATCTTTTCTTCCCCTATCAGAGACTCATCAACGTGCAATAGGTCAATAAGTAATAGCTGTTAAATTGTGTGGACGAATAGACAATGCATTTCGTTTGAAGTTGTTTTGAATATGGTAAGAACATAAATAAGGCAGCTAACTCTAAACGACTATCATTATTTAAAGGGTATAAACACAAACGTTGGTTCGAAATAATTATTAATTGAAAGTCAACCATATGAGCACATTTGAACTGACTAAGTTCAATTTTATTTGGATTCAACGTAGTCAAAGTCATGGTTTGAGAATGGTGAACTAAACGAGGAGCATGAATGCCTGGACAAAATTGCTACTGCCAAATCACTTCATGAAATAGTTTACATGGGTAGGCTGCATAATACATTTAATCCGATTTCATGCGAACAGTATCAGTTCTCCGAAGCCGACTTGCTTTTGCATAATTCTCCGTTTAAGTTATTACGGCTGTGATATCATCCGACCACCGCTATCCACCAACTTGTTGAATACAGCATTGGGACAGGCAATACCGTCCACGTCAGCGGCGTGTTCGGACTCGGAGGAACCTTCTCGACTGGACAGTGAACCTTCCCGACAGAACCTAACTCTACTCTATCTACTACTGAATTAAGCACAAGTCCGCACACGTCTAATACAGCGGTACAAAAAAAATGCATCTAGTTATATGACATCTGTAGTACAAGATATGTTACGCATACCTTCTGGAGTTTTCTGCTCTTCGGAGCTTGTCAGAGGCAATTGGGCAAAGCTGAAAAATGCACTAAACGCCAAGAGGAATACTATTTTCATTGTAATCGAGACCGATATTGTCCCACTAGTTGGTGTAATGGATATTAGCCTGTTGTAGACAGTAGTGTCCGCGTCTGTGGGGAGAAGAGATGTGTACGACTCAGAAGTTGCGTGTTGAACCAATGTTCCCCCCGTCCCACAGACCCAGCCCCGTTTCCTCTCGCTCCCCCTTCTCTCGTCGCTCCCCCTTCTCTCTCTCCCCCTCTCTCTCTCTCTCTCTCTCTCTCTCTCTCTCTCTCTCTCTCTCTCTCTCTCTCTCTCTCTCTCTCTCTCTCTCTCTCTCTCTCTCTCTCTCTCTCTCTCTCTCTCTCTCTCTCTCTCTCTCTCTCTCTCTCTCTCTCTCTCTCTCTCTCTCTCTCTCTCTCTCTCTCTCTCTCTCTCTCGTACATGGACCTATTAAAGGTCACGTACGGCAAGAAGAGTGTCTCGCTCCCTCTCTCGCGCAAGCGCAAGCGCACGCACACACACACACACACACACACACACACACACACACACACACACACACACACACACACACACACACACACACACACACACACACACACACACACACACACACACCAAATGTGAAACTTGTACAGGGAACAGTGAAATTATTTTAATAATGACCGCTAATGACGGTTAATAAAATAACCCCGATTCAAGAGAACGTTTGGTGATTCGATAAATATGACTCTGTTTTTATAAAGGTCTGCCCTAATAACTAGAGCTATTAAACAAAATCATTCGACCTTCATAAACTGTACAGGATGACATGTACCACAGCGTGACCGTGCGTCTATATCATGGACCTATTAAAGAAGGTCTATATAAAGCACATGAGCAAGATACATAACGCTGCCGTAAAAGTATTTTACGGCATTTACGGTCGTTGCCATGTCGACCCCAACCCCCTTTACGGCAGTCTAACCAGAAGTGTCGACGAAATATTGGATGTTTGCAAACAGTTCATGTCCCGGGAAGAAAAAAAACTATATTTCAGCAACGAAACATGTATATTCGTGGAGGTTCGAGCATAGGGTGACCTGTTCATGAATGGGATCGACATTGACAGCGAGTTAAGGAAGTCACGATGTAAGAAAAAAGTCGCAAGTTTAATCGGGAGCTACTTCACTTTGCCAGCTAACGTAAGCTAACCTTTACATAACAAAGCCTGTCTGACAGGTTTGCTGAATGCACAGCTTGCATTAGACCATGACTACGTGCTCATTATTACCGCAGGTGGCAGCCTATCACGGTTAGCATGGTTCACGTTTGATATCAAAGCTTCGTTAGCGATTTGCATAGTCGGTGTAGAAGTGTAGGCGCAACGTATTGTAAGGACGGTATTTGCAAACCGATTGCAAAGTGAGGAAGTTCCGAGGAGTCAAACCTTCTAACGCACAATGTGGCTCCAGCAAAGGTTAAAGGGTCTGCCGGGCTTGCTGTCGAGCAGCTGGGCAAGACGACTCCTCATAGGACTTTTGCTGTTTCTGATCTTCTACTGGTACCTGGGCGAAGACCGCGGCTTGAGGTTTTTCAGTAGTTCGGTTAAGTCCGGCGGAGTGGCGGGCCAGTGCCTACAGAACGAGATCCACAGGTGGAAGTCGCTGGTCGAGCGAGGAGAGGGGATCTACAGCACCGCTCAGGAGAGTGTGGACACACCCTTCGTATCAGGTAACGGCCACATTCTGGTCGACATTGACTCTAACAAACTGTGGGTGGCCTCTTCCCCCCTGCCTGGCTCGGCTCCTGTCCACCAGACGGAGTACTCCCCGGTGGTAGCCGTCAGCCTGCCGGGGAAGCGGGCAGAGGCGCGGGCCACCATGCTATGGTTCCGGAAGGGCTCGGTCCTCTCGGTTCGCTGCCTCCTGCCCGCCACCTCGCAGTTGGCCCGGGACTGCCTCACCGTCCGGGAGGAGTTCATCGCCCACCGCAGCCGGCCCAACGTCTACCTGCAGCGCATCCACGTCAGCAACCCGTCTGAGCGTAGTGCCACGCTGGAGGTGGCGGTGGAGCCGCCCCCCTTCGGCAGCCGGTTCTCCTCCTCCGTGGAGAAGATGGAGGACAAGGAGGTGATCATCTCGTCGGGACGCGTGCCGGTCCAGAAGAACCAGGTGGTGCTGGTCGTCGTGGCGACCACAAACCTGTCCGGCCGCATCCAGGTGGCGGCGAAGTCGGACGCCCGGGAGAGCGTGCTGTCGGTGGTGTGGACCTCGGAGCCTGTGGAGGCGTCCAAGGCGGAGGAGACCTTCGGCCGGCTGCGGGACGGGGCCCGGAAGGAGCTGGCGGAGCTGCTCCGGGCCGACGTGGACAAGCTGGTCCTGGACCACCGGCAGGCCTGGCTGGAGCTCTTCATCTCCGGTCAGTAGGGAAACCACTCTCCGACAATATCATAATAAACATAATAAAAAGATAAACATAAACATAATAGATATTATGTTGTTTTTATCACCATAAACTGTGGAAATATTGTGGTAATTATTGCTTTGTGTGGATTTGAGCTGTGAGGGAATCCATTGTATAGAAATAAAGCGATTCTATTTTCTATTATAATGATTTTCAGAAATCCCATTTGTCTAGTCTCAATTGAACTCGACCATTGCCTGGTAATACGGTGGTGCAAACTGCGCTCTTGTTTCTTTGCTAAAGGCTCAACAGGCCTCCTGGTCCGATGTTGACATAACCATATCCCCTCTGTTCCTCCTCCAGGGGTGGAGATGAGGAAGATCACGGACGCCCACACCCCCTCGAGCCGAACGGTCAACACCACCCTCTTCTACATCCTCTCCAGCACGGCCGCGCCCCTGCTGGACCGGCGTCTGCCGGAGGAGGAGCGCGCCGCCCTGGAGTCCAGCCTCAACTACGCCGACCACTGCTTCAGCGGGCACGCCACCATGCACGCCGAGAACCTGTGGCCCGAGCACCTGGGCAGCGCGGCGCAGATCCTGCAGCTGGCCACGCTGTGGACCCTCACGCTGCAGAAGCGCGGCTGCAAGGTGCTGGTGGCGGCGGGCGCCCACGGCGTCATGCAGGGCATGGTGCTGAGCTTCGGCGGCCTGCAGTTCACCGAGAACCACCTGCAGTTCCAGGCGGACCCCGACGTGCTGCACAACAGCTACGCGCTGCGGGGCATCCACTACAACCAGGACCTGATCAACCTGGCGGTGCTGCTGGACGCCGTGGGCAAGCCCTTCCTGCACGTGTCGGTGAAGCCCCAGGAGAAGCCGGTGAAGCTGTACGCCTGCGAGGCGGGCTGCCTGAACGAGCCCGTGGAGCTGACCTCGGAGGTCAAGGGGCACGTGTTCCCCGTGATGGTGACGCAGCCCATCACGCCGCTGCTCTACATCTCCACGGACCTCCGGCACCTGCAGGACCTGCGGCAGACGCTGCACCTCAAGGCCATCCTGGCCCACGAGGAGCACATGGCCAACCGCTACCCGGGGCTGCCCTTCCTCTTCTGGTTCAGCGTGGCGTCGCTCATCACCCTCTTCCACCTCTTCCTCTTCAAGCTCATCTACAACGAGTACTGCGGCCCGGGCGCCAAGCCCCTGTTCCGGAGCAAGGTATAGGCCCGCAAACACACAGCCACACAGCGCCCTCTGCTGGGGAAGCCCTGCCGGCCGCTCGATCGCCTCCTATGTCCTGCTTGTGGTGGCCAAGACTTTTCTATTTCCCCCCTCTACCAGTCCTGCTGGTGCTCCTGTTTTCCCCTTGATCACGGTGTGGGCTCTCTCCTGCTATCGGGTTCTCCCCATCTGTGGACGTTCCCCTGCTGTTTTGTTTGGTTGGTTTCGAGTTTGGCGCAACTCCACTGCCCCCACCCTCGTCATTTTCTCGTCCCCCCCCTCAGTCGAGAGGATGGAGGGATTCTGTGTGCAAAAGAGGCTACAGTAAGAGATCACTGAAACCACTATCTTTTAAGATGTGTATTCGTCTCTGCGAACATATTTCTTAGTTTGCATTGAAAGTACCAGGAGTTGACCGTCCTTCGTGTAAGATTTGCATACAGTGGAAACCATTTTTCCCTCGAATTTGTGTTGACACAGCTGATCAAAATGAATCAAACTTTAATGTATATGTAGCGTTTTTCTTGATGCATTTCAAACTAATGCATACCTAAATAACCCTTTCCTAGAACTAGGCGGGCCAAGTTTAAGTTTTATTTAAACATTTCCTGGTGCCTTCAATTGTAAAGCAGTTTGTCCAATATTTGTGTGCTATTTCTTTCTATTTATTTCATAAATTTCTTTTAGCGAGCAGCTTGAATTGAAAATACCTTTTTGTCTGTTGATGGTGACACAAAGAAAACAAATTAAACAAATACTTATTTTTTTGTCAATGTAAAGTCATGCATTTCCTCTAAATGTCTGTGTAAAACACATAATTTGGGGGAACAATCTTAAATGTTTTTGAAAGGACTATCTGCTACCCTTCATCTGCAATGTTTTTTCTGTGCTATTTTCTTGTCCTTGTTTGGCTGGTGTTTTCTATTCACTCCTGATTAAACTGACACAACACACAGCTTTGCTTCTCTCCTTCTTCCCCCAAACCTGTGGTTCTCAACCTTTTTTTTTTTGCGCTTTGACCAAGTTTTTAGGCTGTTTAAATTTCAAACGAGGTAGCATTGTCACTGTGAACGTACCATGGCATTGCATCACACTGTTTGTATACGTGACGTTTATAACATCTCTTATAGCCTAATGAAATTATTATTACTACATGAAATATATCTATCAGGCGACCCTGTGGCGAGTCCCGACCCACAAGGTTGGGAACCACTGCCCTGAACAGATCTGTTGCTATGCTTACCCACGCACATAACCAGCTCACGGTCGGAGAAGGCCCGTTCTTCAATGTCTCTGCATGCTTCTTCTTCTGCTTCCAATAACAACTGTAAACGGCGTGGGAGTCCGGCCACGTTGCTTTGCCTTGCATGAGTGGCTTGTACTGACCCTCCGCCCTCCCTCCCTCCCTCCCTCCCTCCCTCCCTCCCTCCCTCCCTCACCAGGACGCCAGCATTAATGAGGAGGTTGCCGCTTAGCCGGAGACCCTAGCTCGTGGGTCCCCAGGTACTGCAGATGGCCTCCCCGCCAACGCTGTATCTCTGGGAATACATTTTAGATCGGTGGTTGCTGGTCAAGCTGTGGGTCATGGATCCTTTAAAGCAGCGATGATTGATATGCTCTCCTCTGGCCCTTGTTGGGGGAATTCGGAGGGGGGGGCGGCGGGAGTAACAAAGCCTGCAGAGCAATTGGCCATTTTGTGGCATCAAAATGGGCGTTGGCGTGCCGGTGTTCACGTGATTCTATTGGTTTCCGCAGGACGACCCATCCGTGTGAAGGACGCTGGCCACCATCGGGATAGTGAGTGTTACTAGTGGGCTTCAGTCAATATGGAGGCAGAGGACGTTCAGAATCAATACTTTGATATCCAAGGGGCGGTGGTGCATGGCCTATATTAAAACAAAACCAGTGAATGGTTTCATAATTACTTGATTGTTGTAATGGTAATGGAAAAATTGTTGGGACTGGTGTAGGTGGGTAGCCAGTGAACATGAAGAATTCGTTTTAAAAATGTTAACTTTTTCTGGGAATGTTCTTTAAACATTTGCACGGTCATCCGTTCAGTTGGACAGTTAAAATATTAACTGTTGTTTATTGTATCATGTGTTGATATGAAAGGCCACAATACCTAGAAAGGGTCCGGGTAGGTAACTGCCCTCTCTTTGTGAATGTCTCGTCCAAAATCCATAGTAATTTAAATTCTGTCTATATGAAGCTCATGTAGCCAGGTTGATTTGGGAAAAGTTAAATTGACAACCCTTATTTTGTGGGGGTTGAATGTTTGTGCTTGCATGTGTGTCTCATTAAGTGTGTGTAGTGTTTTTGTTGAGGTTTCCATGTTAACTTTTCACATCAATATTCACCTTTCCTGGATTGAGTTTTTGAGTGGTTTTATGATTTATGTTTGCTTACAGATTTCACCACATTCACATTGTTTCTTTTGTAGGCTATTAAGGGCTTAAATCTATTCCTTTGTTTTTTACTACTGAATGTGCCTTATGTAATTTATTTTGATCATATCTGCAGTCAGACCACACTGCTCTGATATAGCATAATGTGATACTAAAGTACGTTTTCCAACTACACCAAGTTAATGAACATTGAAATGTTCCGTTAAAATGTGTAAATATTTAATTAATGCTAGGCCTTTTCTGATGTTTCTGCATTTTCGTGTGTCGAAATCTGAATCTGATCATATGCAGTGGTGTTGAAGCAATAAAGATCTGATTTTGAATGTGATGTAGCCTACTCCTGGCGTCGATACTCCTCAGATGTTATCCAACACCTAACCCAACCACATTCGCTTTGTGCCAAACACTAACTAAGAGTAGTGAGGCTACATCTGTTTCTTCTCTGAAGCTGTCTGATTAATTGCTGCTGGAAGTGGCAAAATCAGGAAAAGAAAATGTCGGACATCGTTTGTATCCCCTAAAATAAAGTGAATCATTGATAGAATAGCAACTCTTATAATAATGAACACCCCTGACTTTTACGCGTAGTAAAACACTGAGATTGATGCACAAATCGAAACTAGCTATTAATAGCTATAGCTATAATTATGACCTGTATTACATATAGTGTTCATTATGAATCATAACAATTTTAGAAATTAATGATTGTTTTTTGTGTTAAGTTCGCAATTGCAGGCATGATGTGTGGTTGAGTGCGCACGTGGACCCGATCCGTGCCAGAGGAACACATATAAGTGGGCCTGGTCAGGGCCTTCTGCCAGCCTACAACATTCATATCTCAAAAAAATACATCTCTAAATATCCTCATTAAAATGATCGGTTAAAAAAACTACTTATGAACGTAGACAAATAAACAATATTACAATATAACAGCGACAAGCATAATGAAATTGGCTCCATACATTTTTTCCATATGAGATAAAAGGCCTGCGCTACTATTGTCTTCAAAACAATACAGCCCTGAAACACGCCTCCCTGACACAACCCACCACCCCCAGCCGAAAGGAACCACATCGAGCCAAACCCGCTCCGGTGCGCGCATCTGGTCAGGACCGCTGCTCTCTAATGGGAATACATGTTGATCGGTGCTGCTCGTACCCGGGAGCCCCGACACGAGACCTGAACCTGCCCTGTAGATCAACAGGCCCATGTCATCGTTGAAGTTCATGAAAAAAGAATGTTTCGCATCTGGGACTTTGTCCTCGGCCTCTTTAAAAGGAACGCTCTCCAAGATCCAGAGCAGGCGGACCAAGAGGCGGCGAGTCGGCCCAGGGACGGAGGGCGAAGGCGAGTGTGAACTCTGCAGGTGTGTTTATATGATCTAAAAACAGTCAAAACATTAAAAAATAAGACGTTTTTATGTATTTTAAAATAGCAAAAGAGGTTACATACATTTTATATATAGGCCATATAGGTAAACGGTGTTATCTCATCGAGGCAAAAAGTGTATTTATTTTGAGTTCAGTTCCAAATCCATTAATACTAGTCATAAAAGGGCTATAGCCCTACAGTAATAATAAAAACAAATATGCAAGCTTGTTTTTTGTATAAATATCAAATTATACTGTTTTATAGGGCGGCTACTAAGTATCCTTAGTAATTGTAAACCGTGTATCTATCCCATCGCAGGTGCTCCATAATCACCGGTGGTGGCAGCAGTCGCTCGGTCCGTCGCATCCTGGCAGCCTGCCTTCTCTCCTTCGCTGCCCTGCTAGGAGCCGTCTCCGTGGACCTCAACTCCAGCTTTGATCTGTTGCGCGCCACAGAAGCAGCCTACGATGAACTTACCTCGTGCAGGACGATGGCTATACTGCAACTCGTGGCTAAACTCCAAACGATGAGAAGTCTTTGGACGCAAAACCTAAGCAACGACACGTGGGAAGCAATGACCTTCTCTGAAGTTATCGTACCCGTGTTTGACGGACTCTGCGATCATGACGCGCCCGGTCTCACTGACAGCCACGGTCTTCCCTGCGATGAGGAACTAGCGCCTTTTTGTACAGACGTTTATAACGACGTGCAAGAGCTCCGGAACTCCACATGGAAGGAGGACAACATGCAGGGAAACGGCACCTTGGCCTTTTCCCTGGTGATCGCCAGACTCCTCGACATGTGGGGCACGGCCGAGCAGAGCGTACTCATGGCCAAACGATACTCGGCCTGGAGAGACGTGCTCTCCTCCAGGCTCCTGCAGGCGATCATAGAGCTCACCGACCAGGCGGTCCACCTCCCGCCCGCCGACACCCGGACGGGGGGCTTCCGCCGCAAGTGGACCACCACACTCAGCCGCCTTGGTTTCGCCAGGGTCATGTCCGAGACGCTGAGCGACTGCTGGCTCCAGAACGTCGACCTCAGGCCCAACCTGACGGACCTCCTCGAGGACCCCTGGGAGACGTCCGGACCCCCCAGCGGCGATCCCGCCTCCCCCCCCCTGCTCCCCCCCGCCGCGGGGCTGCACGCCCTGAGGGACGCCCAGGAGTGCCTCCTGGAGGGGTCGGTGCCGGCCTTGCGCCGGGCGTCCCGCGAGCTGTTCTCGGGGCTGAGCATGCGGGTGTGCTTGCTGGCCATGGCCTGCCTCATCTACCCCGTGGCGCTGGTGTCCTTCAAGCAGATGACCGAGTGGATCCAGAACTACGCGCGCAGCCTGCGGGAGAAGACGGAGGACCTGCGGCGCCAGCGGCAGCTGGCCGAGGACCTGCTCCACCAGATGCTGCCCAAGTCGGTGGCCAAGCAGCTCCGCCAGCAGAAGCACGTGGAGGCGGAGAGCTACGACAATGTGCGTGCTTGCTGGGTAGAACTCATGTGTGGGCGCTGGCTGGGTCCACACAATGTGTGGGAGTGTGTGTGTGTGAGATGATGGCTGGTTTTAACATGTTGCACATGGATGGCTCAATGGGCAACAGGTGTGCAGCCCCACCCAGCCCACAGAGAGTCCAATCAGACTCGGGTCAGGTGAGGCTGCTCAAACAAGTCATTACCCCCACACACTCCCACACCATGGTCGATGCATTAATGAGCGGGTGGGTTTGTGGGGTGGGGATGGATGGAGGGGGGGGGGGGGGGGGGAGGGTTTAGGGCATCTTTCTCAAGGATGCCTACATCTCCTCCATTTCTACCCCTAAGGGGTAGAAATGGGATTGGGCCTTAGACTGCAGACATAGGGTGTTCGAACCCGGGACATTACGGCTGGGAGTCAAGCGCCATCACGCCGTTGTAGACTTGTAGCCTACAGTCAAACTCGGATGTGTGGTGGGGGGAAATGAAATGGTGTTGATGACATCCTTGGTTAGGAAGCTTTGCTTGATGATGGTAAGGCTTTGGTATGATGGGGTAGATGAAAAAAAAACATTTCGATTTGTGAATTCAGTTTTAATTTCAGCATTTCTAGTTTTTGAAGACTGTGAGTGAACCAGCATCATGTGAAATGAACAAAAGATAAACACAAAGCGACAAAGACACAGACACACACACACACACACACACACACACACACACACACACACACACACACACACACACACACACACACACACACACACACACACACACACACACACACACACACACACACACACACACACACACACACACACAAACACACACATTGAATGGAAGGATGGGTAGAATGAAGGGATTGCGACCGCAGACAGTTTGAAGTGATCCCCAGGTGTGGGATTTCACCTTGAGAAAAATATAACAATGTTGTCTGGATCTAAACATTTCCATGTAAAAAATGCTTGTTAATGTTGAAGTGAAAAGCTTATCTTGCAAGATCTGGGCAACATACTGAATTAGCCCGATCCTTATTTGCTAGCTTTGTTGCCATTGTCTGTGTAATTGCCCGTAATTATCCTATTCCATATTCATCAGGAGATAAAACAGGATATATGGGTGAAAATTGCGTTTGCTCATTGAAGGGGTTTCAAGCAGCTGTTCCAAGCTCTCTTTGTGACCACATTTCACCCTGATATTTTTTTCTGGATACACAGATGTAACATATTTGGAGTTCTTGCAAGAAAACCCAAAGCAGTAACCGCTTCAGCAAACGAAGTGTGGGCTAACATGTTTCAGAAGGAGGACAGAAAATGCTGAATAGTGCAATTTGCAATAGGCAGTTTTTTCACGTTTGTTTAAAGCTGGCATTTGGCATTTAACAGCGAGATACCGATTGCGACTGAACCAAATAAGCCAACCCTCTGTTTCCAAAGACATAGGAGATGCTGCGGTGGCTTGTACTGGCCTCAGAGGCACCAGTAGTTACACAAATGCAATGTCATTGTCAAGGTTGTCAAGGTTCCTTGACAGATTTATCAATTATATTTTGATATTTAGTCTGTAAAAATATATATTTCAATGCTTAGAAGTAAGAATGCAATTATGATTTTATAAAGAAAATGCTTACTAGTTAGCGTTTACTTACGGTATACCACTACTAACGAAGGGATACTAGTGGAAACAGACCATTTGTTAATGTTGGTTCAATCAGAATACTGATGAGTAATGCTATTTTAACCAGACTGTCTTGGTCCGTCTCATTGGCGCTCTATGTATTTTGTGGTCTACGTCTTTGTCTTTTTACAGGTTACCATTTTCTTCTCCGACATCGTGGGCTTCACCACCATCTCGGCGTCCTGCAACCCCCTGCAGGTGGTGGAGATGCTCAACAGCCTGTACATGTGCTTCGACACGCGCATCAACTCCTACGACGTCTACAAGGTACAGCGTCGACCTGGGGATGATCAGTAGGACAATGTTGTGGTCGACCCCAAGTGGAGACCATCAGGATGATGATAATGTGGTGGTGAACCTCAGGTGATAAGGATATGGAGGATGTTAATGCGGTTCACCTAAGTTGTTTATGACATTGTGGATATTGCTGTGGTTCACCTCAGGGGATAACGGTGAGTTGGATGACGCTGTAATGAGGTGATAATTCTACGGTCGGTACTGTTTGGTCGACCTAAGGTGGAGACCATCGGAGACGCCTACATGGTGGTCAGCGGGCTGCCGGAGAGGAACGGAGACAAGCATGCGGATGAGATAGCCAAGATGTCTCTAGACCTGCTGGCTGCGGTCCGGCAGGTCACCATCCCTCACATGCCCAACCAGAGACTGCAGCTCCGCGCCGGGATCCACACAGGTGAGCTACTCCCTGCCGTCATCACTACTATTCATTCATCCAACATCTGCTTCATTCTGACTCAGTGATAGATACGTGGGGCTTAGGAGCAGGGAGGGGTCAGGTGACATGCTCAAAGACGGCTACAGGAAGGCAGAGGACGTTGGAGAACCCAGTGCCTTGGACTGGGTAACACCGCATCGTAGCCGCTACACTCTTCTGCCACCCTTACCAAGCCCTAATAGATATTCTACATTTCTTTGATGGCTCAATGTGTTATTATTACATATATATATGTTGATAATGAACATAAATGACTCATTGTTTAGGAGCTAAATACAGGCTCTTTTCTGGTATTTTGATAACGAACAAAACTTGATGATTTGATGATTAATAAAACCCACATCCAATCTTCTGCCTGATAGTATTTCATACTTGAAGGATGTAAGGATGTATTGTAAATGGTCTTTCTATGTTGAAGGAGGGGTCTTTCATAATGAGAATCGATATGACAATCTCCGCAAATACGTGTTTATGTGTGACAATTACACACACATACACACACACACACACACACACACACACACACACACACACACACACACACACACACGCACCCACAAACACCCACACACAGTGTAAGAGAGCATCTCTCTCTCCTTCTCTCAGTTTCTCTCTCTATTTAATTAGATAAATGCTGGCCTCTCTGTGTTTGTTCACTGTTTGTGTGTGTGTGTGTGTGTGTGTGTGTGTGTGTGTGTGTGTGTGTGTGTGTGTGTGTGTGTGTGTGTGTGTGTGTGTGTGTGTGTGTGTGTGTGTGTGTGTGTGTGTGTGTGTGTGTGTGTGTGTGTGTGTGTGTGTGTGTGTGCGTGTTCAGGTCCATGCGTGGCAGGTATCGTGGGCTACAAGATGCCACGCTACTGTCTGTTCGGTGATACGGTCAACACAGCCTCGAGGATGGAGTCCACCAGCCTGCGTATGTGTGAACACACACACACACACACACACACACACACACACACACACACACACACACACACACACACACACACACACACACACACACACACACACACACACACACACTGTAAAAAAAAAACATAAAAACATCTGTATTTATCCATTCAGGTAAACTCTATTGTATTATAACATATAAAACTGCCCATTCGAAAAGTTTATTTGGACTGGTTCCAACCATTGTCCTGAATGATTAAGCTCCAGGGAGGAGATGGGAAATGTCTGAGGAAAAACATAACCTACAAGAAAACAAATGTGTAGAATACAATGGAAATGACAGAGGATAACATGCCGTGTGTTTTGTGTGGCTCCTGATCACCAGCCCAGAAGATCCACGCCAGCTCCGCCACCTACCTGGCCCTGATGAAGGACAACGCCTACGAGCTGCAGCTCCGAGGGGAGATCGAGGTCAAGGTGAGGGGGCTCCCGGCGGCTTCCCCGCTCCCCCTAGACGCTTCACGTAACACCTCCGTTCTGGTGCGGGTCGTGTCGGCTTTCAGGGCTGACGACGAAAAGGTTCCCGTTGTTCACCTTACTTGAGACTTCACTCGACACACAACCATGATACTCAGCTTAGCTTGTATGGCACTGTGGTGTGGTAGGGTGTGTGGACGAGGGCTGGTTTAAGCGGCCTCACCGGGCCCGACCAGGGGTGCAATTTTGAAGCGCATATTGAAAGTGCATTTTGAAAAAGGACTCGAACGTGCTCACAGCAATTCATTAGCCTTCAGGCTACGATCCGGTCGATGAGCCATACTCTGCTCTACATGTTTACGTGATAGACTGTGTCTTGCTTCATTCAAACAATCGTTAGCCTCCCCTTAACTCACGCCTGCTCCGTTCAGGGGAAAGGTAAGATGAACACCTACTGGCTGGTGGGTCACAAGAACTACAGCGTGCAGAACGACAGCCTGGTCTGCCACTGGAACCCCAACCTGGCCCGCAAGAAGAAACCAGTCGCTAACAGCCGGGGCTCTGTGGCCAATGTAGGTGTGATAACACTGACACACACTTACACTAACACAATAACAGAACTCATAATAACAGCTCACGTTGAATCGATGTGGAATTCACCGTTGTACAATTCATGTACATTTCTATTTTGTTTAGTTTTATATTTTTAGTCTTTTTCAATTAATCCAAAGTTAACTACAACTGAAGGATATGCCAACAAACAAACATAAATTTGAAAGCGCCGCTCAACCAACCATGTCCAACGTGCCTCTTCTTACCCCCTCCCACTCACGATCCAACCCCTGGACCCCCTCCTCCTCCTACCCCCAGTCTGCGGTGACGGTCAACAGCCCGAGTGAGAACCCCTCCAGCCCCAAGTCCGTCCTCTCCTCCACCACCCCCCACACCCCCCCACAGCCGCCCCAGGACGGGCCTGGCCTCTGCGTCTCGGCCCAGGTGGAGCACTGCGGCAGCGGGGGCAGAGGAGCCAGCTACAACACCCTGGGCTCCATGGTTGGCGGGCTCCAGGGGGGAGACGAGAGCCCGGCACTGAGCGAGGCCAGGGCCCGTGGGAGGGACAAGCCCGACCTGCTGCCTGGCTCCATTCCACACCTGTGACTGCAGGTGCTGAACGCGGCCAGAAGATGGCGCTAGATCCCTGTTTATTGTTGTTCACTGATTACGCGATGTGGTTGTCAAGCAATGATTTCAAGGCGGTCACTTCCAGTGTCGTTCTCTATGTTAGTTTTTTTGTGTACAGTTTCCTAAATGAAATTCTCAGATAATTTAAACAGAACAACTTCTCTGACTGGTTTATATAGCACCAAATAAGACACAATGATTGAACTGCATTGAAATTAAATATCTATTCGATTTACTTACTTACAGTATTCAATACAAATTTGATATTCCCATGATATCGACACCATATAGAATTGAGTAACACATATTCCCTTCAGATTTAGCAGTTTGTCCTTATGTCAAGTAGAAAAGTAGCTATCTATACATTACAAAAAATAAATCATATTTATTTAATCATTTCATTACATATTTACAGGAACATTTAATCTTACAAATATTAGCTGTAGTCTTTTCTTTATTGTTACTTTCAATAAATTGTATATATACTAGTATTTATATATATATATATGATTGTGAGGTTTCATTATCAGCTAACTGATATGTATTCTGTATTTCATCATCAGTCATTGGGTAAATCTATTGGTAAATAAAATCCATGATGAAAATATTGATTATATTTCTATATATATGTTTTTGTTTTTGTGTATTATCTATTACTTTCAATGTCACATTATGTATTGTTTTATTTCACAAGATGTATTATTTCATTGATATACTTAAATGCATACATACATACAATTGCATTCAATTTCATTCTATGGACGTAAGAATATAAGATGCATCACTCTTGCAAACTTATTGCCTGTGAGTCATCTATGCCAGTATAATTCATTTAAGATTTAATCCCACCCACTTTTAATTGAATTAATTATAGAGTACATCCCTTAGCTTAGGATGTTGTGTTGCCCGTTAGTTGGGGTGGGGTCATTGGTTTGAAACACTCTGTTTATCAGAGAGTGATGGGGCAAATCATTTGAATTCTACAGATAAATGTAAAGTTCACCCCGCGTACGTGATGATGTTTCCTTAACCATGTACTGTAATCAGACTATCGATTTGGCACATACACACAAACAGACACACACACACACACACACACACACACACACACACACACACACACACACACACACACACACACACACACACACACACACACACACACACACTCCAAATAATAATAATTTACATAGCCACAAAATAAATCATCATGCGTTTCCATATATTTTTCCCACTCTTGCATGAACCAACAGCTCCACATTCAGAGCCGGAGATGACGAATATGAACAATATGTTATCAGGCAGTCGGTGACGTCTAGGGGGGTCAGGGGGGGTCGGACAGACAAGAGGGAGACAGAGAACATTCCTCAGATTCCTGGAGCTGGGCTGCTGTCACTCTCATATCAGAACATCAGGAAGTGGTCTTCAAGCAAGACCCTTTCAACACACACTCCTGACTAACCGCCTATAGCCAGTTTCTGGATGCAGCCAATGCATGCAGAGTCATGCATAGGTTTGTGAGCGTGTGTGTGTGTGTGTGTGTGTGTGTGTGTGTGTGTGTGTGTGTGTGTGTGTGTGTGTGTGTGTGTGTGTGTGTGTGTGTGTGCGTGTGTGCGTGTGTGTGCGTGTGTGTGCACGCGTGCGCGCGTGTCTGTGTGTGCGCGTGTGTGTGTGTGTGCATGCATCACACATGCTTAAGTGTATTAACCAGGTTGTGTCTTTTTGTGTGTGTTTGTTTGTGTCAGGGTGCATTGTGTATGAATTTCAGTGATTTTTTTCTTTTCGAAGTAAAGACATGTGTATTGTAGCTTTCCAGCCCCGGTCATCTTGGCTACGAGGGCTTCCCCCTCGTAGCCATCCCCTACCCCTGAAATGTCAGCCTCAGACACAGCATCGACTCAGAGTGTGTTTACTTCCCTTCAAACCAACAAGCTGCGCTCCTCGGCAGAGCCGGGGATGATGGTACTTGATGTTCTCAATGGCCCGCCAGTTTAACCACATGATGAGGGGTGGCATTTAACAGAGGGCCTGGTCACATGACCTGGGACTTGTGTTATTTACCACAATTAAAGTCCCCCCCGCCTACGTCACGCAGCGGTCACCTTTGACCCCAAGCTAATAGAAACACCCCCTCCTGCACAACGCTTGACTGGGCATCCGAGATGAATCTCTGGATCAAATTAGCATCTTCACAATAAAAGTATTTGATAAATGATTGGATGATGCAGGGGATATCCTCGTTATCATGGAGTAATACCATATGTTTCATGGAGAAGACAGCTCAATAAACATGCTGGATATAGGATAAGAATATTCTCTCATGAAACACTTTAATAGACATGACAATGTAGGACGTAGGATCATAGCTACCCTCTCATCCAACACTTTAATAAAAATGGTACTGTTGGGAATAAACAACAATAAGGAAGACCATTGTCAGAATTGCACAGGATGAAAAGCTCTGACTTATTCTGAAATGGAGGAACAGCAGAAGAAATACATAGCTCCATTAGCTATATTGTTGTAATGAGCACTACGGTAGATCACCTCCACAAACTGCTAGCTGTCCATGTTATATGAATATATTACATTCGTTTTTCAGTAAAAGTAGTCAGATGTACAAAGTTAAGAGATTGCCATGAGAACTGGGGGTGGTGGATAATATAATACATAAATAAATACAGTTAATTACGTATGGATGCAGGATATTACAGAGGATATATATTAATATATTAAGTCTCTTTCTCTATCTATTTCTTACTTCCTGTCTCGTTCTCTTTCCCATGTCTCTCTCCCTCCGTCGGTCCCTCCTCCATTGCCTTGTCACTCTCTCTCCCTCTCTCTGCCTCTCATTCCCTCTATCTCTCTTCCTCTGGCTCACCTATTTCCCTCTGTCTCCCTTTCTCCCTCTGTGTCACTCTCCTCTATCTTCCTCCCTCTCCTACACTCGTGTCTTCCTGAATCTCCACCTGATCTCATATCTATATTCAGTTTAAAATAAAAATAGAAGATAATATTAGACACATATTAAAATAGACAGAGTAAAATGGTCCACATTCTAATAAAAATACTAATACGATAAATATGTAGTGCAAAAAGTGCAATAAAAGACAATGTGTGAGAAGGTGAGATAGGTGTGTGTGTATGTCTGTGTGTGTGCGTGTATGTGCGTTTGCATGTGCGCGTCTCAATAGGTCAGAGTCTGAGACGGGGTATGGTTTGTCCATCCAGCTTGAATGTCCTCTGCCAGCAGTCTGATGGCTGCTGGGTAAAAACTGTTATGAAACCGCCTCCTCTTTGCTGTAATACTCTATGAAATATAATATACAATATAAATATAAAAATCCATTCTGCAGGACACACATCACCCCAGCCACACCCTGTTCAGATGGAGAAGCTCCGGTCGGATGCTGAGAAACCACCGCCCGCCCGGAGCGTCTCCATCTGATCAGGGTGTGACTGGGGTGATTTTATATTGTTCCTACAGAGAATTGTGTACAGGGTGTCCATGGAGGGGAGCTCTGCACCTATGATTCTCTGTGCAGTTTGGATGATCTATATACTTGTAGAGGAGAAGTACAATGTAGCATGTTGCTTCTCTCATACTAGTGCTACAACATTTGCTTGTACTCCCGCTAATATAGCTTCTATTCAATAAGACTACGGTCAGATAATGAGGTATCGATTAACACATTGTAGAGCCCTTAATCACAGTTACTGTACTGAGAGCTGACGGAGCATAATAAGAGAGTAGAGAGGTTTGTTTTAAGGTTGGGTTTGAGTTACCCAGCAGAGTCCGCTCCCCTGGTTAAAGGTGGCAGACTCTTCCACAGAGAGGGAGCTCGACAAGAGAACACTCTGCTCCCTGTTGAGTTATTTTTTCACTTTCGGTAATTTAAAGAAGGCCAGCTTCTGAAGACTGACAGGGCCGAGAACTAAGGGACACTAGGGAATGATTCGGCCCTTCAGGTAGAAAGGTGCTAAACCATGCAGGGTGTACTCAAATCTGTCTGCAGTAGCACCGGAAGATCTGGCGGGGCAGTTATTGGAAGCCAGTGGAGGGAGGACAAAAAATGAGGAATGTGGACGAATTCATGAGCATTCATTAGCGATGGAACAGCCTCACCCTACCCTCATGGCCAACTCACCCACTCCTAAACTCATCCCCTCACTCTTAAGGCTTAGTTATGGTTCAATGTCGACTTAACGGAAGGGGGTTTACGGACCCATTACGTCCTTGCGGTCCCTCCTTGCGTCCACCGCAAGGGCCTGACGTGCGCTTCCCAAAATTTTAACCTTGCGTCAGAACCAAAACAGGTTCACGACTGCCTTGAATTGTCTGCGTGGTCATTACGTTGCGTCAACGTAGTACCATAACTGAGCCTTTACGATGATGACTGTGTCATTACATGCGGTTCGATAACGTTATTACATATTTGTTGTCACACTACTCCTTATTTGTGTAAATACACCAACAGGTCACTCGTATAAAGTGTACCCCCAATGAACAATAAGGCATTAGAGGGTGAGCATAGTACCCCAAACACAAGCCGGGAGTATACCTTCAATCCACTGCAGCAAGCAGAAGTAGAGACCAGCCTTTTTGTTGTTACACGGTTTGAGGAATACAGGGCATAATGACCATATTGCAAGGCCTAGCTGTATCAGGTAAGAAACCTCATACCTGATACAATGTGGCAACAACAAGCCGCCAAAAGCGTTGCTATGCTGTCGCTGGCGTTTAGTTGCCCCGAATGTCTGCCCCCTGCCGCCCGAAAAACAGTGTGAATGACGAGCGCATTACAGCTTTCTTTAAAGAAACGTTGAAACAAAAGAGAAAAAAAGAAATGTTGTTTTGCTTTTGTTCGGAGCCTGCCGTCAAAGCCTGCTCAAAACAATAATAACTTGAGAGATTAGCTGTGTGACGTTAGAGGCGGTGTCGCCGGGGACGACGGGGTGTCGTTGGCCCGCGGTCCCGCCATTGATATCCGTCAGGGCTCAACGGGAGGTGTGGGGGAGGGGGAGGCGGGCACTAAAGAGGTTTTAATGACACACTAAATGGCCGTTTCAATTTCTGCCATCATTACGGCTCAGAGGCATAATTAGAGGTGTGTGCTGAGGCGTAGGATTTTGTTTGGTTGCGGGCTTCTTTTGATAATAGTCCTACCCTGTCAAAGAAAATATGAATCATCAGGATTTGAAATCATATGAAACATGAGGTGCTTTGTGCCTTAAAGACGGGAATTGCTCACATGATTCTTTAAATTGTTATGGATTAATTTACATTATAAGCTGACCAGTGGAATTGACCCGGGTTCAAAGGGCCTTAGCGAGATGGAAACACATGATGAAGGATTGGAAGAAGACCAACTCTACGGCCTTGTCTCAGGCTAGAGCCTGATCACTATAATTTGACGGAAATAGTGGTAATGTATACCCTATTCCTTGCGCTTATTGATAACTACTAAACAACGAAGACATAAAAGTTGTGTTATCGTACTGCGTGTGTGCATGTGGGTGTGTGTGTGTGTATGCGTGTGTGCGTGCGCGTAGGGTCATGCATTATGTTCATGACATTTAACAACCGAGTGATGTCATGTTGAGAGTATGAAGGATTTCATTCCATAGATGGGAAATGATATTTAACAAATGATCCAAATACTGTTTAATTCCCCCAACATAGGGTGGACAGTGCTAAGTTTCTTCCATAAGTATTACTAATAACATAGCACTCTTACTTATAATGACACTAAATACATTTCCTAGGACTTTCCTCGCAATGCCTCGAGGATGACACAAGTGCCTCATGCTCCCATACTTGCAGGGGTCTATTTCAGTGTCCCCTGTTAAAAATAGCATTACCTCAGGCTAAATATATGCGGCCGTGTCCCTGAATGAGTAAAAAGGGTCTTATCAGGTGAAGGTGGCGACTGGAGAGGGTTACATTTAGAACGCGCTCCCTCCGATGCGTTTCCACAGGGCCGCAGGAAGACATGACCCCCCCAACACCACGGCGTGGGAACCTCAGTTAGCGAGGCTGAGTGAGGTCTGGACCCCTGGGTGCCTCCCAGGGCAACACGCAGGGTCCCTCCCCCCTCCGTTGATGACCAAATAAGGGGTTCCGGTTCTGGTTCCTGCCGTCTTCCCGGCATACGACGCAGAGATGGAATTCCGACGGACGATAATACCGTCGAGGCCTGGTTTACGTTGGAATGGAGAACTGCTTATCGTCAACCGTGGTAATGTTTGGGATGAGCTTTTGCTTTAGGATTCCTACCGCTGGAGCATAAAACAATTAAATGTCTGCTTACACATTTTCTGCTGGATTAATTTTGTAAGAGTTTGTAAAAAGAGAAAAGGCAATAACTTCATTCTGATGTCATACCTGAAATACTATATAATAACCTTTATATATTGGGACCATATCATCTATAATAGGTGTGCTGATGACATGGGTGATGGTCCATCCATTCAAACAAGTCAGACGACGGTAGACAAAGCAATGCAAGGCCTACGACTCCATTCGCTGTTGAGTTGAATGGAGGTGTGACGTAATGTGTTTTATACACATTTTCTTTTTTTCGTTTACTTGCACACAGTTTAAAATACCCTTTGGTCGACCACTGCACAGGACGCACAAGTGCACTCGCTGTGCATAACTGCTCTGTTTCCAGATAGAGTCTGTCCCCGGAGAGCCTTGTGTGGGGCCCTTCCCTGCACAGACCTAAGGCCCTGTAGCGTAGCATCGCTGTATCACTGTCAGGTAGCAGCCCTGTGTATCCAGGCCAAGGTTATTGGAGGAGGCTGAGACACATCCAGAAGCATGGCTCTTGGATTACAATTACAATTAGGGCGTTTAGCAGACGCTTCTATCCAAAGCGACTCACATCGGTTAATATACACACATTGACACACCGACGGCAGAGTCAACCATGCAAGGCGACAGCCAGCTCGTCAGGAGCAGTTAGGGTCTTGCTCAGGGACACGTCAATACTCAGCTAGGAGGAGCAGGGGATCGAACCTTTCGGTTACAAGACAACTGCTCTACCTCCTGAGCTAAGCCGACCCCGGTCTCACTTCCCTGTGCGTCATTGTGTGTGTCTACTGTAATGTTATTCGGCTGTATTGTGTGTGCGGTTTTATATGTGTGTACTGCTGCTCATCTGGTCTCTTGGTAAAGAGATAAGCCTCAATGAGCCGTGACCTCTTAACCTGTCTAATTAAAGGTTGAATTAAATCTATAGTTGTAAAAGATATAGGCATAATCACAATAAGAATCATATAATAATGTTAATAATAATAATTGGCATAATGGTCCATAGAGAAGAGATTTTAAAATGAATTGTGACACAGGAATTCAATGTTTTTTTTGCAAAATAATTTGATACATTGTGCTGAAAGATGATAAACAGCCAAGATACCAGGGGATAAGATAAATGGAAGGAAGAGGAGGAGGTAAGGACCTATGTTAATGTTGACAGCATGAAGCCATGACGTCCCAAAACCAATGAAGAATGCCACAAAAAACAGGCACACCAAAACACATTTCAATTGACCATACCTAACCCTAACCCTACCTGGGAGCTTTCTAGGTTTGTAGGGTCATACCCAATATGACATCAGACGTGATATCATGTTTGACGTGACAGTATGAGGGATTTGTGCTGTCTTCTCTTTCATTCAAACATACCCATAATGCATAAAACATCTATCTATCAGACTAAATTATCTCCAATATGAAAAAGATTTGTCACAAACAGAAACAGTTGTCTGCTAACTGGTCACCAAGTGGGCTTAATTGTTTCAAGAGTGACTCACAAAGATGGTTTTAGTCCGTCAATCAATAATTGGCAAAGTTTAGACACGTGTGGATGACCAACTGTGTTCATAAAAAGAATAGATACTGGTTCAAATGAAACGATTGAAACAAATCAACAGAAGAAAGCTCAAATAATTCACTTAGTTATCCGTTCGGCCAATTGAACAGAAAGACGATGAGGACAGCTCAACACTATAGCGCTATCTTCTCTCTGCAATGTCCTTCAGATAAAAACGAATCCTCCCGACAGGGGGGTGACAGAACATGGCTGACAGGAGTGTTAGGGACATGGACATCTGTGACCAGCTCTCCGTCTTTATCCTTTATCCTCCCCCGTCCCCTCTCCTCACCGTGCCATCCCTTATCAGGCGTTACATTCCCTGCATACGTCACCTCATGTCCCCCCCCCCCCCCCCCCCCCGGTGTGGAACTCCTTGCTGGAGCGTTTAGTGAGCGTTTAGTGCGCGAGATGTATTGTTGGCGGTGGATGTGTCATCAGTCACGGGCGCACACTGGCCGACGACGTGTACCGGCTGGAGACATCCTCCAGGTAGCACTACTCACCGAGTAGAGGGTGGAGGAGGAGGAGGAGGAGGAGGGAGAACTCAACGAGTAACACTGGAAGGCGATGCAGGAAGAGGGACATATATGGAGTGATGCAGTGATTTAGTGAAATATTAATGAATTCACCGAATTAGGATGAGGATCAAAAATGTTAAATCACCACAATTAGGTTGAAGGGGAAAGAAAATGAGGAGATGATGGTGAAGAAGAAAAAGAAGAAGAAGAAGTTGTTATGTATACATGATGACAATAGAGAATCAGGACTCTGGGGGGATATGTCTGGGTGTTACATAAACTGGTCACACAAACTCGTGCTTTCTGGTTAAACCATTGGTTAAATATTACTAGAGATGCATCTTGCCCTTTATGCCAACTAACCCACCAACCCACGCAAATGAAGACTTATTCACTCACCATTAGAAACCTCTTGGCACAGCAACTCAGAGCTGGTAATAAAGTTACTAAGGATTTACAGGTCGATGTACGTAACTTCTTGTTTTATTTATGACGTTTCATTTTATTTAAATGTTATTTAAATCCAGTTGAAGAAAATCTGGTTTAGTCAAAGACCCACAATTATATCAATGGCATGGACATTCCTGTGTGTGTTTGTTTTTGAGCGTGTCTTTGTGTTTATGAGTGTTTGTATTTGAGTGTGTGTGTGTGTGTGTTCGTTTGTGTGTGTGTGCGTGGCTGTATGCATATGTGTGTGTATGTGAGCAGGTGTGGATATGTGTGTGTATGTGAGGATGTATGTTAGCGTGTCTGTGTGTGTGTGCGTGCATATGTCTGTATGTGTGCATATGTGTATGCCTGAGTGTGTGTGTGTGTGTGTGTGTGCACACGCGCTTATGTTTGTGCGTGCATGTGTTGATAATTTTGTGTTTGTGTGTCTATAAGTGTGTGGCCGTGTTTGTTGTGTGTGATTATCTGTGTGTATCCCGACACCTGAGCGGTAGGGGCCAAGGGGCCAAATGAGGAGCCATTAGCTGCTTACACTGGAAGCTGTTAGCGGCCCCAGATCAGGGGCCGGTCAATTAGCCCTAACCATCCCTCCTACGGGGTCCATCATGTCCGACTGACTCTGTGCACTCTAGGGGTGAACAGCACGGGAAGAACTCAACGGCTTCTGAATTTAATCTAACAGCTCTGCGTGAGGGGGCGGGCGGGTCTAGTGGCGAAGGGGGTTGACTCACAGAAAGGTTCTGGGCTCGGAAAACACAAAGACTGCAGTTTACCTGCCGGCATCCGTGATACATAACCCCTACTTGCCCATGAAGGTCATGTATCTCCAACTGTAGCTTTGGGTTAAAGCGCCGGCAAAAATAAGTAAAGAGATCAAATCTGTAGGGGTGTTGGTATATCTTGCCTTTTATACATTATGAGCAAGGCGCATTTATTGACATCACCCTTCATTCAGAAAGCACACTCAAAGGGCTTGGCGTAGGCAGAAACCATCAAATCAAGGAAGCTTTTTTTCTCAAAACAAATACAACTGCAAGTATGACGACCAAGCTGTTAATCATGTCAAAGGTAAGTGATCCCCCCTCATTGATGGGCAGCAGCAGGCGTTAAGGCCAGACCGGTAACCAGGGAGGGAATAAGCTTACTTTCCTGACACGTCTATATGCGACAATCTATTTATTATTGTAGTGAAATAAGGTGCTGTTGTGGAAGGCTGATGAGGAACGCTGATTAACTTAACGACCAGGGGATGTTGATATGCCATCACAGGCCGTTGTGACGATCTACCCGTACCAGCCGGGGGGGCCGATGGAGCTCCCCGGGTGGACCCTCCCTCGGGGGACGTCAGTGGTACGACTGGGGCTCTTCAATGTCAATGTTCAGGATTCAAGAACCATATCATTGTATACAATAGTGATTAATAATAACAACCATATCACGGTTTGTTATACATTTCATAAGATTCAAATGCACAGAAGGGGTACCAGTATTATATAATAATTATATATATTATAATAATAATATATGGCCAAAATACCTGATCTTCTTTACAAAACCAAAACTCAGCAGGACCCAAATCCGGTTGGCATTTCTAAAATAATAAAACAGCAGGTCAAGAGGAGGTATCAGTCCGTTATGTAACGTAGAGCGGGACTCACATGGAAACACACATCTACAGTAGTAGTAGTTGTAATAAGGAACCCTGTGCTTTATGCTTCAATAGCACAACAACAATAATAAGTATTATGTAGCCCAGAGCTTTAGCATCTTTCACCCATAAACAATGTTTTTTTTAAATGTTGCATGTTTCCTCAAGCTACCTGCTAATGACAAGCTTGATAGGCAACTGAAGGATTTATTTAAACACCATTGACCTTTGATATGGAAAGTTATTTAAATATTCAGTATGAATTGATAACTCTAAAGGAATAATGAAGTAATGTAGACGTTGTTTGGTAGGTCTTCTACGATTATAGTAGAGTGGGCTCTCATGAATGTCGAGCGTGACATTTCCAATTGAATGTAGAAATGAGGCGTACGTAGTAACAGCCACCAAAGCATCCAATCAGTAACCATATGTCAATAGAGGTGAAGCGTAGACTGAGATTAACTCCACGCCCACACGGGCCAGGGAAGATTTGTCACGCTTTGCTGATTTTTCACATCACGGTGACGAAACGTTGTGGGTATAAAGAGCAACGGGGCGCACTGACTCCACAAGCAAGTCGCTGTCGTCAAACGGAAAGAAACGCGCATGAAGATGATTTCTCATATCCCGTTTTGCTGTTTATCCGCAATTTTATTATTTTCTTTAGGAACTGCAAAACCCGTCTTCAATCTCCAGGTAAGTTACCTATCACAGGTGACTTCGATAGTTTTTTCCACTTAAGAAATGTTTTAATATCATGTATTGTAACTCATGTTTTTCTCCTTCCGTTTTCAGAGTTTGACGCAACTTTTGGAAGAGAAAAGTAACGCGCCTTATTACACGCTCGAAGAATCCGGGGCTACGGGGGAAGGTCAGAACGCGCAAAAGCCCGGGTTTGATGCCGCGGGGCCGGAGCAGCCTTGGGACGCGGAGGACGCGACGAACTCCGCGCTGGAAGATAACGCCATCGCGCGTTTCCTCAAGGATGTCATAAGGACGTCCAAGCGCTCATGGAACCGTTACAAGAAGGGCGGGCACCGGAGCTGCTTCGGGGTCCGGTTGGAGAGGATCGGATCCTTCAGCGGAATGGGCTGCTGAGCACGAAGGAGGTAAGGAGATATCGCCCTGGAAACGAAAAACCAGTGGACGGATTGGACGAATGTGTGTTTAGTTTTAGTTTTGTTTTCTAAACCCTTTTGTGATGTCTCAACAGGTGTGGCAGGCTCGCAAGCTACGACACAGAGAGAGAGAGAGAGAGAGAGAGAGATGGAGGTGGACGTGGATGTAAATCGATACTCGATGCGATAATCGATACGTTTACAAAGGGGCGTTGGTCGTGTACGTTACTGAAGCCTGATCATTTGCATATGTGAATATTTGATGGTTTCATTGCATGGTTTCCCTCTTTTCATTTCATATTTAAAATTAAAGACTAGCTGTTATTATAAATGTATTTATTTATTTTCTTGTAAGATGACTTGGGCAAGACCTGAATGTTGTCTGTAATGAAGTGAAATACATATTTTGCATAATATTGCAATGTGTGAGTACAATCATTCTTTGTTACTTTTGTATAACTTATTTCAAATAGCCCTAATGTTTATGAAAGTTATTTTTTTTATAATATGACTTATAAAACACATCCATATTTGCAACTCCTTGTTTGAATGCGTTTCCATGGTCATTCTGGCCAGGTAAAGTCCTGAGGCCTATGGTCTTAAAACACAACAATTGGTCTATAAACACATCACTCCAATGATCATTAGTCTTGAAATTAGAGTTCTTCAATTTATGTGCGCTAGTGTGTGTTTACACGTCACTTAGTCCCAACGACACACCAGTCAATCTAGCTCTCACTTTTTACTGTTAAAATAAAAATAAAAGACACGTCTCTCCAAAATCAAAATAATAATAAGATGTGATCGGGTTTCCGTTACGTTGAAGAAGACGGTGCAACGGAGGGACGAATTCAATTGTAGTAGCCATGCTTATCTATTTCCCTCTCTCTCTTTCTTTTAATGAAACGCTCAAGAGCCTCCATTGACTATAGAACAACTTTTGAACGAGAAAATGAGAATTATTAATTTGCACATATGGGTAGGCCTATTACACGCTTCAAATGAAACACAAGTAGTTGTTACTCAAAGGGACTTGAGTATAGGCCCACGGTTGAGTTTTATACTATTTTTGTATACGTGTCTCACATATCAGCCATTTGGAAGTTTATTGATGAAGAAGACATAAAAGATGCATGCAGAAGACTCTACCTCCCACCGAATGAGCGACAGAATGACACGCCTGCCTGCTCATGATGGTGCTGGAGATACCCGGGAGCGAACGGCCGGGAACCTGAGGGAGGTGTGGAAAAAACACGCTCTCCGTTGACCTCACAACGTTGGAACGGTGTGACCGTGTGACACGAACCGCAAGGATTCAGCGTGGAGCAGACACATGCCACTTCAAACAGGGAAAGGAGGTTTCATCCGCAACAAAGTGCTCGTTATAATTGTATGTTGACTATGTTAAAAAACAGTAAGAAAACGTAACGATCGTGGAAGGAACACGTAGTCCCTAAAGCTGATCGGGTTCGTCCGCCACGTGCGTAAAAGGCCCTTTACGCACGTATATGACCGATTTTAGAACGTTTTATTCGCTAAATAAACATCAAATTACTGTGTATAATATAATACATAGCCTAGTCGAATTTATTATTCATGAATTACAATTTCATTTTTTTCTTGTGATAGCATTGAAAGAATAAATCTCTATTTGGTGCACTCTTTTTCCTTGTCATCTGCCTTGAATTAGGAACTGTCCATTTCTCGAGGTGAACAGTAAGTTGGCCTATAGCATCTCTGAACCATCTGCATGTTTTAAAGGCCTATTCAACCTCGAAAACGCCTCTATATTAATGCAACATTACTCACATGTTAGACACAATCAATTATGCCCAGAACAATATCTAGAATTAGATTTACACAGTTCAAAGAACTGACTCAAAAGCCAGACTGAAATGAAGGGAGAGAATTGTGGACAATGTAAAAGTTTAAATTCACTTACAGGCGTAGATATTCCCAATACACATATTACAACATAAAATGAAAGATATAGGTCTATATGTATAGCCCGAAAACAAACATAAAAAGCGAAAAAAATAAAATGTTATTAACTCTCAAATAAATGCACACCCCGTGTTTAATCAGCCTGTTAAACAGGGATGTAAACACCAGCGGACGTGCGGGGGGCCAACCAGTGATGACCCAACTCAGTCTCGAGCGCATTCTGAACCAAGAGCGGGAACTCGAGGACGAGTGGATGAGCTCACCGTGCGCGCTGCCACATTTAGAATTGATAGAACGATACGGCGGTGCCCTTCGCTTGACCCCACGTGTTTACTAAACACGTTCCCGCCACTTAACGTCGTGAAACAATGTCACACTCAAAGGGCGGGGGCTGGGGCTCCGTGGAGCGTGTACGGTGCACGTATTATTCTAAAACAAAACATATCTCCTCTTGGCAGTGTATCGAAGTCACTATGTCATCGCTGTGGATCCTCTCACACGGTCGACGCTTTAAAAGGAGCCGTTTCCGACGGGCCGCCTTATCAGAATCAGGTGTCAGGAATGCGAACCCAATTCCTCGCATAGCTGAGGATGTCGAACTTCAGTATAAAAGAACCATGCTCACCGAGGGTCAGAAACCAAGAAAGCCTCCGAGCAAAGACACGAAGGGAACAGAAACCAAACAAACAGAAGACAAAATGCAACTGTCTCATCTCTCACTGCTCTGCCTCGGTCTGCTCGTCAACCTGCAGGTGTTCAGATCGCATCCCGTCAACACCGGCCTGGGTGGTAATGACGTTGACCTCTTAAAGGTAAGCCTACAGAGTTGTCATCGTGTAACAATACTGCTGTTGAATTCGACCAATAGACTCAGCCTAGGTAGCAAATCTTTTATTTGATATAATTTTGAAATATAATATATTTTGTCTGGAATCGCAGACGCTACTCCGCAGACTAGAGGAGTCTCTACCGGCGGAGACAAGGATGGATCAACTGCCCATGGAGAGGGATGACGTTTTGGACGTCGACATAGCCGCTAAGCCGGACAGCGACCAGGAAGAGTTTCAGGCGAGGCTGGACGAGGCCGCCATTAGGGAGTTCCTCTCGGCCAAGAACTTGAAGTCCGTCCGGAACAACGACTCCGGCCGGAAGTCGTCCAACTGCTTCGGCGGGAGAATGGACCGGATCGGCTCCATGAGCTCCCTGGGCTGCAACACCGCCAGCAGGTTCAGTAAGTGGGCTGGTTGATCTTTGTGGTGGACTCGTTTATGTGAGGTCTATGAAGGAGCGATTTGGGATAGCCGCCACTATATCCTGTACAATCACATTGTTTATTCATTTATTTTCCTTACATTTCTGGTGTCCACTTTGGAAACTTTTCCACTTTTTCAATTCAGAAATGAAAAATAACCGAAAAATGTTTTTGTTCTGTTGCAGCTTCAAGGACAAGATGATGTCTGAACAAATGAAGAACCTGCAAGCTCTCCACCAAAGAATAGCCTATTTTTATTCATAGCATATTTATTTCATTATATTTATTATTACTTTGTTTGTCCTGACTTCAAATATGTATGTGTAACGATGTGTGAATGCTCTTGATATATGCCTACTGCTGAATGGTAATTAATAATTCATTAATAAATGTTTACATCTACGCATTATAGTGTTGTTGTTTTGTTAAAGAGCCTGCGCTTAATTAGGCTATTTACGATGAAGAAAAAAGTTATACAAATATTAGGCCACGTTACGAGTTCAAGGCTATTCTAGGCTACACAAACTTAATAGGCAAAGCCTACATCTTGCGTCAAAAGTAATGGCTATGAGCAATAGTCTGTAAGGAAAAGAACGGCGACCAAAGGTTTCAGCACCTTGGACAGCGAACAGATCGCAACGATAGAAGAGACTCCGGCTCCGCCTGATTTCTCTTCGAACCCCAAACCACGCGTGGTTTACGTAAACCAAGAAATTACATAGACTTTCAAAATGTATCCCAAATTAAATGAATTAGGTCCTATAGTCTATGGCATATTCTACGTGATATTTATAAATCTACCCCAAGCACAGACAAGTTGAGTGCAGTTCATCAAAACACACACACACACACACACACACACACACACACACACACACACACACACACACACACACACACACACACACACACACACACACACACACACACACACACACACACACACACACACACACACACACACACACACACAGAGGAGTAGCCTCAAATTAATGTTTCTGACTTATATGGTTGTCATGCAACTCATATTTGTAACCACAAAACAAAAGCTGTAATCATTGCTGAAATCTTTGAAATACATTCAAACCATTACAATGACAATAGGCCTATAACCAATACAATGATTATTTAAACAATATAATGAGGATTTTGCTAATAAAATGAATTTAAAACCGATAACATATTGCTGATACAACAACGATATAATTGAAACATTGACGATATTACAGATAACATCACGAATTAACGATAAAATCATGATGGAACCACTATAATGAAGATATTATCGAGGTAGTGATGAATGATATAAGTACACAATAACAAAAACATAAGCCCCACCCTCTCCCTGAGCAGACCACAGCCTACTATGGTATGTAGCGACTGAGGTAACCAGCGGTAACCAGTCACACTGCCAAAGACAGACATACACAATTGACCAACGCACACACCCACCAGCCTTCCTCACTTAAAAAAAAAAAAGCCATGTGACTGGCGTGGATTATCGCTCGGAAGGTGTTGGAATGCACTCGAGACAATCTGCCAAATGATGTCTAACCAAACACCTTTTGGGGCCGGTATAAAGCGGCTGGGGACAGCGGTCCGCTGGCCAGACCAGCCAGTGGACCAGGACTAAACCATGAAGACAGCGGTCCTGTGGGGCCTGCTGGCCCTGTTGTGTCAGCTCAGGCTGGGGGCCCGGGGCCATGCGCTGCCCAGACCGTACTCTACCACAGGGGACCTAGCCCAGCTCAAGGTAAGACCAGGAACCAGTCTTATGGGAACCTGGTGTTTTTTGTGTGTACATGTTTTGTTTCAATGGTGAAGTTTGGTTTCGAGAGGGTTATTGAAATCCAGGGAGAAACTAAGAAATAATTAGGGCAAAATAGGGATTATTCCAAAACCTTACGAAGAGCCACCAGTTGATAATCGAGTGTACACTTAGATTGAATAAGAATTTCAATTTAAAGAGACATTTCATGATTTGTAAGAATCCCATCCATTGTGTTGGTACTTATTGACATAAGTATTTCGTACTTAAGTATGTAGAATTTACAAGAAGTTACTCTAAAGCCGCATTTCTTTACAGAAATGTCAGTATATTTAAATCCTTCAGTAAATATTGGATCTATGTTGCTTTTAACATGTGGGAAAATCCAACATAACATAATTGAATTCCCTAATGTAAATGATGTCGTAGTAACCAGTATAAAACAGCTTTAGAAATATTTGAAACTTCCACTTTTCAAATCCCTATAAGGACTATTTGATTATAAAGGGTCAAGACCCCAACTCTCCTATCATAGATATACAGGCGTTAGAATGGCTTTCATGCACTCTCGCCTGTAGTGATGTCAGCTCAAAAGCCACACCACATGTCTGACAGTCAAGAGTGACTTTCTCAAGGAGCGCCGGGACATTATCCTGAAGGCTACTTCTCCATCCCCACCCCAGGAACTGTGTTCCCTCACACGGCCCTCACTCTAGTTTCATCACACTGAGAAAGGCACATGTTAATAACTAATAAATTCACGTTGTGAGATTTGAAACAGAGAAACCATTGGAAGTTGTCCAAAGAGTTCATCAGAATTATTTTGGGGAAAGAAAAGATTTTGAGGGAAAGAAAATATTTAAAACTCCTCTATGAGTGCAGTCTTTCTTTCCACCTCAAGGACAGAACTAGCGCAGCGAGGAACTGGCTGACTGGGAGATGTTTATGAACTTGAATTATCCCTACAGCGCCGCAACATATTAATAACTGTAATTAGAGCAATTGCATGACTTTCGCAGGGCTCGTTCACATTGTTCAAAGGGCATGCGTCAATGAGCGCCTAAAATACATCTTTAAGATAGTAGCAATGCAAGGGTTCATAAACACACACTAGTCTTCTTTGATGAGTTTGTAGCCTTCTGAAATGCTCTACAACTGTTTAATGAAAAAGGTTAAAAGATAACTTCAAACTTAACTTCAGCTCAGAAAGTGCACAACCCAATAGTGAGGCAGTTCATAATTGGAAGAATATAGTCAGATTTAAATCTGTCTAACGTTAATAACAACGTGATCCCTCCTCCATCACATCAGTCTCTATTGGAGCGTTTGGAGGAGTCGCTGGCCGGCGGGGCCCCAGAAGACAACACCCTGGTGGAGGAGGAGGAGTACGACGGGGCCAACCAGGGGCCAGACAGGGCCCTGGTCGGCCCAGAGAGGCCCCAGGAGCCCGCTGCGGACGGCTACGGCCGGACGGCGACCCTGAGGAGCCGACTGCAGGACCTGCTCATGGCCACTAGGAGCCGGACGTCGGCCTGCTTCGGGGGCCGGATGGACCGCGTTGGAAACAGCAGCGGCCTCGGGTGCAACAACGGAAGAGGTAACGGCAGCAGTGGCAAATGACGAAGGGAATAAGTAGTGGCAATTATATTAGTAGAGTAATCAATTTGTGTTTCATTCTGACCTATTCTCACTTAAAGCTGCAATCTGCAAAAATCCCAACCACCTTTTAGTGATAAAATCATGTTTGGATTGGGTCTCATTGTTCTCTCATGTTCCCGAATGCATTGCAACCATGACACTCAATCAAAACCCAATTGAACGAAAACAGTAGTGTGATATACCAGACTTCTTAATAGCAGCTTTAATATATACACCTGAAATGGGGGATTGAAATCATGACACTTTTAATATGAAAAGCATGATTTGACTGAAAGATTATGTTTAACGTTTTTCCATGTTCTGTTTCCAGGTTGAATGATTGAGAGGTGCATCAGAGAACGTTTTCACTGTCTCTATGATCTTCACTCTCTTTATCTAGAAGTTGGCTACCCTCGGTTCTGACAACACTTCGATGATATCATGTACTAAATGCGACTGAAATCGCATTTCAAAACACAGGTTTTCAGGAATATGCTTTTAAATAAGTTTGGGTCATCTTTTCCATTTGCAATTGTTCCAAGTAAACTGAATGTAAAACAGTGTTTTTTTTCTGAATAATCTGTGTGGTTTGGACATTTGGCTGTACATTTGAATATAAAATAAATACAAAGGATCTCGGAATCATTCTTTCGGCTCACCTCTGTAGATAGTCAAATTTGATAGCTGTAAATATCCAAAACATGGATCAACCACAAGCAATAAGAAACACCTGTTCAATTCACGTCAATCCTGAAGCAAGACACAACAGTGGTATTATCTCAATGTCAGAAATAGACCCGTTCTATTAATACCCAACAAGTGACCAGTTCATGGTGTGAAAAATGCTTTGCAGACAGCAGTGTGGACATTAATGGGGTGGGGGTATAATGACTCCTGGCAGCCATCACAGCTGAGGTGTCACCATACTTTAGCGCCATATGAGAGCCAGCAGAGCTCCGCTGTCAGGTCCTATTACCTCTACACTCATTCAGACTCTACCCACCATTTTAACCCTCCACCCAGACACAGCCAACTGGGAGAGATCAGACCGGCTGCGCTTTTATTTTGTAGACACCTGAACCAAGCAGACCGTTCAGAACACGCTTTTATTTTAACATTACAGTCCAGACTGGATGTGAACTTATTTTGTACAAACCTGAACTGTACAGAGCTTTGGAGGTGTGCTTTTAATTTGTGGGAATCTGACCACCATACCGTTTATTTATAGTTCAGTTATTTAATAATTACTTTTATCCAAAGAAGTGAAAAAGGTGACAGGTGCCTGATGCAGAGGGCTCAGGGTTTAAATGTGTGTTCCACCCTGGGTGAAGATTAGCCTGATTAGCAGCCAGGCTGGCTGCTCTCCCAGCATCAGCATAATGTGGAAAACAGTTAGCTGGAACAGACCTCGCAGCACCTGATTGGGCGTGTTCAGAGAATATGTATACTACAGGTTAACTAACAACTCAGTATTGCAGTAGTACATTGATGTAATATGTTCACATGCTGCTATTTTAACGGCAGTTTTATAAATGTAATTTTTAATTCAAGAATAAAAACATTACTCAGGGCACCATAGTCTCTTTATCTGGAGTTTCCAGGTTCGATCCCCAATGTCTGCAATCTACCTGTCGGCATCTCTGAGCAAGATGCCCCGACACCCACCTACTCACTAATGACATGGATCCAATGGAAAATAAATCCACGGTAGGCTGCTTTGGATAAAAGTGTTTACCATGCACAATCACCATTTAGAAATCCAGCAAACGCTGAATTAAATAGGACCAAATTTGTATGCATGACAAAAGCCTTCGAGGGTGGAAGAAAAGCATGAGACAGAAATTTCTGCATTTGTTTTATTGTACATTAAAAAGCTCTTGGCCCCGAGTTTGGTTTCCATTCCACAACGAGTACAGCGCAACAACTCAACCTCCAAGGCAGGTTCACCATGTAAGACACAAGTATTCCACAAACAATGGAAACTTCAACGTCCTTTGAATAAGGCCTCCCTGTTTAAATGTGTGTGTCTTGTAATCCCTTGACAGTCACGACCAGAGACTTTAATACTAAGATACTACCACATAGTCCGGATAAAATGCAAGTCATATTCAAAGTAATGGATGACAATACAGCTAGAGTATTTCTTACAATTTTCCAGGGATTGCGTTTGTTGGTTTGTACTTCAAATGCGTGTGTGAATTACACATTAAAAATACATTAAATGATATGTCAACTGATTAAAAAAATAATAATCTAAAAATATCTTCAATAAACAAAAGGAGGATAAGCGATACATAAGGAATGTTTGATGCTTAAATGTGCCATTAGGGTCGTTTTTCTGGAATACTCTCACAGTATATGCTCTTTCCTACGTCCTTTGTTCATTTCCCTTCTAAAGTCTAGTCTTAAAATAAAAAAATCACCACAATGACACCACATTCATCACCTCAACTGCTTGAATGGTGTCCTTCAGTAGACGCTTGACGTTTCCAAGCGAACTGGAAACATGCTACACGCTTCAAAACGTTTCCCCTTTGAATCACCCTTTAAGGATAGTGATAAACTCATACAACTCCTTCATTCAACAAAACAAAAAAGCACCATGGCTTGATCATCCCTCAAGACAGGTAAACACATTGTGTACACTTTCCCTGAACACAGAACAAAAATACATTTGCCATTATCTCAGAGGAGGGGGCACTCTGCCCACTGCCACACTCAGCAGCACACAGGCTGCTAATGAGCACAGCGACCCAGTTGGACTGGGCCGTCTCAAGGTGAACCCGCCTGGCGAGAGAGCCCCTTTTTGTTATTAAAAGACCAGCCTCTCTGCTGAAGGCCCGCATTGCGACAGTGACGCAAGCTATTAGTGCAACTGCATTCCCCTTCACAGACACGGCAAATGCAAAATTATATTTACAGATAAAAAAAAAATCATAATTAAAAGTGCTACAGTGACGAGGTTATGATGTTTAGTCGCAGGGGAATTTAGGTTATTAGGATTAGGGAGAAGACAAAAAGGAACAAGTTCAAGTGTAGGATAACTTCACTTTGGTAGAACAGTTAGTGTTAGTGCGTGTTGACCCCCAATAATATTCGCTATGCTATTGAACAACGAAAACTGAAAGCTTGAAATGAAGCAGTTATAATACAAATGAAATAATGTTTGGGATGCACAACACCACATTTTAGGAGGGGAGCAACCAATTTAAAGTCCCACACGCAATTATCTGCAGTGTTATCTGCAGCATACAAAGATAGCAATGTGTTAAAGAAGCACAAATACGGAAATCGGATGTGGTATGTGTTATTGATTATTAAATGTATTAGGGATATGTACCAGTATCTATTGATCTATATTGATAACCCATGTCTATAATGATAACCCAGAAGCCAATACGAGTAGTGGTGCACCCCTTCGAATAAAACAATGCAGAAACATGCTTCACATGTCGTGCTATTTAAATGATAGAATATCAATCGCCCTTCGATGAGGAAAGTGGGAGTCTAAAGTCGTCTGGCGGTGTGGTCACACGAGCCCCCATAACGACAGGGAAACGGTCATGTCTAACGCGTACACAAGGGGTCTAAGTACCGTGTGTGTTTGGAGAGAGGAGCTCAGGAGAACATCTGGAAAAGCAGGAGGCCAGGTGTTCAGATGGTGACGTAATGCTGCCGGAGCTTGGCTTGGAGGAACTCGTGGGTTAAATTGTGTCTGGTGATAATCCCCACGATCTGTGTGGAAACAAAGGAAAGAGGGCCAGCTCACACTGGGGAAGTGGTTCATCATAGCTCAAGATGGATTTCTTCGCCATTTTACTTCCTTCTCTATAGCTTTGTTTTGGGAAAACAGTTTGGCCGCTCTCTTAGATTTGGCGGGTTGGGAAGCAGGATTAGAATTAAATATTTAATGTACACCCCCACACACGGAATATTGCATAACTTTGCCCTATATTTTGTCCTTTGCGTTTGTAAATACAAACCTAAATGTATGTTTCAGTGTAACCTGTTCTTTGAAACTCACTCACAATTGTAGCTATAATGTTTATTTAATAAATACACAAGAAACACAATTCCAGAGATATATTCCTGGACCACGACGTCCACTGCATATCTCAAGGGTCTTTGGTTCATAACCATTGACGCCATTCTGGATTTATGTAGGATTATGTTAATTGAGTTGTTGAGTTGTTGACAGCTTGGTACATCCGGTAGAGCTTTAGAACTCTAAGCTCCGCCAGACTAAGTCTAATGAAGCTGCCTCACAGTTGCGTGAGAATTTACACACATAGTTTTAAGCGGCTGTTACAATACATTCAGATAAAAATGTTAGTCCTGTGACAGGACTACTCACCTCCATCCCATACAGGGTTTATATAACCTGGTATCACCCAGACAGGACCACTCACCTCCAGCCCCTACAGGGTCTACAATGGTCCGGCCCTCCTACAGGGTCCATATAAACAGGAGCACTCACCTCCCCAACAGCGTTGACCACCGGTAGGTGTCTGAGCCCCATGGTCCTGAAGAGGTTGAACACCTGGGAGACGTGTGTGTTGGGGGACACGGTGTAGGGACACGGGTTCATGTAGGGCGTGATGTCCTGCGGAAGTGAACACAGGAAAACACTGGTGAAACATTCTGGTTGTTTAGGAGATGTACTGAATGTAAAGAGAACACAAGTGACATCACAAGTGGGCGTGACCACCTAGCTGTATGCTGGGTAGGTCCGTTTACCAGCCTACCCAGTGGATCGGAGCAAAAGTCGCTCATCTATTCATCATACATCTAGGTGGACACTCACACTCGTGATATCACTAAAACACAGGGAAAGGCAGATTTCAAAACGGCTTGTAATGGCTAATCACACACACACACACCTGGTGGCATGAAATCACCCCTTTAAAGAACTGGCAGGGGTTGGGGGGCTCATGCTTAAGGACACCTTAAGGTTGTGGTCTGTGGACTTTGGGAAATCAAACCCAGTACCCTATTTTGATAGGAGTTAACCACTCCATCCACAGCACTAGACCCGCACCAATAATAGACCATTTTTACGATTGTTTATTTTTTTTATTTATTTTTTTTAAACACTGCCCTGTAAGGTGACCTTGAGTTCTATGAAAGGCGCCCTCAAATAAAATGTATTATTATTATTATTATTATTATTAATGGACTGATCCAGTGTATGGATTGGGATGGTCTGGAGCGTACCACTATCATGCGGGGGTTGAGCAGGGTCAGGTCCAGTTCATGGATGTCAGGGTAGCGGGGGTAGTCCTCCGTCATCTCCGCGTGGGACAGCCTGGGCTGGGTGGCACTCTGGGGTCAGAGGGCACACAGCAGGACAGGTTAGAGTGGCTGGTGTCTTGTACGCTCAGACAGCAGCAGCCTTCTGGCCATGTCCACACTACAAGGTATTCATGTGTAAACATCTAGTATACAGCTTTTTGAATTCTGTGTACACAACTATTTTCCAAGGCCAGGCGCTAAACCTGACATAAAAACATCACAGCAACAAAAACCCAGGGCTCAGCGTTCCCAAGCAACGAACACAAGAGAACAAACAGTTTGCATTAATAATAACAAAAAACAGTTTGAAAAGAATATGGTCATAACGTTCAACATATGAATAAAAATGCATGCAATACGATACTGATTGAGAACATGCGCGTGCTTCTTCTAGTTAAGGTATCCTTCCGCGCCGCGCGTGTGCGTGTGCGTCCTTACCGACTGGTTCTCGGCGTAGCAGGCGCCCCTCAGCAGCAGCGTGACCAGCTGCGAGCGGAGGACCAGGCCGTGGAAGGTGAGCGGTCTGAAGCGCTCCTCCAGGGTCCACTCCTCGCTGGGGGACTGGTCGGGGTACAGGTTGGGGTAGGGCACGTACCTGGGGACGAGGTTAGGGGGAGAGGAGGAGAGTTACAGACAACCTTCACACTAAAACCTGTGAGTGAAGCAGGGGACTTTGGACGTGTGATATTGCGTGTGTCAGTTTGGTTAGTTAGCTATAGGATTCTAGAACAGGCGTGCCCACACTTTTTCGGCTTGTGAGCGACTTTCAAAATGAGCAGATCAAAAATGATCGACCTCCATTCGAAAAGTGCTAAACATATATTTATTTATATATAATTAGTACATGCTCTGATGACTTGCACCCAATGGAGTCAGCCAGGGTTGCATAGTCCGGACACTAGTCTCAAGCAGTTTTACAAATGGCTGAAAATATATATTTGTTTTTTTTGGGGGAATGTCGCACAACTGCACTACCTTTGCGATCGACCGGTCGATCGCGATCGACGTACTGGGCGCCCCTGTTCAAGAACATTACATCCCGTCCGCCCCGACGAGGCCTTATGCTTTACAATTCCTTGCTCTCGTTGTGTCGATGACCTTACACACACTGTTTTCTGCGCCTAGAGTGTGATATCAATAAAGTCGGACTGCTGAAGGGGGCGTGGCCCACCTGCGGTCCAGCATCTGCTGCAGCATGTCCTCGCCCTCCTGGGCGTTCTGGGCGCCGGCCGCGGCCACGGCCGCCGTGTCGGCGGCGGCCTCCTGCTCGTCACACACGTTCCTCAGCTCGCTGGACGGGTACGACTTCATGGACTGGCACCGCCGCCGCTGCTCCCCCGCACGCGTCACGATGTTCGCCTTCTGCGCGCCAGGAAGTGACAGACAGGACGTTGGTTGTCAATGGTTTCTTTTGTACTGCCCCCTCAAGGTCATTCAGAGGGCTTTACATCAGCCGGGATCAAGACATTAAGAAAAGAGGACAATCATGACAAGGGGACCATTTTAAAGATAATTGTAAATTAAAGTACAGGATGCTAAAATAATGAAAACAACAGTAGAGACATACGTTTAAACAAAAGAGCTTAAAAGCAAACAGACATACGTTTTGAGCCTTGATTTCAAAGTGTAAAAGTGTCGAGGCTGACCTCCCTATGGCTAAGCAAAGGGAAGGTCTTTGCCGTTCCATCCCTGAGAATCAATGACTTTATTTAACATGGTTATGATCTGGGTGACACCTTCTCCTGCAAGTCTGAGACTTTTTGGGTTCTCTACAGCTCCCCATCACCCCCCGGTGGTCTGCAGATGAAACAGCTTTGCGCACTGAGGCGACCGACAACCAATGATGAAAGTTCAAGAACGAGAACCAATTTAGGAATTGATCATACCAGTGTATGATCACACAGAAAATATGTACTTAACAATAAACCATCACAAAGTAGAAATGTACGGTATAAATGAACAATATTTGTTATGAAGCTACATTTCTAAAACATCATAAACACCATCAAAACACAACACATGAAAAAAAATGTACCCAAAATGTCGACTGCATCAAATGACCACAGAGTGGATCCAAGATGTCCTACCTTGAAGTGTATGTTGTTGCTGACCAGAATGTTTCCCTTCATGAAGTCCCTCTCGTTGGGCCGGTTCTCGGTCACCACGGGGAAGGCGTGGTAGGCCGTGGTGCGCAAGATGCTCACCAGAGACTGGACACGCGTGTGCGGATACACATACGTCAGGTTGGGCTCCATGATGTCACTGGCCGTCAGCCTATCAGAGGAGACGGATAGAGATGAATAGAGGTTGGGGGTCAATGAACAACAGATTTACTGTTGGACAAAATCTGAAGAAAAATTGTGTGTGGGAAGAAAATCAATTATATTGATTGCTGAAGAATTTAACAAACTTTATCATTTAGAAGTCTTCTAAAATAAATACCTACACTATAGCTTTAATAAAAGGACAATGACGGACAATTCTATAAGCCTTTCCAACCCCCCGGTAGAGCAGGGGGCAGTATACTAATGCACAATATAGCGTACTTGTCCATTTCCACCTCTGTCTCCCACTCCAGCAGAGGCACGCCCCTCAGGTGGATGTGGATGTCGTAGATACCGTGGTTGAAGAAGTCCCCTGTCCACTTAGCCACCTGGGAAACACAAGGCAAGGAGAGTTTATAAGCATGGTGGAGAGGACACCTAAATACTATAAATGCTCTCTAATACAGAGCAACTTGTGCGGAATGGGCCAATTGCTTGGCCACCTTATTGCTGCATGCCACTTTATTGAGAACCACTCAACAAACATCTTCACATTCAACACTGCAACTCCTCTGGTCCTCAGCAAAACACCCGCCAAGTGTGAAGCTAATCGGATGAACGGTTGGGCGAGAAAATTGAAGGACAGACGTGCAGACACTCTCTTATTGAAGCAAGATATTAACATAACGTCTTGATACCTACCATCAGTGTTATCATGATTGGCAGGCCGTATGTGATCTCATTGGTCGATTCGATGAGGATGACAGTCAGACTGATGGTCATCCTGACCACGCCCCCAAGGAAGGAGGCTGCTCCAATCAGAGCGAAGGTCCCCGAGTACACGTTCATCCCAAAGTTTCTTATGGCGAGAGAGAAAATGAAAGAGAAAAAGATGTGACAATTTCTCTTGACCGCTCATAAAACAGAACCAAAGCAGTATGTGTACTTTGACCCCAAAACTAATGATTAATGAACTAAATCCATCACTAAGTCACTAACCAACCAACTGACTACTTAAGCACAGGTAGCTAGTGGTAATGACGGCACGGAAAAGGAGAGTTTAGAGGTATAGAGAAGGTCATACAGGGCAGAGAAAAGGAGCGTTTGCCTGCAAGTACCTTTCCTACGCCTGTAGAGTTCCCAGGTAGAGGGAGGTAACACCATTAGATAAAAGAAGAGGCACGGAGGTGCCAGAGAGGGCAGCTGCAAATCCTCCCGCTCGTGGGACACCGTTAACAGGCAACGTGCCAGGGTGCAGAAGCAGCGTTTGGATTACACATGGGGGGAGGGGGACGGCCTAGTGGGCCACCATGTAGTGGAATGGGATGCAAGATGTCCCAGACAAAAGGCATCCAAGAGACCACAATAGTCCAGGCAGGGGAGCTGAAGGATGAATTATGTCTACACATATCAGATATCAAAATGCTTCATATGAAGACTTGAAAACCATGTTTGGTTGTTTCTAAAAGATGAATAACTAGAAGGTTCCATTGGTTCTTCGACAACCAAACTTTAAGTAACTAAATGCAACCCAATGTCTTCATAGAAGTATTCATTTCTAGATGTACATTTATATTGAAAATATGAGGGTAGAGAAAGCAAGGAGTGGCAGGTGAGAATGCAGAGATTCTGGCAGGAGCTGGAACCTCATTAGTTGTCCAAGTCCCAACTTACTTACAGTCGAGGGAAGCTCAAAGCCTTGATTAAGAGTGTGTGTGTGTGTGTGTGTGTGTGTGCGTGTGCGTGTGTGTACACAGTGGGAAGGAGGTTAAATACAACTTTTCTGTGGTACCACAGAAAGTGACAATTGCATTGTCAGCAGATTCCACGGTGTGTGTGTGTGTGTGTGTGTGTGTGTGTGTGTGTGTGTGTGTGTGTGTGTGTGTGTGTGTGTGTGTGTGTGTGTGTGTGTGTGTGTGTGTGTGTGTGTGTGTGTGTGTGTGTGTGTGTGTGTGTGTGTGTGGTTCATGGGAGGTCACAGAGAAACTCAGCTTCTCAGTTTCCCCTGTGAAACTAAAGGCTTTGGACAGATAGATGACACTGTATCAGCTATGGGACTAGCTTGTTCTAACCATAAGCACTTGTATGGGCACACTTTATAATCTCTCAGATTCATAATGGAGCTTCACTCCCAGATCCTGCACTTCCTTCCTGCATTTTGAGGAAGCAAGGGCCAATGTTTTTGAGAACACATTGAGAATAATCAAAGAATGATTTCCGGGGCAGTGTAGTGGTTAGAATGTTCAACTCCTAGCCAAAATGTACAGAGTTGGCCCCTAATCTATCAGCAACATTCACATTTCGTTTGACTATTGATGATCATTCGTCAGGGATTTGCGTTCTCCCTTGGTCCGATCCGGGAAAATCTCCTAAATTGACTTTGCGTTAACAGAGTTAATGTAGGAGATAGCGATGAGGCAGTACTCAGGTAAAAGAACCTCAACATCCGAGCTGATGTTGTGTTGATTAATAATCACACTCACACCTCGGCTTAGCTCAGGAGGTAGGGCAATTGTCTTGTAACCGAAAGGTTGCTAGTTCGATCCCTAGCTCCTCCTAGCTGAGTGTTGATGTGTCCCTGAGCAAGACACTTATTCTATTCTAATTAACATGCATATTACCATTCACACACACACACACACACACACACACACACACACACACACACACACACACACACACACACACACACACACACACACACACACACACACACACACACACACACACACACACACACACACACACCCCTAACTGCTCCTACCGAGCTGGCTGTCACCTTTCATGGTTGACTCTGCCGTCAATTTGGATAAAAGCGTCTGCTAAATGCCCTAATTGTAATTGTAACACCTGGTGGTATAATGTGTCCCCTTTAAAATCTTATCTGGGGTCATCCCGTTCCCGTCCCCTCTTACATGTTGAGGAGGTTGGCCACTAGGCGCCCGTAGGCGGCGCCACAGAGCAGCGAGGGGACGAACAGGCCGCTGGGGACCGCCGTACCGTACGTCCAGCACGCCAACAGGAAGTAGAGCAGGAAGAACACCGACAGCGTCACCGGGCTGAAGGTTCCTGTGGACCAAAACAAAAAGAGGCTGTCCAAAACGTCTTCACGGACGACACTGTCGGGACGGGACTCTGTTCTGGTCGGATTTGTTTGATTGTTCACTGAGCATCTCTTTCTCAGGAGAGACCTGCAGCATCAGACACTTACAGACATTACAGGCAAATATATGATTGGAAATAGGTAACACAATATAATAAAACTTAATACTGCATAATTGAAGTTATTATACTTTAATCAATAACATAATCAGAAAATACATGTAAAAGTACTGGGAATTGATATTTGCCATTGAAAGGGTGGCATTAATATCCCTGGATAATGTCAGTCAGTCAGTCAGTCAGTCAGTCAGTCAGTCAGTCAGTGAGTGAGTGAGTGAGTGAGTGAGTGAGTGAGTGAGTGAGTGAGTGAGTGAGTGAGTGAGTGAGTGAGTGAGTGAGTGAGTGAGTGAGTGAGCTCACCTTCCTGGTGGAAGAGCTGGTGTATAGCCGCCTCCTGGGGGTTGAAGAAGAGTGTGGCCATGTCGTTGTAGGTACTGTTGGGGCAGAAGAAACTGCGCACCGTGGAGTTGATGTCCTCTGCCCCGCCCAGCTGGGAGGAGACAGCGGCAGAAACAAACACTGCCATCGTCAAACAACAGCTGTGTACTCCCTGAACCCGTAAACTGGGTTTGTTTGTTTTATGCATCCAGTACGCAGTAATGCATCATCTGTTGGGGCATGTCTAATAGCTGAATTAATAAAGAAGTTTAGACTCTTCCCAAAGTGACTGAATTCAAATTTGTAAAAACATGTCAATAACGTGCAGGTATGGGTTATTCTAAGAGGGCAAATATTAGGGGGCTCGAACTCAGTACTTTGGCCTACGAGTTCAAAATACCTAACCTGGCCCCACTTTGAAGTGACCTTTTTTACCTTTTAACATATGCTGGGGGAAATATAACACGCCAACCTAACTTAATAACCACATTCAATCAAGAGTTTTTTTTATCCCTTTCTCTTGTGTTGAAGAATGTTGTGCGCTAGGTAGTAGCCACTGGTGGCTAAGCCCAGCATTGGTACAACATTCGCCCAGTGAGGGGGCACCAGACAGGGAGGTAAAGCTCACCATCATGGAGCCGTTCCGGTGGGAGGGGGGGCTCAGGTCTCGGCATTCACCTAGCGTCATGGAGGCCACAAACACCACCAACGTCGTCACCATGGTGACCAACAGACTCTCCAGGACTCTGCCAGAGGTAGGGTTAAAATTCTGTTAAATTAAATTTAATCTTGGAGCAGACGAAGGTATAGAAATAAAATATATATATATACACAATTATAAATATTTTTAAAATTTTTCTTTTTATATTTTTTCGTAGCATGAGGAATAATAAAGTCCTCATCTTGTTAACAATCTAGTGCATTTCCTAGAAATATCATGATCTAGATAAGAAATCCTCCCGCAAAGCTTATTTAATGAGCTTGTTAAATGAGCTTATTGTCTGGAATCTAGATGTCCAAAGTTAGAAACATTGCAATAGTGAGTTTAACCCAACATCAGCAATGCAAGATGACTGGACACCAGGTTGATCTCACACACACAGTGTGTGTGTGTGTGTGTGTGTGTGTGTGTGTGTGTGTGTGTGTGTGTGTGTGTGTGTGTGTGTGTGTGTGTGTGTGTGTGTGTGTGTGTGTGTGTGTGTGTGTGTGTGTGTGTGTGTGTGTGTGTGTGTGTGTGTGTGTGTGTGAATGGTAATATGCATGTTAATTAGAATAAGACAGAGAGAAAGAAAGGGGAACACACCTGACGAACTTGGCCTTAGGGTGGATGTGTCTCATGCGGTACTTGGCGAGGTGTTTGTTGAGGCAGTTGAAGAGGGCTCCGAGCAGTCCCCCCACCACACCCATGAGGACGAAGAACGCCAGGTCCACCACCGTCCACAGGTGGCACGTCTTATCTCCCTCCATACACTGGGGGGGGGGGGGGGTAAGTATGTAATTGAGTTGTCTTGGAGGATCAAACTAAGACACTACGAAAACCAAGACAAGATTTATAGTGATATCAGGCTTCAACTTCCTTATTGGACAGATTGGTTAAATTGTTCAAACTGCATGGTGAAGCATAAAACTAAAATAAATATGGAACCAAAGATATAGTGTCATGGAAATATTTTGCTTGGTTTAGGGCAAGTTTTGTTCATTATCAGTATGTCATTGAGGAAATTGAATATTTTCTACCTTGAACTCTCCAAAGTTCAGCAGACCGGGCAGCTGGAAGGAGCCCCACTTGTTGAAATTGATCCCAGAGCGGAAGAAGTTGAGGGTGAACGTTGCAGACATGGAACCGAAGAGCTGGAGGAGGAATAATAATATAAATGTTGTCCTTCAATTAATTATCCTTAAAAATATACACACTATTCAACATTTTACTTGACTCATCACTGGCCAAGGATGCCAACCTTGAAAGGCTGTTGCTATGCTTTGTAGCAAATTATATGATTATTATTAACTGTATAAAGGCTTTCTTGATAATTGATTCTTATTCTTATTATTCTTATTATAATTGAATTTTGAGAGACCTTTCTGAATGGCTTATGAACTTGTTTCTCCTTATATTGCAATGTAAAACAAAGGCAACCCAAGTCGGATATCTTTATTAAAAATAAATCCACAGCTTACTTGTTTTAAGACACACCCGACTAAAAGCTGAAAGCGTACCACTTTCCAGGTGAGAGCCTGGTTCCAGAAGGAGGATCCCTCCTCCAGGCTGAAGAGGGTCCCTCCGATAGGAGCCCCAAAGGCAGCCGCCACGCCCGCCGCCGCCCCCACAGACACAAAGTCTCTCTTGTCCCTGGAGGGTCACACATGTCAGGCCCACAACAGAACCAGGTCCCAGTGTTGATAACCAGGTCCAAGTACTGTAGCGCTGCCAGAACTGCCTCATGGGTGCCTCCAAAAACGAAGTGTATTTTATATATTTTTTTATTTGATAACACATCAAAAATCAAAAGCAAGTGAAAATAATTACCAATAACCAATACAACAAGGGAGGGGAAGAAGATTGTGTGTGTGTGTATTCATCCTACCGGTCACTGCGAAAGTAGGGGAAGTCAAAGTGAATCTTCTTAAAAGTGATGCTTTGAAACTATGGGGAGACAGACAACATTTGAACAGTAAACTTTAAAAAACGGCATGGGTAATTTGCAACATTCCAATTCTAACAAATTGAAAGTAATGTTATTGTGTTTTCTCTAGCGTTCTATCAATACTAGTCTGTTGACAACAACCTCCTGGGTCCAACCAACAGTAAAATAAGGCCCTTCAGTACCTGTGGGAGGCCGGCCCCCACGATAGCTCCACTGTGGATCATTGGTCCCTCCTTCCCCACAAACATCCCTGATTGGTCAAACAAAGACAGTCAGAAGATTGCTACTAGACAAGTATTACGAACAAAGAACCAGTGTGTACTACAGCGGTTGCATGGTTTTACATGTCTTCGCAGAACATCACAAACCCTATGTTCATTACACATTCCTAGCTTATCTGTTTGAAAGAAGTGCTTATGCAAACAATAAAGGGTTATTTGTCATGTACAAGGTGATTATAAACAGCAGAACCGCAGATGGTGGGCCGAGCCACGTCCTCACCTCCGGCCACGGTAAACAGCACCCCAACGGCCTTGCAGAGGAACGTTCGTAGGCGGACGATCCCGGGGATCTTCACCCCGTTCAGGTAGCTTTTGATCTCGGGGATTCCCGAGCCTGCTGCTACGGGCTCGATGAGGACCAGCATACTGGCGATGAAGACAAAGGTCAGGTTGAAGGCCATCAGCTCCAGGAGGGAGAGGGCAAGACAGCCCTTCTCACTGCACACCTCCACGGCTACACAGACGAAGGTTAAGGTAGACCTCCAGGCAGCGATATACATACCATTTTCTGGATGATCTGAGTGAATGGGGCATTTATTTCTGTCGCTTTCTATTTGTTTGGACCAATCATGTTGCGGGATGCCAGGATCCATAAGGGCATAATTGGCTATTAACAGAAAACACCAAAATTGGCCCGCACTAGTACACTGTCTGTAAAGGTTTTAAATCAACTCGTTGTAGACTGGCTACTTATTTCTGATCTACGGCTGGATCTGAGATAAGTGTGCAATTATTCTGCTCCAGGATGCCTACAGGTAAGAAAACTCTGGGGTTTGGACATCCCACTCCCGGAATGACCCTGCCACCTTACTCATGATACCAACTTGGATATGAGATGGAGTGTGTAAATCGTGACGTTTTTAAGGATACAATGTCCCACCAAGCTGAACTTGATTGAGGTGAAGAGGTGAACGAAGAAATCGACAAACAGGCCAACCTGAAAGAGACAGCAACACCAAGATTATGAACACCATTTTCGGTTGGTTCATGAAAAAGCTTGGACTGAACAGAGAAACCTATTTCAGGACATACCAGGCCAACCGTGACTCCAATGGCAAACACCAGGACCCACCGCACTGCTTCATACTTTTTGGCTTTCTATTCACAGAAGAGATGTTTTATTACTGAAAAAGCAAGGCAATGAAGTAACTTGACATTTGATAGACATGTAATAATTTAGAGCAGAGTGCGTGTACCTTGTTGTTCAATCCCTCCAGAACCTCCACATATGGCTCATTGATGCAGCGGTCATAATCCAGACTCTAACAGAATCAAATAAGGCTGTGAGTTACAACTACTATTTAATTGTATTATGGTTAAGACAAAACATGTCCAAAGAGCATTGGATCTTACTAATGGACGTCAAAAGGTAGACTTATGGACATTGGGGTTCAAGCCCAGAACCTTTTGGCTGAGTTTGAAACACCCCTAGCCACAAGACTATCCATCACCCACATCACATCTTGCATTTTCTTGTGAGTAGCTTTACCTCGTAATCCTTTCTGGGTAGAATTTCTTCCTCCTCCTCCCTGAGCTCCCCTAGGATGGCCTGGAGTGGAACGAAACCTCAGCAGTCACGTCATGAATTCAATAAATAAACTGTGCAATACTCTGACACTAATCCTGGATATTTTTATATTGTACAGTTCAAACTATCAAAAATATTGCATCCCATTTCTATGCATTAATATGTTCACTGTTTGGGGTATACATAGTGTAGGTTTGTTGTGTTAACCTTTTTTTATATTGTAGTATGCAAAGATTTAGACATAAGTCTTATTTTCTTGCACTTTTTAGATTATTCTATAGGCCTACATGTTATTTTAGAACGGGAGCAACTCTAACGTGACCCAATTTCCCCACGGGAATCAATAAAGTATATCTGATTCAGATTCTGATGACAACAGAGACTTGTGGCCAGCAACAAGAGAACAGCTCACGCCAACAAGGTTAACATACCTGCTCAACGCAATACATTAATTATGCAATGCAAATTAATATAATCATTACTGACCAATTCTTCGGGTGTCCGCGTCTCTCCTTCACCTGCACAACATTGGCAACAAAAAATGTTCCCACAACACGCCATCTTCGTATTTCCCTCAGCATCTTTCTCAACATCTAAGTCATGTGACGAAAAGAAAGAGCAGTTGTATCAAAGCCGTCAAAACTGCGCGCCATAAACACAATGCGTCACCGGCTTTGAGTTCACTTTAAATTTTACATATAAACCACTAAAATGTTTACCATCCCATTATGGTGACACATTAATTTTATATATTTAAATATCATACACATTCGCGTAACTATAAATGATTGAAGTGTTTATGCGTAAAATGTGCGCAGCTGCCACTACCTTTAAACAGGACGATCACAGCGACTTGCAGAGAGCGTGCACACTTTCTCACTTCTCGCACGTTTTGTTCGGGGGGAACAACCAGGGGCTCCAGGGGATCAGTCAGCGACCCATTTCACCGCCGACCCTCAAAGAAAGGGTAATTATCATTCACTTGGAGTGGGGTCAATCTCCCTTCGCATAGGTACACGGATAAAGGGCAACACTAGGAAACGGCATGGATTTGATTTTCATTATGCTAGTATCATAACGTTCTCTGTTACTTGCGTAGCACTTTTGCTAATGTAAAATAAGACCCCATACAAAGCATTTCTATGTTTTAGTTTTCCGTTTTCCATCCACCAGGGTGCGAATTACACCGTGACGTCTCAAATGTGTCACTTTATTCAATAAGTGTGCGTGGAAAAAAATTGATGTGATGAAGACAAGACACTTTCAAGACACTTTCAGTTTCAGACAACACATGACGATGCAAAACTTGCAAAGGCCTAATAAGTTTTATTTGGGGGGTGTTCTCCCACAATGTAACGCAATTTCGCTGTTCTTACATGCTACCACAACCACAATGTGCCAACATCATAATGAAGGACTTTTCCACCCCGCTTTTATTTTTCTTCCCAGTACACCCTCCGCACCATGGTGAACCAGGTCCAGCGGGTGGACGGCAGCTGGCAGACCAGCAAGAGCGATTCCAGCGGGGCGAGCAACAGCGGCGAGAGCTCCAAGGAGAGTTCCCGGTGCTCCACCCCCTTGCTGGACGCCGACCGCTCGGATCGGCTGCGGGAGAAGATGCGCAAGAGGATGGAGTCGGGAGATCCCTGGTTCTCACTGGAGTTCTTCCCCCCTCGCACCAACAGTGGAGCTGTCAATCTCATCTCTAGGCATGTGTCAATCCTCCCTTCTCCACTTTTCTTGCGTTTACCTTATTGAGTATGAAAGAAACTAATTATCGTTCGTAAACCGGGTTGTCAGTTGAACAGATATTCAACGCTCCGAGCGAGCTCTGAAACATAGAACAACTGTTTTATTTCCTTTAACATGAAAAGGGAAGTAATAATCAAACCATTGGGGACCTACAGTGCGATAGGACAACAATAAAGTGCTATTAAACAGCTAGCTATAAGCATTATCCACTGGCACTGTCCTTTAAGCCAGTCTACCCGAAAAGTTTTTTTGTTTTAAACATGGTAATATGTATTGATCTGCAATTTGGAAATCTGTAATCCCGTCACTGTTTCTGATATAAGATCCTTTATATAGTGTGACCCAGGTACTATTCGATACACAAAACCCAATGCTTTAGCACACCTAAAATACATGTCAGCACCCCTAAAACAATTTAATTATTTTTAATCATTATTACGTTTCCAATGTCATTTTAGAGGAAGATGTAGGTAGGGAATTTCATTGTACAGAGTAAAAGTGAAAAGCTTGGTTCTGAAGGAAACGCTGGGATAAATTGTTCATTGTTACTGTGACTCGTACAAATCTGCAGAACAGGTTGCCTGGACAATACTTGTAGACAGCATGTTTCAAGTACACTGAACTTGTTTTTAGTCTGAGACACTTATCAGTTGCCTCTGCCGAGGTGCACAGATCGCAGGGCCTGATTTGTCCATGTCTGTATTGTAGGATTCTCATGTAATTGCTTGAAGATATTAGGGACTGTTATGGCAGCAAAAACTGCCATAATGTTTTGAATTTAAAAGCCGTTCAAAATTCTCCTAATAGCATTGAAATATAACACTTTGAAACAATGGCTCTGAATTAATTCCTTTTTTAATTCACTTTGAAATTAGATTATGGCATTTCAAGTTGAACAATTTCAAAAACAAGATCTTCAATGTTAACTAATTCAGATACAATTCAAGTTGCACATATTCAAAATACGATATAAGTTATAGCCACTCATATTCAAGTGGTCAAAATATTGACGAGAAGATTCAAGCCATACAAATACTGCAGTAGCGGGGCATTCCAAGGACAGGCCTAAGCAATTGAAAAATATTTTGTGATGTATACCGCCGTTACTGTACTTATTAGTTATTCAATAGAAGTATCTCTTCAGATCTCCTCAGAGACACGTATTAGAAGGTTGTGTTGTGAACACTCCCAAAGTAGGGCTGCTCAATTATGGAAAAAATCATAATCACGATTATTTTGGTCAATTTTGAAATCACGATTATTCAAACGATTATCTTTGAGTTTGAAAACGTAATGTATTGAAAAAAATACACAAAAAAGGTCAAAAAGAAAAAGTTCAAATCTTAAAATAATTTACCGATACGTAGCCAGCTGTTCTGTACTTTCTTTAAAACATTTAATAAAAAAAACGAAAACAATCCAAAAAAATAAATAAATCGAAAATCTTCATTATGTTAATTTTTTGATCGTTTGACGCTGAAATCGTGATCAAAATTCCATTAATCGCCCAGCCCTACTCCCAAGTAATCTGTCCGGGAGGAAATATTCTTGTTCGTTTCCCCAATAAATCCACAACCCCTCCCCCCTCAAAAACAACAAAAGGTTCTATGCTAAAGTGTGCGTCTGCTCATAGGTTCGACCGCATGGGCTCCGGGGGGCCCCTGTTCATCGACATCACCTGGCACCCGGCGGGAGACCCGGGCTCCAACAAGGAGACGTCCTCCATGATGATCGCCAGCACGGCGGTCAACTACTGCGGCCTGGAGAGTGTCCTGCACCTGACCTGCTCTAACCAGAGCCAGGAGACCATCACCGGCTACCTGACCAAGGCCAAGCAGCTGGGCCTGAAGAACATCATGGCTCTCCGGGGAGGTACGGGAGAATGGAATGGACTTGCAGCATTACATTACAGGGCAGAGAGGGCTTAGGAATCTTTCTGAGTGATGACATGACGTTACAGGTAGACGGTGGACATTGGGGTTGAAACCCAGAAACAACACCCTCACTACTAGACTTTCCTCCCTACCCGTACAATTTTAGTTTCCCCTGTACTGTCTATTCTCATCAACACGTTTGGATATGGACAAATTTGAGTGTTTTGGGGTCTAAAGGTCAACCTTCTGCCCACTAGGTTCGCCATTCTGAATGCTCTTTTGGAACACACTGGTACTACCGTATGACATGAGTATAATATATTTGATTGCACTTATCGTGTATATTTTATGAAGAATCCTCCACTTATTAGTGTAGAAGCGTGTTCTCACGGTCACTTGTTCTGCTACACCATCAGACCCATTGGGAACCGACTGGGAGGACGAGGAGGAGGGCTTCAACTACGCCACTGACCTTGTCAAACACATCCGCTCCGAGTTCGACGACTACTTCGACATCTGCGTCGCCGGTAGGCCTCCATTGTCGTCTACTGCTGTGTCTAGAGAGAGGCATGCGTTTCATTAGTCGCTCAGTACTGGAGTTTGAGGGGGGGAAGCCAGGGCAAGTGGGATCTCTACAGAACGACTGATGGAATGCAGCCATTCATTCAATTGCAATTTAAAGAGTAACTGGTCCAAGACGGCCTTTGGGAGTTTGTCGCCTCCCTGAAGTTCAAATCTCCAGAGCATGGAAACAGTGTAAAATCATAATGTTTCTCTTATAGTATAAAGTATATCTGATCCTGTCTAGCTCAACTGGTAGAGCATGGCATTGAGCCACCAGAGGTTTCTGTCAAAATGGCATCGTGTCAGACCACCTTACAGCTTACACCTTATAAGTGGTTAACAGGGTAGCTAAAAGTGTGTGCGTTTGTGTTTGTGTGCTCGCGTGTGTGTGTGTGTGTGTGTGTGTGTGTGTAGGATACCCCACAGGCCACCCTGAAGCCCAGAGCTACGCGGAGGACCTGCAGCACCTGAAGGAGAAGGTGGACGCGGGCGCTGACTTCATCATCACGCAGCTGTTCTTCCGCGCCGACACCTTCCTCAAGTTCCTGCGGGACTGCCGCGCCATCGGCATCACCGTCCCCATCCTGCCGGGGGTCTTCCCCATCCAGGTACACAGGCCGCTGCGGACCCCCCTGCTGAGGGGTCGGTCTGGTTTGGGTTCTCTGTGGTGCCCAATGGCAGTGTTGGTCAAATTGTGTTCCTGCTGCAAGTCAAGTAATTGTTGTTCTTTCAGCAGCGTTGTATCAACACAAGATGAGATGTGTATTTATAAAATATAAGACACAAAAAGTAGAAGCCATGTATTACAAAGTAATACATGGCTTTGTAGCCTGAATGAGTAAAGAATACAATAGGATCGATTGTTACTATTACTGCTATTTCTTTAGCAGACGCTTTTAGCCTAAGTGGGTTTAAAGTGAATGGTCTTGGATAAGGATGGCCATTAAGTAGTAGGTAGAGGTTAGGGCATCTTGCTCAAAGATGACCAAAAACATCAGTTTGAACCCAGACCCTTTCGTCTGGGAGTCAAAAGCGTCAGCGTTCCAGCTTAGTGGTGCGTCACCGCTAAACATTGCCCGACTATCCCTCCGTCCGTGGGCCTCTCCTCGGTTTAATCCTTCGCCGCAAGGTTTTAAATACCGAACCCCTCCCCCACCCCAGGGCTACCAGTCGCTGCGGCAGCTGGTGAAGCTGTCCAAGCTGGAGGTGCCGGAGGAGATCATGGAGGTGATCGAGCCCATCAAGGACAACGACGCGGCCATCCGCAGCTACGGCATCCACCAGGCGGTGGAGATGTGCCGCGTGCTGCTGGACAGCGGGGTGGTGCCCGGCCTGCACTTCTACACGCTGAACCGTGAGGTGGCCACCACAGAGGTGCTGCGGCAGCTGGGCCTCTGGATAGAAGACCCAAGGTGTGTGTGTGTGTGTGTGTGTGTGTGTGTGTGTGTGTGTGTGTGTGTGTGTGTGTGTGTGTGTGTGTGTGTGTGTGTGTGTGTGTGTGTGTGTGTGTGTGTGTGTGTGTGTGTGTGTGTGGTCACTAGGCACACGCGTGTCATGAATGTTATTGGAAGTACAAGCTTATCAATCTAACATTAACTGTTATCCCTGAAATGAATAAGAAAACGTGTATTAATATGGTGCTTTTCGGTAAACAAGATACAAAGAGGGATCCAACTAAATGGACGTTTTTTTTTTAATAATATTTGAATTATAATTGACACTGAAACATTGTACAAAGGGAAAAAGATTATGAAGTGGTGAGGGAATTTTACTCCCATCTAAAAGTTTTTGTAGATCCATGTTTATCCAAAGCAAAGTTTATTTGCTTTGGATAAACTGACACAATCTCTTTTCATTGCCAGTTAATTCTTGATTACACAAATTGTCTGTTTGCTTAGACTAACAATAATCACTGCCAGTTCAGTTTGCTCAATAATCAGGTTCAACCCTCCTCTACCGCTCTAAGCCAACATCCCCTCCACACACTCTTCATAGTAGGGCGTTCAATTAGAGGAGGTTGTGTTACGGACCATTTTGTCGTCCATTTAGTTGTCTGTAACCCCACCCCGGCTCTCTGACTCTGTGTTGGTCAGACGGCCTCTTCCCTGGGCCACGAGCGCCAACCCCAAGCGGAAGGTGGAGGACGTGCGGCCCATCTTCTGGGCCTCCAGACCCAAGAGCTACATCTACCGCACCCAGGACTGGGACGACTTCCCCAACGGTCGATGGTGAGGGCCCCTCATCCACTTCCACTGCTGCCTCACTGGGGGTGCTCACATCACTGGAGAGTGCGTCTGACGGGGGCAAGATTAGCCCACCAGAAATAATGTGTTGGCTCATCAACATCACACCTGGGGGTGAACTGCGGGCCCTTTTTAGAGGGGATGTGTTTATTGTATTTTAATTTTAATCCCACCGACACTTGAGTGGAAGTCTGAGGCATGACCCAGAGGAATTCCTCTTTATTAATGTTTAGATCTCATTATTTTTTTAATTTGATTTGTAGTCTATGTAAATATATTTGAATATCCTTGCGTGCGGCAAGGATAAGTTTGGTGGCCAAAAAGCGTAATGGACACCAACATGTCCTTACCTTGTGTCCTCCTTTCCCCCCAGGGGTAACTCTTCGTCCCCGGCGTTCGGCGAGCTGAACGACTACTACCTGTTCTACCTCAAGAGCAAGTCGTCCAAAGACGCCCTGCTGAAGATGTGGGGCGAGGAGCTGACCAGCGAGACCAGTGTCTTCGAGGTTTTCACCAGCTACATCACGGCGCAGGTCAACCGCGGCGGGCACAAGGTAACGCCCGGTGATGTCACTCGGTGATGTGCTGCTGCCAGTCAATCCAAACAGGTCTCTCTGTCTCTCTCTCTCTCTCTCTGGGCTCCTCGGTGATGGTTACCAGCCAATCCTAACGCACCTCTCCCCGGTCCCCTAGGTGATGTGTCTGCCGTGGAACGACGACGCGTTGGCCACGGAGACCAACCTGCTGAAGGACGAGCTGGAGAAGGTGAACCGCCGGGGTGTCCTGACCATCAACTCCCAGCCCAACATCAACGGGAAGCCCTCCTCGGACCCCATCGCTGGCTGGGGCCCCGCCGGGGGCTATGTCTTCCAAAAGGTAGGGGTGGACCCTTCTCTGGGCTCTGAAACCCTAGCTGTGTTTGACGGCAGACAATGCCAAGTGCTGAATGACTGAGTGCAGATTTGACTGCACTGTATAACGGTAGGCTGCAAGGACTCCCAGGCACCAGTGGTCAAAGCATGGCTGATCAAAACGGCCTAAAGTATCAATGACATTGTCTCACTTTGGAAGAACTATCCGAATTGAATGTTTTCAAAGTGTACAGGGTTGTAATACAAGCTTAACCTTGTGAATTTCCCAGGCCTACCTGGAGTTCTTCACCTCCAGTGAAAATGTAACCGCGCTCCTCAAGGTGCTGAAGAAGTACGAGCCCCGCGTCAACTACCACATCGTCAACGTGCAGGTAACCATCACCTCGTGCATGCATACTGTAAATGAATGCATGCATGCATCCATGCATACATAGTACATATATACATGCATGCATGCATGCATACATACATCAGTGTTTCCCACACATGGACCACTGTGTGGCGCAGCGCCACAGATTGATTCTGCTTTTATTTTTTTTTAATATAAATATTGTTCCGTTCATTCATCTCCGCATAGCACTCTTTCTCCCTGTCGTTCTCGTTCACACACACACACACACACACACGCACACGCACACGCATGGAGACAAGCGCGCATACATGCCAATGGTGCGCGGGTACACTACCACTCATTGGATAAACCCGCATATCATATGCACACACTGACAGCGGATTCGCCCGCTCCTCTCAACGCTCCTACAAAGGAAAACCCGAAGCAGCGGGGTATTTGCGATTAATGTGAAATGCAGTTATGGTTTAAATAGATTATGCTGTTAGATCCCCACCCCGCTCTGCCGTCGATTTGAATTCGCTACCTGGTCTGTGGGAAACACTGTACGTACATACATACATACATACATGCATGCATGCATGTATGTATGTATGTCCCAGGACTCCTTCGGCATACATACATACATACATACATGCATACATACATACATACATACATACATACATACATACATACATACATACATACATACATACATACATACATGCATACATGCATACATGCATACATACATACATACATACATACATACATACATACATACATACATACATACATACATACATACATACATACATACATACATACATACTAGCATGCATACATACATAGTCAAAAATAACGACATGAAATTTATCAGTCCTTTTCAAGACCTGCAACACCGCAAAAATCGGTCTTTGATTCAGAGTCAAGCAAACTAATGCTCCTCCCCGATGGTCTCCCCAGGGCCATAATCTGACCAACGCCCAGGACATGCAGCCCAACGCGGTCACCTGGGGGATCTTCCCAGGGCGGGAGATCGTCCAGCCCACCGTGGTGGACCCCGTCAGCTTCATGTACTGGAAGGTAAGGGCCGAGTTTCTAATAAGATGACCAGGAGAGGGGAATTAGCCATACAATATGTTGGCATGCGTTAATGAACAAATGGAAAACATGGATATGTATTATTATCTTTTTGTTTTCTCCGGCCGAGGAGGCCTATCAGAGTTTTTAATTTGAATCATATATTTGATTTACTGTTGAGCAGGCGGTGCTGAATTTTAAAATCCCTCTTCGTAACCGGCACTTTCTTTCTTGAGGTGATTTGGGGGGGATGAAATCGCTGCAAACTTTTCTCAACTAAAGGTTGTAGCCGAGTGGTAAGATAACGCCAGTCCTCCCTCTCTGTGACCCAGGACGAGGCCTTCGCCCTGTGGATCGAGCAGTGGGCCAAGCTGTACGAGGACGAGTCGCCCTCGCGCATGATCATCAAGTACATCCACGACAACTACTTCCTGGTCAACCTGGTGGACAACGACTTCCCGCTGGACAGCTGCCTGTGGCAGGTCCTGGACGACATGTTTGAGCTGCTGGACGCGCCCCCCGAGGTGGTTGGGGACGGGGCTCTCGCGCCGGTCGCCCTTGGCGACGGGGCTCTCGCGCCGGTCGGCCTAGGCGACGGGGCCCTCGAGCCTGTGGTCGGTGACGGAGCCCCCCAGCCGCTCTCGGCTTCCCAATAACGTTGGCACCTTTTCGTTACGTTGCAGCATTACATTATTTAAGTTTTACGTTACATTCGCGTGTTTATACAACCGTTTCTTTTTGTCGGGAGGAAAGCTGGTCGGTGGAGGAACCGTTTTCATCATGGCGTTTACTTTCTTCGTGTATGTTTTCACAGTTTTCTTTTTTATTTGGGAGGAGACGGGCGCAGTGGTTGTACAACAATACTGACGGATCGTTGTTGTTTTTTTGTGTTTCGTTTTTATTTATTTTTTTTACCCCAGCCTTCGATTTGTGCAAAGTTCTCAATGCACGTAGTGCATAATAGTTTAGTTGTTCGTGACTATATATAAATATATCTCTATCGTCTATTCAAAAAATATATTTTTAAGTACCATGGGATGGATTAAATTGTATCTCGAAATGTAAATAACGCCACAACGGCTCAGCATCTAAACTTGGCAACGAAAACCACATTCAGAAGGCGCTTTATTAATTAGCTTCTACTCATCTAAGTGTCATTTTTAAAGCTTGAAATTTAAATAAGCTTAAACCAAGGGATAACTTAATGACATCAATCAGATCAACCATATATATATTTTTGTAAAGGTTTACAGATGGTTTGATGAGCTAAGACGCACTCCATTTGTGAGGGAGGCGGCTTGATGTCCTCATAGGTTATTTCACCCCCAATTATGTTTTGCTGTAAAGAAACTTGAAGTACTAGAGAAAGTGTTTTCTATTTTGTAAAGACCTAATCAAGCTACATTTTCATATTTGTTTGTTTTTTAAGTATTTTTTAAAAGATGACTCTGAGGAAATGCTGTTTTAGATGATGTTTAAGTGTGTGTACGTCCAGAAAGACTGAACGTTGAGCTGATTGTTGTTACTAGAAACCAATTTCTAAAGTGTCTCACTCCAACATTTAGGACACTATTGGCAGTTCTTGTAAAGTCTACCATAGTCAAAACAAGAATTGATCGCCTACAGATGACAATGTAGGTGAGCCAGTTGGGAAATGACAAACATCAAACTACATTGAGTACGACCACTAAACGACACAACGAAACCCAACACGTACTGAAAGTTTTGGAAAACCATTTTGTGATTTGAATATAGACGATGGGACTAAAAGGCCATCTCAGTAAGGGTATTCTGCACGGTACTGCCAAGCAGTAGTGCAAGACCAGGGGGAAATATGTCCCCTAAGACACTGGGACATTTATCATCCCTGTCACCACTGTCCATCCCTCTCTAAGAGAAGCACCTATCTATTGGGGGTCAGGGCGGCCCTGCTATTTTTATTTTTTTTCAATTTTCTAGATGGAAGGAGAGGAGAGATAAAGGGGAAAGGTGCTAAATGTCATCGTTATCGAGTGGCACAGCATATTGACACGCAACATTTTGAGTGGGTGCCAGTGTGCTTAGTGGGCTTGCTTCATCACAGCTAACACTGCAGGAGGAATTACCATCTAAACCTGTTTTGTTTATTGGACCGCAGGCAGGCTGATGTAACACTCTGACGTTGATGTGAAATGTTGGGAGAGTCACAGCTGGTGCATGTATGTGTGGTGGGGGAAGGTGATGTTTTATTTTATTCATGGGGGGGGGGGGGGGGGGTCCAATAACGGACCGTCTAATGTGTCCGAGCCCCACTTTCATGGCAACACCGAACGATCATTTTGTTATATTTTTTTATGTCTAATGTTACTTCCGCTGGTGTGTTTGTGTGCGAGAAGAATTGCTATATTGTTGTGTTTTAGGTGGACAACCTGTAAAAAGTGTTCACTTTGGGGCGGGGGACATTTCATATATCTTTAACTGTGTACAATCGTAACTGTATGTGGGGGGCAGCTATAGCCCACTGTGTACTCTCCTCCACTCTAAGAGGACAATTATTTAGAGGTATGCAAAGAATTTAAAGATGACATATTATACTACCAAGTGTGTGAGTGATTAGCCGTTACATGGCCGATTTTCAAAACGGCTTGTAACGGCTAATCACACTCACACCTGGTGATGTCACCTTTTTAAGAATGGAAGAATCACTAGGTCATTAGAATACAAGCAGAACAAACCATGTGCCTGAGGTAATAACACGCGAGCGAACGAACGAACACACCACGTTCAAGTCAAGTGAACAGCTAAATGACCTTTATACACCAATGATGAACACTGACCTCCAAACTTTGTTGGTTAAATCCAAATGCCCAGGAGATTTATCGTTGGTTACAGAAGGCCACAGATTATGTGTGTGTGTGTACTTTATATATTTGATTAACTATGCAAATAAATAATAGAAATTGTGGCCAAATAAAATGTCTGTACCTGAAAGATGTTTATTTTGGATGAAAAAATTAATTGGTTATTTTGATGTCCTTTTTAATCGTGTTATTATTTTGAAAGGGTTGCTCACGATCACTCTTACACTGCACTACATTACACAGCAGAAGTACTGTCAAGTTTCATATTTTATATGAATGGTGGTTTATATGAATGGTTACCAATAAATAACCCCCACTACCATAAACCCAAATTTGTGGTACTGCACCCAAAGGTGGCGCTATTCAAAGAAATTATGAACTAGCCTTATTTCTCCTTACTAGATTGACCTGGACTCAAAATTCTTTCATCATATTAATCTCTAAGAAACACAACATTGAACAGCACCTGAAATTCATCAGGCAATCAACATTCTGGTTCATTAGTTTCCAAGAATCTGACTTCCAAGACACAGTAAGGGAACTTCTTCGTTAACCATTTTTCCTTCATATTAACTCTGTCATATTTATATTTCTTCCGTCAGTGTTCTTGACTACAAATGTTTAATTTTCCCAGAATTTCAAAGATTTTTCAGGTATATGCTTTGAAGGAAACCCTTAATCCACTTGAGAAATGTGTGCTTGGAGTTTTCTGGATGTTGTGTGCTTATCAATAGACATTTTGACCATGTGAATGAGGCTGCAGGTTTATAAGTGTAACATCTTTCCTTAAATATGACAATTATATGTTATATCTAGACATCTTCCACTAGTGTGTTCTTGACTTTTAATTTTGCCCGGACCCCGTTAATCACTGCTTGCGGTTATATTTTATTTTGGCTCTGTCATTTAGAAAGAATACAGATGAGGGATTTAAGAGTTGCACCCAGTTGTATAAAAAATAATCCGGAACGGAAACGGTCTAAAGAAATCTTAAATATATGTACTATTAGTTTGATCTAACTTTGACTTATCATTGTTATTTAAAGTGTCATAAACCGATGTTATGAATAAATACTGCACTTAACCGTCGACAATGAAGCGCACCCCCTGGCCACCACAGTAATAAAATCCTGGCAATCCCTGCTCCCCAGCCATGCAACAGCGGTCTGTTTTATTCATCAGCTGTTGTTTTGGCCCTCTGTTCTTTTACCATAACGGTTCCGCCAGCGCGGTTCACTTTTGTCGCTACAGAGCTGAGGAGAATATTTTCAGGGTCAGAAATGATCTCCTGAATAAATGTTCATCGTGGTACATCCAGAAGGGGGGTTCGCTGCGTTGGCATTTGCATTCCGTTTCCATTGACTTGCAGAGTTACAGTAGCCTAGCTTCTGTTCCTGTGAGGGGAATACTTTAAACTACTTTCCAAAGTTTTCAATGTGTTCTGGATAGTCACTTGTTTAAAATGAGTGCTTCATCCTCAAGAGAACATCTAATATCAGCCATTGAATGAAAAAGGCACTTCTTTGTCCTTGCTCCGTTCTTTCCAACGTGGTCGACACAGTGCTACAGTAGTTGAGGGGTGGTAATAAGGCAAATAGGCAATTGAGATAGAAACTAAAAGGGCAAGCAAATAAAATGTTGTTGTTTTTTTAAAAACGCTCACAGTTCTAGGACCTGTTAAGGTTCCTTATAAATGACTCAAGGGGGACCTCCGTGGGGGGGGGGTTAGAAAATTAAAACAAACACCACAGTTGCTTAAGTCACTGGTTTGCCTTGAGAATAACTAAAACCAAAATTAGAGGGACAGGGATATACCAGGAGTGATTTTATTCAAATAAAATAAAAGTAGGCCTACTCAAACAGCTACCAGTTGCCTTCGTCCCCCACGTTTCTAAGGAGGCCTTCGTTTCCATAGCAACTCCTGATCTGCAGTAGGCTGCGACCCCACTGGGGCAAACAGAAAGTAAGCAGAAGGAAGAAGGACAGAAGTAGGTTATACACTACAACTTTGTCTCCAGTTCTTCTCATAGCCGCCAATACAAACCTCTATTGATCAGATGTGAAGATGCTTATCCTTGGAAACCAGAGCAAAGAATGCGTCTTCTCTGATTTGAAAGTGTACCGGTCAATAGAAACCAGACAGGCTGCAGGCCGGTTGGAGGGAAACATTGTACGGGGTCCTCTCAAAGCCTGTGATCCGAGATGGAAGGACCATAAGTTCAAAAATATAAGGGCGAACCTTAAAAATATTAGGGCAAGCTTGTTTCCAAGGTGATTGATTTCTTTGTTGGGGAATAAAATGCTAAAACTGATAGTCTGACACCATCGTTTACCGGCAAACCTTAACCGCCCGGCTTGTTAAAGTAGGAATACATTCCTGATAAATACCCTTTAGCAGTAGCACTATGCTACTATGGCAGAAACATAGTGTGGGAAATAAAAATACTATGGATCTGATACAAACTCTCTGTATCGATGAATAATTTAACAGGAGAATTAACTGAGGATGGTAGAAACATAATAGTCACTGAACAAAACTTCTCTCAAACAACTTCTATTAACAGAAAGACCTACACTACATCAGCTGTTTCTAAATGTTTGACGCACACACACACACACACACACACACACACACACACACACACACACACACACACACACACACACACACACACACACACACACACACACACACACACACACACACTCACTCATAGCAAGTCATTCGGATATACACCCAACACAAGACAACAAATGAGCCACACACCGGTGGCAGGTGACCAACTGTTGTCTGCAGTACTGTTGTCTCCACTAGATGGCGCCATGTGTGCACCATGGCCAATATAGTACCTGTACTGCCAATATAGTATCAATCTTGTGTTTCAACTTTGTATTTACCAGTAATACAGAATGTGGTAGTTAGCTTCATTTCTGTTTCGTCTACAACAAGAATCCTCGAGGGACAGACGACTGTCTCTTCTGTCAGCCATCCTGGATGTGATTGCGGGAAAGCTTTCAAAACGCTCCCAAAAGCACCTGTACCCAATCTGTTGAGCCACAATTACTGGGGACTCAGAATCGCACAGCTTTCAGTGTGCAGCAGGTGCGTGTCTCCAGCGTGTGTGGAATGGGAGGGTTTGAGATGTAAACAGCACGGCGCTGTCAAGATGTTGTGGGACCGATCAGCGGGGCTCGGTAGGGTGGGAATTCAGATAAATTACCCGCTAATATACTCTGGAAGAGTGCTGGTTTGGCTCCTACACACACCGGCAGGGAGTGGATGTGTTTGTGAAGCGAAAATTCCTGTAAGGAATTGAGTTTTATGAATATGTATATATGAGATATTTTTGGCATGGCTTGTTGTTGATAAATATGTATAAATATTATCCCAGGGAGAAATATTTAAAGACAGACAGGCATGAAGGCCGAGAGAGATAGGCAGATAGGCAGACAAGGCAGACTAGATAAACAGATAGATAGGGGGATGGTAGCTCGACAGACAGACAGACAGACAGACAGACAGACAGACAGACAGACAGACAGACAGACAGACAGAGTGTCAGCAGGGGGCCTCTGGCCATTGGAGTCATCATGTTTTGTAGGTCAGGAGCTTGACATTTTGAAATTGTTGAGCACAGAACTCCCACACGTATTTTCCCAAAATAATGTATAGATCAGACGCAAG
>NC_082382.1:18221956-18246956 GCF_031168955.1 Gadus macrocephalus
TCGAATGAGAGAGGGAGTGCCTTTGTGGCATTAGGAACAGGGCCCAGAATCTAACCCACGTCGCTACAAAGTTGACGTAAGGTCAGGTGAATGAACACCGGGGACAATTTAGGTTATTGTATTGTTAGCCTATTTATTGTTTGTGTCGTACATGCTTATGGTATAAAGTAAATCGATACTTAGACCCTTGTGTACTAAGTTTGCAGCGCATACTTTCAGACAAATACAAGACTAATTACAAACCATCTTAAAGTGAATGGCAAGCTAAATCTTCTGTTAAAGCATCTTAATTCAGAACAGTATATTTTTTAAACAGGGACATAGCTCCAACTGGAGAGAGGCCACCAAAAAGGGGGACAATCCTGCACACGGAGGACGTCTAGTCACCCGGATGTTAAGGCTGTGGTTAGCTCACGGTTTGAGGAACCAGGTGATATCAGGTCATTAAACGCCCCAGATGTGCCTCAGTGCCTCTGCGCTATATGTGTGTGTCTACCTAGAGGGCGTGAATGCGTCGACAGATGCTTTGGTGTTGTGTAAGTGTGTACTTAGGAGAGTGGCGGAATATCTATGCATCTTCATTATCAACATTCTCTCTCTCTCTCTCTCTCTCTCTCTCTCTCTCTCTCTCTCTCTCGTCTCAGAGATCTGTTGTAATTGGCAAATTATGGTAAACGTGCACGTGCCTTTATGCTCACATGCACACGTGCCCATACACCCACAAACCCATGTGCACGGACCCAGCATGTGACTCTTACGGCTGCTCGAACTTATTTATGCGTATATCAGGGAGATGGAAAACCTCTTCATCTCTCTTCTCTGACCCTGTCAGTTAATCTGTACTCTCTGTTTTTTCTCTCTCTCTCTCTCTCTCTCTCTCTCTCTCTCTCTCTCTCTCTCTCTCTCTCTCTCTCTCTCTCACGTTCTTTCTCTCTCTCTCTCTCTCTCTCTCTCTCTCTCTCTCTCTCTCTCTTTCTCTCTCTCTCTTTCTCTCTCTTCCTCCCCCTCTCACTCTCTCTGCCGTCATCATTGTCTTGTAGAACTTGAGCCACTACTTCTTATCACTTCTATCAAGATCAAGAGAGGGGTTTGAGCAGAAGAACAGTTTTTTGGCCTTAAGTTTTAACCAACATTTATTTTCCTCACATTGCCATCATTAAAGCAACCGACAACCAATTACTTTCAACAACCACAAAAACGACCAAAATAAAATGAAACGGACCATGGATCTCAGTAAAACACAGGGTGAGGAGAGCGTAGGCTTGTGTACGTTGTGGTGGCTTGGGCCGGTCAAGGTCCAATGTCCATGTCCATATTAAGGATGAAGAAACGATTCATTCCTGGATCAATGTCCCTTCCATTTTGATAGTACACCGTAGTCCAGTGGTTGGGATGTTTGACTCCCAGCCAAAGGTCTGACCTCTAGGCATCCTTGCTGCCCCAACCCCTACCTGCTCCTCAATGCCTTCGGGCTAAAATTCACTGGGAGTCACTCTGCCTCTGCTAAATGTCTGTTGGCTACTGGTGACCAACTATTGTTTATTTGTATGACTTATCTTGACCACACACCCGCACACACACAGTCTCTCGTTGTATGACAACGTCAATGGCCTGTTGAACAAATGGAACGGCACAGAATGCAATTAAGGACTCCTACTTCAGAGCGTAATATATGGACAAAATATGCCTGTGCACACCCATGCAAAACACCAGACTTCTACGAAATACAATAAGATATGCTAATGAAGATATATACACACACACACACACACACACACACACACACACACACACACACACACACACACGGAACACAACTGGTGGGCATGGCGACCAAGGTGAAAGGAGAAATAAAAGAGAAAGCGTTGGTAAGCGTCAGAGATATGTCTTAAGTGGGATGGAGAGATAAATAGATAGAAAGAGGAAATAATGGTTAAAGTTAAAGAGACAGAGAGAGAGAGAAAATCGACATGTTAAAAAGAGAGGGAGAGAGTGCCATTGCACTTGCTTCCCACTCCCACATTGTGCATCGGTCTTCTGTCACTCTCTCTCTCTTTACCTCTCTCTCTTTCTCTTAACCTCCCCCTCTCCTTCCCTCTCTCTCCTACTCCCTACATCTCTTTCTCTTTTCCTTAGTGTATCTGTCTCTCTTTCTATCTCTTCCTAGCTCTCTCTCCCTTTCTGCATCAGTCTCTTCTCTCTCTCTCTCTCTCTCTCTCTCTCTCTCTCTCTCTCTCTCTCTCTCTCTCTCTCTCTCTCTCTCTCTCTCTCTCTCTCTCTCTCTCTCTCTCTCTCTCTCTCTTCCTACCTACCTCTCTCTCCCTCTCTTCCCTGTACTGCTCCCTGCACTGCTCCCTGCGCTGCTCTCTGCTCATTAGCTGAAGGGATTCGGAAGCGATCGGCAGCCAGCATGGAGCTGGCCATGGTGCCTCAGAGATTCAGTACGTACAGCTATCTCTCTCTATCACTCTCCTCTTCTTGCTTCGGTCCTTCTCCCTGTTCTTCTCCTCTCTTTTCCAACCTTCTCTTCTTCCTCTTTTTATATTTTTCCCGCTCTTTTTCTTGTCTCTTTCTCTTTTCTCAAACACCCGCTCTGTGCCTTTGTGATGCTCTTCTCCTCTCTCCCGCAAAGCTTTGTTGGCTATTTGTTTGGCTGTTTGTTTGGCATTTTGCAGTGTGTTTTGGTGATGTGAAATTTTGTGTTTGAATTGCTGTTCTGCCCCTTTTTTTTATGTTCTCGAGAGCCTCCGTAGCCCGGAGATAACTGATTGATAATTGCTAAGTGATGTCAGGCGCTGATAGGCTGGTACACGGAACAAACTTGTTCCATTGTGTTGTATTATGTGTTCATCTCGGATCTATTGTTCATTGTCCTTCTCAGCTCCAAGCTGAGCTATATTCCTATTGTCTTTTCACTCTAATCGCCGTTTTAAAATGTGTTTTATTTATGAGGGTATCACTTCAGGGTGGGGCAAGTGTGTGTGTGTCTGCCTGCGTGTGTGCGTGTTTGTGCATGCGTGTTTGTGTGTGTGTGTGTGTGCACAAATGCAAACATGTCTGTGTGTGTGTGTTTGTGCACATGTGAGCATGTGTGTTTGTGTCTCTGTGTGTGTGTGTGTGTGTGTGTGGGTGTGGGAGACACCTGTTGGTTTAAGTCATCACAGAATGCATCTACTTTATGTAAACGTGTGTGGTCTTTGCAGATGGATATTGTTGCAAAACTGTTGTACAAGAGATGACGGCCGTGTGTCTGTCTGTAGGGAGAGAAGGCTGAGGGAGAGCTGCTCACAGATTGAGCCCACTCTCCTCTGTGTTTAATGCTTCACTCCTTCTCCTGCACAGGATGCATAATGAAGGCTGTCCATAATGTACAGATATAAAGGGAACTATGCAATTAGTTTTGCATCAAAATCCAAAGAGAGGGCTCTCATTTATTTTCTATAGAAATGTGTATAGACATGGGCATTTTTGGAATTCAAATTTAAACTGAAATCCGATCATTCTCAAGGCGAACAACAACAAAAGATCAATATGTGGTTGATGCATTTATTCAGTATGTTACAGTGTATATGGTTCCCTGGAATGTAAATGCTGTGGTGTATGTTGTAAGCACAGTGGTGCAACACATCAGCGTAGATAGTTGTGATTCCGCCGTCTGTTTGATGGCGGTGATGCTGTGTACGGTAAAAATGTAATCATCCATTATTAAAACCCCTGAAACATTTATTAAACCTTCTTCTTTTTATGGTCCCCTTTTCCGCCTTTACTGGGAGAATTTAAATAAACAGATTAGCTACCCGGGGAAAATACAATATATATGAGTTTCAAATATACAAAGGTTGTTTTTGGGGTTTGGGTGTGGGTTTATAGATGGATGAATGCAAGTTGGTAAGCTGGAGTTGGGTATATGCCAGCGCTGCTAAGCCATTATTAGATATGAGATGTCACGAGAGAGCCCTTAAATGTGATCAGAGGTGAGCCATGCTATGCATGACAGGGGAACCATAGCAATGTCGGAGAGCAATAAATGAATGAAGCAAGACAGAGGAAGAGATAGTGGTTCACTCTCTCCATCTCTCTCTCTCTATCCCTCCCTCTATCTCTCTCCAACTCTGTCTCAACTCTATTTCTCTCATTCTCTCTCTGTGTCTATCGCTGAGGCTGTACCCCCTCTCTCTCTCTCTCTCTCTCTCTCTCTCTCTCTCTCTCTCTCTCTCTCTCTCTCTCTCTCTCTCTCTCTCTCTCTCTCTCTCTCTCTCTCTCTCTCTCTCTGCAGGAGAAAGGGTGAGTGAGTGGTTTAGAGGGTGAGTGAGAGTGATTGAGATAGGTTTAGAGGGGGAGAGTGCTCTCGACAGGGTGCAGCAGTGAAAGAGTATATCAATTCCTACCAAGGATAACCTGGGTGGCTTGGTCACAGATTATCAGGAGAAAGGACTAGAAATGAGTGGATGAATGAAAAATTAAGGTATGCATTGATCTATATATGTGCTATTAAAAATAATTATTTAACACGGTTAAATAGATAAATGGATGGAGGGAGGGAGGGAAGGAGGGAGGGAAGGAGAGAGGGACGGAGGGATGGATACACTGACAGATACAGTAAATGATTGATGGATGGGGAATAGTTATTTAGAATATGGATTGGTAAATAGGTTTCGATCGATGATGACCTTAACGTCATCTTCAGCGCCATTTCTTTGAGGCAATGTGCATCGGGTATGATAAAAAAAGGAATGGGAGTGGGAGTGGGATCAAACATCATAGGTGGTCTTAACACACACACACACACACACACACACACACACACACACACACACACACACACACACACACACACACACACACACACACACACACACACACACACACACATCCGGGAGATTTGCCGACCAGGTGTGTGGAGTCTTTTACCACATCTTCAACCTGAGCATGAGTCTTGCAAGGTTCCTAGAAGACCTCCTGTATGGCTAAGATAGGACGTCACTGTTGGACTAAATTACTGTTATTTAGTGCTGTCTTGTTGTGCTGCAACAAAGTAATTTCCTTATTCTATATCTATCAAAGACACACATGCAGGAGTACACAGAGCCGCTGTAACAGGTAGCTTTCAACACTATAGCGAGCGGTGACTACTTCTCGCGCCGTAATGGACAGGATCGGGAGCGGAATGTGAATGTGAGTGTGGGTTTCAAACACCACGATTTGTGGTAAACTGTCCTCCTGAGAGGAGAGAACTTTTAGATGTATATATATCTATATATATATATAGAAACATATCTTAACAGAAGATGACGCCGTATTAGACGCCCAGGTAAAAGTCTGGAGAACTACAGGAGCCCTGGAGGTTTCCGTCTTTATGATTGCATCAGCCTTCAATGTTGTCTCCTTCTGCTTCTGAGATCTGCGTTCCGCCCCAAGCGGTCTAAATGTCATGATCTTATTAAGACGTTTTTGTATGATTCAGACAAATGACTGTGGTACGTCCCCGTATATAGTCTTTTACCTATCCCTAACTCAATTTCCCCTCTCTGTGGAGCAGCCCCGGTTCATTTATTCGTTTTGTTTGTTGTTTGTTGTCTTGAACATGACGTAACCGTCGGTAAGACAAACACAAGAGCGATAGCGGATAGCAATTAGTATCCCAATGTCGGGAGTCTCGAGCCAGGAGACTAATTGAACATTCACTCCTTTCATTGCAGCCTTGATCCTGTATAATGAACGTTGAAATATTGTATTAGGAACCGATACCGCTGCCCATCATTCCTGTCAGCAGGAGGGGTCTCACCACCGCCTCGACGGTCTCAGGGCTCTGCTCTCTCTACGCTGCGATTCCTACGCCCTTCCTCTCTAGCTCCAGTGAGTGTTCGGTGACCCCAAATGAAATGTGAAGTAGCCGCTCCGAGCCGTTTTGAAAATCGGCCTCTTCTGACATCACAAGTGGGCGTGTCCACCTAGAGGTGTGCTGGATAGATCCGTTTACCAGCCTACGCAATAGACTGTAGCAAATGTTGCTCATTTATCCGTCATACATCTAGCTGGACACGCCCACTTGTGATGTCAGAAGAGGTCGATTTTCAAAATGGCTTGGACCGGCTAATCACACTCACACCTGGCGGTATAATATGTCACCTTTAACATAGGTAAACCTTTTCTAAAATTGGTTAGCCACATGCTTTCCAAAAACATGAACCCCTCTATACACCTTGGGGGGGGGGGGGGGGGGGGGGGTGCAGCCTACAAGCTCCTCTCCAGTGCACTCATTTCCTATGTCCCCTTCTGACAGAAGGGGGCGATAGGGAGGCGGCTCCATCGCGTGTTCCAATAAACATAATGAATAAGTGGCGGTATGAGGTCCATGGCTGGTGCCTGTTGTATTTTAATCAAAACAGAACCTCGGGTCAGCCCTCCAGTGGGCCGTGCACCGAACCTCATCCTGGCACACTTAGCGGCCTCCCTACCGGGGAAGCCACTTCTACCGTGCCCAGAGGCCTATTCACACTCAGGTTACACCTGTTTGTGTGTGTGTGTGTGTGTGTGTGTATAAGTGTGAAGCCATGTGTGTGTGTGTGTGTGTGTGTGTGTGTGTGTGTGTGTCTATTTGGAAATTGGAAATGGTCTGAAATGTTTTGCGGTTGTATTCCCTAAAGCATAAATTGTATCTCTGCATAGAACTGTGTGTGTGTATGAATGTGTTTGTGTGTGTATTTGTGTAAGTGTATGTGTATTTTTGAGTGTGTGTGTGTGTGTGTTTCCCTGCATGGACATGTGTTTCTTCACGTGCATGTCTGCAAGTGTGTGTGTGTGTGTGTGTGTGTGTGTGTGTGTGTGTGTGTGTGTGTGTGTGTGTGTGTGTGTGTGTGTGTGTGTGTGTGTGTGTGTGTGTGTGTGTGTGTGTGTGTGTGTGTGTGTGCCTTGGCTGCAGTAACATTTTAATGATGCTGCTGTGCTGGGGGTTGGGTGAGGCTAGCCAGATCGGGGTGCTGCGGCTAAAAGGACAGACGGCCTCGAGTAACAATCCCATTTAAGATGCCTGGCGACATCTTTGCCCCCATAATGAAATTGAATGGAGGTAGCCACACACATGCACACAGGCATGCACCTGCACACACACGCACACACACAACTGATATCATGAAGAGAAAGAGCGGGACCAAGAGAGGGAGGCAGAGGGAGAGAGAGAGAGAGAGAGAGGGAGAGAGAGAGAGGGAGGGAGGGAGGGACGGAGGGGGGAGAGAGAGAGAGAGAGAGAGAGAGAGGGGGGAGAGGGAGAGAGAGGGAGGGAGGGACGGAGGGGGGAGAGAGAGAGAGGGAGAGGGAGAGGGAGAGGGAGAGAGAGAGAGAGAGAGAGAGTCATGACAGCGTCTGGGCAGTGAGCTGTCTTGTCTGGTGGATCCTGGTTCGTCCGTCCGTCTGTCGCTGCCTGTCTGTATGTGCTGAGCAGGGTGCTGAGTGGAGCACCCGCAGTGCGGCTCAGCACCGGGACAGGGCACATGGCGGCGGTGCCTCACACCGGTTCAAACACTGAGTTCAGCTATTCCCAAGTTAGCTCTTCTCGATCTGGTGGTTCACCGTGTTTGTGTGTGTTGAATTAACTGCAGTTAGTTGAAAGGAGTGTGTGTGTGTGTGTGTGTGTGTGTGTGTGTGTGTGTGTGTGTGTGTGTGTGTGTGTGTGTGTGTGTGTGTGTGTGTGTGTGTGTGTGTGTGTGTGTGTGTGTGGAAGAGGGGTGGGGGGGTAGTCTATTGATTTTGGTGTTCAGCTGAAATTTTCCGAAAAATGAATATGTGATATGAAAGAGGAGGAGTGGAGGAGGTAGTATCATGGGGAGGGGGTTCATCTCCCAGCCCAAAGGTTCTAGCTTCAATCCCCAACCTCCCCTGCCTTCCTTCGTGATGCGACAGAAGCCAACCACACACACCATCTTAAAACCATCTTTTGGCAAGTACGCCAAAGTCACTTATCTCTCAAGATGAAATGTTCTCGGTTCCATTCCCAACCTCCCACACTGCCAATCCCTGTTTCACTCCTTGAGGATGATGTCAAACAGGCACCGATATACTCCGATATGAGCGTCTGTACTCAAGAATGTCGTCCTGATTGGAAATGGAGATAATCTCAAATGGAAATCTGCCAAGGGTAACAGTTCCATTAACAAAAGGTTGAATATCTTATCGATACGAACAAAGAGATGGCATGAATTTCATGAATAGTGAGTGTTCTCACTATCTATTCCTGTAAAGTTCTTTAAAAAATCACATAGATGTTATTTGATAGATTTTTGCGTACGTGTGTCAGTGTGATATAAATGTGCGTGTGTGCGTGCTTGCTTGTGTACCTATGATCGACATTAATGGTGTCAACCTTCCTCGCACTTTGTCAGCTAGAACTCCAAAGTCCATCCCTAGCAAATCTGCTGGACATGAATGAGCCAGTTCAGACAATTATAAGCCAGTTCAAACATTAATAAGCCAGGTCAGACATTAAAAAGCTGGTTAACACATTAATTAACTCGGACCGTGGCTGCGTGACTCAGGAGTATCTTAGCCCAGAATCTGACATCTGATTGGACGCCATAAACGTCTGTGATGCCAAGACAGCACTCGGGTCGTAGTCATGCTTGCATGAATAGAACAACAAGCAGCAATTCCTAATAGCGGCAACAGTCTTCCCCCTCAAGCCTCCACAACAGGGCAAAACCAGCAACAGACAAGCCAAGGAAAGAAGAATAAACCCACGGGTGATCTTATAACCACATTCACAGGGCCAGTGCATATTGTGATCTGCAGAATGCGCCGGAAACCAAGCCAGCACTCCCAATGCCAGTGCTGTCACTGTTTACACACCAACAAGAACCACACGCACGGACGCGTCGCCAAGAAGAGACGCACGGACGTGTCGCCAAGAGACGCACGTCCTCTCCCCCGTCACACGCGAGGCTTCTGTCGTACCGCAGCCACCGCCGCCAACTCCTAGCTCCCCAATGCTCTGTCTGTGTACTCCGACATGGGTTCGGCTTGATTCAAGGTGGGGGGGGGGGCGGGGGGGGTCCTTCCTGTGAGGGGCTGCTGTGGTGATGTAACGGGGGGGACTTCTGGGTCCGTCTCAGCGCGAGTGTCATCTTGTTCCCACAAGCTGGGACGCCGCCTGCTGCTTCGTATCGGCCGTTTTGTCCCAGGGAAGGAATGTTTTGCGACAGCGCCTTGAAGGATGTTTCTTTTTGTGGAGGTTGTTTTTCCTGGAGGAGACGGGGACGGGGGGGGGGGGGGGGAGAGGGGGGGGAAGCGGAGCAGTGGAATAAGCTCCCCCGTGGTGATCCCGTCAGGAAGCTATTAGGAGCGTTGGAGTGGATGGGGTGGTACATGAGGAAGGAGGAAGGGAGGAAGGGAGGAAGGGAGGAAGGGAGGCAGAAGAAGGAGGTGAGGATTTTAGAGAGGAAGATAAGGGAAGGGAGAAAGAAAGAACCGAATGAACGCCTATGTTAAACCTTTACATTGTAACCCGTATTATTGACCTTTTATCTCTTTGAGGTGATCCTTTGTCGTCACATACTGGTGTGACGTTTACATCCCTTCCTGCACACATGAATTATGGTCAAATGAAAGAAAGAAAGAGAGGAAAGAAGAAACCATAATAAGTGTTTATGGACACAAGGACAAGCACAGACTACATATACCACATTCTTAGATCGACAACATGCGGCAACCCGCCAACCACACACACATAAACACACACGCACACACACACACACACACACATGCACTCCCTTGCCCTCAGGCCACATCAGACAAAACAACTTGCATCAGATAGCAGATGTTCTGAGATGATCTGCTGATGATTGACATACAGCGAACTGAATCTCCATGAAAACGAGTAGAAAAGTTAGATCCAGGATAAGCAGAGCCAAACTGAAAGAGAACCAGTACTAGTTTCTGAGCCTATTCTGTTTTCTGTTCAAGCACACTCTGGTGTGTGAATTTGAATGAGCCAGAATTCTGATGAGCCAGGTTGAGTTTGAAGGAGCCAGGTTGAGTTCTGATGATCCAGGTTGAGTTTGAACAAGCCATGGTGAGCTCTGATGAGCTAGGTTGGTTTTGAACAAGCCAGGGCGAGTTTGAACAAACCAGGGTGCATTCTGATTAGCCAGGATGAGTTTCGATAAGCCAGGGTGAGTTTGGATGAGCCAGGTGAGTTCTGATGAATAAGGGTGAGTTCTGATGAGCCAGGGTGGGTTTCGAGGAGTAGTGTGACACTGCCTGTGACACTGAGGTGGTATTGGTGGTAGCAGAGGTGGAAACAGGAGGTGTTTCCTCTTCTGCCTGAGGAACTCACACATATATTTGTACCAAGGAACACACACACACACATACCACACACACGCGTGAATTCAACCACACATGTTAACACACACACACACACACACACACACACACACACACACACACACACACACACACACACACACACACACACACACACACTCAGACACAATGCAGTGTGATTCAATGTCCTTGGGCAGGCCACATGCTCCTCACCCTCCAAAAAGACGGAGAAATGAGAAAGCAATAAGGAAAGGGTGTGTGTGTGTGTGTGTGTGTGTGTGTGTGTGTGTGTGTGTGTGTGTGTGTGTGTGTGTGTGTGTGTGTGTGTGTGTGTATGTTTGTGTGGGTGTGTCTGTCTGTGTGTGTCTGTGTGTGGGGGTGTCAATATAGAGTAAATTGGGTTTTCGGCTACACTATAATGATATGGGGATGATGATCAGGTCCACAGCCTACAGTCCGACAGGTCAGCAATGCGAGGATAAACATTTTTCTGGAAAGGCTCTGTAGGTCACTCATATGTGTAGGAAATAGATTCCATCTCTCGAAGAAACCCGCCTCCGGCACATTGTCCTATTCACACACAGAACAAGTATTTATATTTTTTGGTCTTAGTTTCACGGTTTCACTTTCCCACCTCCAGTAAATGTCATTGTGTTCCATTGTGTGTGTGCGGATGTATGTGCGTGTGTGTGAGTGTGAGATCCCTGCGGTAAATCTCAATAACCTAACATTTGTGAAAAAGCAATCCGCAGAGCTAGGCCTTGAAGGCTGCCTGTCAATACAGTTTTTGGATTGAATACGGATCAATTTTGAGAAAAACTTGTGCACAACTTTGAATGTCACAACCTATCCTCATTATAATAATATCATAGCATGTTTAACCTAAATTATACAGGAGCTTGCTGAACAGGAGTGTGCTGGGAGCGTACAGATGTGGTTGCCTAGCAGCCGGTATCTTGCGGGAAGACTGGGTCATCCGTACCTCCGGCCAGCAGCTCATTAATATTAATGAGCCTAATGTCTCTGGCTGCGTATTGTTGGACGATAAAGGCTTAACCAGACATGTTCTTGTAGTTGAAGAGGGGATTAGGTCAAGACCTTTAAGAGCGGTAAATGTCAAAAGATGGCCATGTTGTCCTATAGACGCATTAGACCAAAATAAAGTGTCAACATGAATGCAGTAACAACGAGGGGACAGAAACTGTGTTTTAAGAAACCACTCGACCACCCTGGCCCCCAATAGTGGCAGAAACAGCCCCCAACCTCCCGACCACAAGGGTGGCGTGGTGTTCGGTTGTGGTCCGTCCCCTCCTCTGCTGGTCCTCATAAACCTGGTGCCACCTTGGTCAAGGTGAGCTGTATGTTCTCTCCAGCCCCCCCCACACACACACACACACACACACACACACACACACACACACACACACACACACACACACACACACACACTATTCATCAACGACACCTCAGCCCCGTGTAGAAAGGTCAGGCCGGCGATCGTGGTCAGGAAATGTCAGCGCCGCCGCAGCGCTCTCATGCCGGCTAAATGAAAGTCAAACATGCCCCCCCCCCCCACACACACACTCACACACACACACACCCTCGGCCCGCTGTGCCCCACACACGCCATGCGCATCCAGGAATGTCCTGTCCGATTTCCTTTCATAGAGAGATAATATTGTTTGATGAAGGATAGATTGGTAGGCGACAGGTCGGATAAGACCAGAAGGGGACTAGCAGTATGAATATTATTTATCCCAAAACGTGCTGTGCATGTTTTATCTTGTATGTTTTGTACAGCTCTTTACCAACAGATCTTTTCATATGGATCTTCTGCGTGTCATGTACTCATTTCGAGCTAAGTGTGTTTATGTGAGTGTATGAATCTGTGTGTGTGTGTGTGTCTGATCTTTGTGTGAACATCTTTTGCACACAGAGCTGTTAATGTTCCTTTCTTCTCCCCCTTCTCATCTCTGGCTCTATCTGGTTGTGCAAATACAGAGATTATCAGAAAGAGGGGGAGACCAAGATGGAGAGAGAGAGAGAGAGAGAGAGAGAGAGAGAGAGAGAGAGAGAGAGAGAGAGAGAGAGAGAGAGAGAGAGAGAGAGAGAGAGAGAGAGAGAGAGAGGGACTTGGATAGAATGAGCCCAAGAGAGGCAGAGATATGGATAGAGAGAGAGAAAGAGAGAGGGACTGAGACAGAGGCACGTGCTCTGAGGTGATGCCATGCGGGAGCAGCAGGATTAAGGGAGATTAGCAGCGTTGAGGTGTCGACCAGGGGATTTGTGTCAGGAGTGGGTTGCAGTTGGTCTGGACCGTGCTCAATACTGCTCTGGTTATGCGCTTTTTATTCAGGAGATGTGTGCGGTTTCTGAGCAGTACCATTTTTGTGTAATGTGAAGTAATGAAGTTTGTTTTTTTCGCCCACCCCCAATAATTAAAAGTTCCATCTTCAGAAAGCAGAAACGATTACAACAACAAAAAAATGTGTGCTCCGGTGAAGTGAACACTCTTTCCTCTGTACCGGGGACAATAGAAGTGGCGGTGTGATTTATTCATTGGCTACTCACTTCTCCCTGAAATCAAATCATTTGCATCAAAGGGGAGGCGGTGAGAGGAGCGAATGAGCCCCCGCTCCTCGTTCATCCCAGATGCTTCTCGTTCCAAAGGGAAAAGAAAACATTCGATTTTATGATTCGCTAATTACAGGGCTGCATCATTTAATCTGCCTCATGATGTTTGTGATTTTGCACCTCGAAAAAAAACCTGTTTGTTAGGCATGCTCTCCTTAAAGTTATTTCATCCCTTCAACAAAACGTTTTTCTTTTCAGGGTATATCAGTCTATTTCTCCTTTAATTAGGCGGTTTTGGGGGTTTATCCAAGTGTGCGATTTGCATGCGAAGATATAGACTTTAGTATCCCGGAGGACATGTTTCCTGGACAGCCCAGTGTCTGCCACAACAACAAACAGACCTAGAAGACCGCAAGCAATTTAAATAAACAGTTCATCACCATTCTGTTGATATTACAGGAAACCAACGAAGAACACAGTACAAGAGATGCTCCGGATGTAGTTCAGTGTCTTAAGAGCAGGGGACCGAGTGTCGCTGTTAGAGTGAAATAAAATGTGCTTGATGGATGTCTTGCTTCCCCCATGGACACAGCCCTGACCCCTATCCATTCAGCTTCAGCTTATGGCAGACTTTATCTAGACTGTTCCATCCTTACTCTGTGTGCTGGGCATCTGAGTGTTTCTGCAAACCCTGGGCATTAAACCCAGAAACTGTCGTCGGCAGTACACGACAGCCCTGGGGTGGTCACTGGGCCTGCATACTTTCCAATCAATTGTCCAACTCATTAATTTGATAAATGGATGCATTATTTTAGAACTTCTTTAGTACTGTTAAACGGGAGGAAATTGCTTAACACGAGTAAACAACTAGAATGGACCACAGTAGCACTTAAGCACCACAGTATTTCCACAGGGGAAACACAGAGATTTCAAGGCTGTTATCGTTCTCTTACTGAAGGAAAAACATACCTGCTTCAACAGAATCATGATAATATTTGGAGGCTGCTTAAATTAAAATAGTTATCTGGCACTGCATTGGCGAAGGTGTGTGTGTGTGCATATCCTTGCGCGTGTGCGTGTGTGTGTGTGAGTAGAGACACATGGGTTGATAACCATGCCTCTCGATCACTGTGATTGGATCAGAACTGGGAGACAGGCACTACATCACTGATATGTAGCTGGCACGCCTGCCTCTGTGCTCTCACCATTAAGCCAACTCACCCACATTTCATGTCTGAATAGCATCAAAGCTCTGGGTAGCTTCCAATAACGGGACAACCCGGTGTGGTGTATTCCGCCTATACGACCGTCACAAACAAATGATTACATAGAAGTTACTTTCATCGAAAGCGTCGCTGGTTTTTTGTTGACTTTGTTGTTCCAAAAAATAATAATTTGAAAGTGGTTTCATGTTGTCAATGAAACATCTGGTTAAAAGATGAATTTGACCGATGTGTCTAATGTTTACATCGCATTGATTCCAAACTGTTATAAGGCAGCGATGTAGTTTGTTATAAATAATGCAAACCCTTAGAATGTTATGGACCAATCACAGTGAAGTATTTATAGTATATAATAAAACCCATGAAGGCCCATATAAAAAGCTTGTATATGTAGTATCACAAGGCCAATCATCCTAACTCCCAACTATCTCCATATCCCTCAGCTGAACTGTGCCAAGACAAGCATGCTTAGCATCCCCGCTAGAGCTAGGGGGCTAATGGCTGTGATTTCTCTTCAAGTAGGGACTTATAATTAGTCCCTCAGCTGTGTACTAGCAAATTACCCTGAGACTTTAAACAAATGTCCTGTGTGATATACTGAAGTCTGACACCCCTGCTTGTTCCACCAGGAATGATCACGTATTTATAGCTAGCCTATGTGTGTGTGTGTGTGTGTGTGTGTTTGTGTTTGTGTATGTGTTAGCGAACACATGCATAGCAAACAATGCTGTGTGAGTGCTTGTAAGTATGGTTGTGTGTGTGTGTGTGTGTGTGTGTGTGTGTGTGTGTGTGTGTGTAGGTGTGTGTGTGTGTGTGTGTGTGTGTGTGTGTGTGTGTGTGTGTGTGTGTGTGTGTGTGTGTGTGTGTGTGTGTGTGTGTGTGTGTGTGTGAGTGTGTGAGTGTGTGTGTGGGTTCAATATTCAGCCTCTCCTTGTCAGTCCAGTGATGGATGTGCTCAATGCTGAAATACTAGCATGTGTGTGTGTGTGTGTGTGTGTGTGTGTGTGTGTGTGTGTGTGTGTGTGTGTGTGTGTGTGTGTGTGTGTGTGTGTGTGTGCTGGGTTTCTCCATAAGCTGTTGTTTTCTCTGCTTTCACCTTTTTCATTTATCATTTTTACTGTCTACGCCCTCTCTCCATATCTCTATCCAGGCTTAACCTGGCTGACTTCTTCTCTCTACCACTCCCTGTCGCTCTCTTGTTGCTGACTAGAAGGAAAGAAATGTGGTGCAATTGGCTGATTTAAAACAACATAAAAACAAAATGATCCCGAGTGAAGAGAAGATGAGAGATGAGGAGCATAGAGAGGAGAGGTGAAGGGAGGAGAGTATTAGAGAGAAGAGGAGGAGAGGGGAGTGGAAAGAAGAGGAGCTATGCGTATAGGAGAGGAGATGAGGGGAGTGGAGAAGAGGAGCGACCAGCGGAGAGACCGAAGAGAGGTGAGTGGAGCAGAGAGGAGGCAAGTTGAGGGGAGGTGAGAGTGTGATTAGATAAGGGAAGAGGAGAGGGGAGAGAAAGGGGAGATGAGGGCAGAGATGGAGAGAGCGGAGAGAGGAGAGGCAAGACAAAAAGGGAAACCCGAAAGCAGTCAGATAGAGAATTAAATAGTGCAGCAGGAAGAAGACGGGAGGATGGTGAGGAGAGGTGCTTGAGAAGAGAAGGGACCAAGGTAGGGAGTAAAACCAAAGGAGACAAGGAGAAGAGCAGCTAAGAGGAAGGAAGGGAATGAAAGAGTGGAGAGGAAAGGGAGTGCACATAGGAAGTTCGAAAGCTTTTGCCTTGTTGCACGCCCGAAGAGAGAGAGAAAGAGAGAGAGAGAGAGAGAGAGCATTGATTAAGGCTCTCCCCCAGCTGTTCCTGGCTCTTGTCTTCCGTGCTCCTCTCTCTTTCTCCCTCCTTTCCCTCTCTTTCTTCTCCCTCTCCCTCTGTGCTTCTCTTCTTCTCTCCATCGTTATCTATTCCTCTCTCTCTTTCACTGCTCTCAGTCTCCTCACTCATCCAAATTTAATTAGGAACTGTCGGATGCAGTACGGCTGGTGTGTGTGTGTGTGTGTGTGTGTGTGTGTGTGTGTGTGTGTGTGTGTGTGTGTGTGTGTGTGTGTGTGTGTGTGTGTGTGTGTGTGTGTGTGTGTGTGTGTGTGTGTGTGTGTTACACATGGGTGTATAGTATTGCAACTCTGGCGGTATAACAAATTTGTGTGTGGTATTGAGGTTGGGGGTTTAGGACTAAACTCGACAAACACACACTTTTAAATATAAACCTTCACACACACCACACACACATACGGCAAATACATCTACTGTTAATAGTAGAGGGATGCCAGTCACTTATTGCTATGCTGAAGAAATTGAGTTATTTATAATTTCACTTCAACAGTTATAACGACTGAACTCTCAGAGAAAGCACAGGCGTACACTAGGCATGTAGGAAATAAGGGAGACACAGAAAGAGGTGCCAGTATGCACATGCAACTCTGACCTGCATACAGACTTCATGTAAGCGGTCTCCTTCCCTCCTTCCAATATCATCTTTATTGTCAAGCCAATCAGAACAGTCCTTAATCACAATCACAGTCTGAAAGGGCTGCAGGCCAACGTTTAAACCCCCCCCTAACCCTCTCAAGGGCAAGGAAAACAAAAAATTCAAAATCCAAGGGAACATTTTTGAGGAGCAACACAGCTCCTTCCAGCCATGGTTAGGAGGCTTTGTCTGGCCTCCTTCTTTATCCATGCTTTATGCATAAAGTTTTTCATTGATGCTGTCTATCCCACCACAATGGAAAAGGTATATTCAATTGACACCTCATCCTTAGTTGTTAAAATGTTCAATTGAGATATGAACAAGGTCAGATCATCACATAAGTAACCCACAAAATCAGTTTTTGTCTAAATGTATCCATAAGCGTTGGCCGACCCTACAGTAAATTACCTCTCACTATCAATTTAGGTGTGCCTTGATTCAGGCTGAATTCATTAGACGTGATTCTTTAAGGAAGTGCTGGTTATGTGAGGTGAGCCTCATGAATACGAGGTATTGATCGCCGTGTCGTACCGCCAATGCACCTCCTGTTTTCGGCCCTGCTCTCTCCTCACCATTCATCGTCGGCAGCCCGCTCAGATTACAGGGCTCGCTTCCCTATTCCGGGATGAACTCTGAGCACCGCTTTGAGCAATTAAACTGGCCATGCAAGAAATAATTGTCCCGACTATCATTCTCTTTGATTTATCCCCTGAACTGAACTCCGGTGTTTCCTCCCTGGGCTCGTTCAACAGCTGAACCAGGTTAGGGCTACGCGCCGGAACATGCGTCTTCTCTCACCTACTTAACACATGCAGAGCCCCTAGATTCTTCTGCTGTGCTAGGGAAGCGGTTCAATCTTGGACTCTGCCGCCAACTCCAGGTCCGGCGTTAGCTGAAGTTTGTCCCGTGGTTTGAAAGCTCCACGCTTTGGGCTGACCCGTGTGCATCTCATTCATCACACCGTCTTGTGTGGCGGCCGATCCGCGTTTCTTGTCGGTTGACCCAAAATCCCTGGGGTGACCTTTAACTTATGGGGTGCCCCGCCGCCATTGGTGTGAAATGCACCGCTATAACACCTCTCTCAATTGAAGGGCGGCAACAACCAACTCTCTCTCATTAGACATAAATAGATTTCATTGTAGCAGGAGAATGTCTTTGGAGCCGGAGTGAACTTGCGGTTGACAGCAGGATGTGAGACAGTTTAAAGGATGTTCTGTGATGTCGGTGCCACGGCCTCGTTCACACACTGGAGAAGTGGAGCAGGCCAACCTTCCATGAAGAATACTGCCTTAATTGGGCCCTGCGGTCAGTGTATGTGTGTGTGTAACGCGTGTGTTTGTGTGGGTGTGTGTGCTTGTGAGTGTGTGTGTGTGAGCGGCTGAAACATACGCTCGTTAAAAAACCATGCACAATAATAAATCATTATATTAGACAGTTATGCATGGGGCACCGCTCGTATTAAGTGGAATTCCCCTGCTATCCAATTAGATCTTACTGTCAATTACATCACTGTCCCTGATTGGCTATCAATTAATGTCACAGATCGTCATCATAAAGAAACAAATTATATGTAAAGGTTAAATGATGAGTCTTAATCTACGTTTTATCCAATCAAAACGCAGCAATGGGACACATCCTGTTAATGAAGCATATATGTATGCATTTTGTCTGTAGGATAACCTGACTAAATAGTTTTAACTTTTAATGGGAAAGAGACCAGGTGGATTCAAGGTGAACGAAACAAGACTCATTCCTTGTTTAATTAGCGGGCTGTGGATGCCCATTAGCGTCTCCCCCCACAGAAAGCCCGGTCCTCCTTCTTGTGAAATTAGCCGTGCCAGTGAATCAAAGCATCCAAGCGGGGTGCTTGGGAACAGCGTGAAGTATTGGAACAGGAATGAGACTGTCGATGATGTTCTGGGATGGTGTTTGGAATGCTGCTGTGGCAATAGGTAGTAAACATCAAGGTGTGCCCCCCCCCCCCCCCCCCTCATGAACAAAACCTTCAGATCCGCAGCATGTCATTGATCCCACACATAATAATGGATCTGACTGAAGCACGTCCCCGGGAAATCAATGCGGAACGGACCTTGACTGGACCCGATCCACGCATAGCAAACATGATCTACCCTCGGGCAAAGCTGGACGTGGGCCGCTGAAGATTTAGGTACCCTATATCATTGGTGTAATTACTTTCTTTTCATATGGGACTTAATGGATGCAGTGTATATTTATGATACAGAACATTTGCCTGAGTGCTGCCGCAGCTCTCCAGGCATTGTCTTTTGTGCACGAAACTAGTCAACACAAACACTTTAAGGAGTGAACTTCATGGGAGCATCTCTTGAGGGAAACCAAGGTTGCTGCTGTTAATTGTCCCGCGCAATTTGCTCGCACACAGTTTGTGGCTTTGGATTCAGTGGTGGTCCTCTGATTGGGTTCCAATGTTTTCGAGCTAGAGTAACAAGCTTAAATGTCGCATTAATGAGTCATCGCTTCCTAGGTCTACAAATTATATTGCGAATGGTTTGAATCAAATTTTTATTTCAAAGTATTAACAAACCAAAAACACTTATACAAGTCGTGTTTTTATTACAACATAACAACTTTATATTGATTTGTCAATACCTTCTCTTTTCACAAAATTGCTCCACTTTTCACCGGAACTCACTCTCACCTTCGGGTGTGCTTTGAAGGCCCTTCTGGGAACAGCAGTCAAACCTACCCAGTGCAAAACATACTATAATGTAGTGCCGTTCAAACCGTGCAGCAAAATCGATTGCCTCATGTCTTGAGTGGCAGATCCTGGTTTGATTGACCACCGGACCAGCAATTATGGATGGTTATAGTTCCTCAGACCAGCTCCTGTCACGCCAATAATGTGGTCCATCGACTTCCCCATGAAATCCCACACATAAGTCTCCAGTCTATTAATTATGTCAATACGCCACCTCAACGCGGGTGATTGACCTGAACACTAAGCAATCAATACTAACTGTATTTCTAATTATTCAATGAAATGACTATAATAATCAAGGAAGTACTAGTTAAGTACTCTTGATAAATGGTCAGCAACACTTTAGGAATAACGCAGCAAAAACATCCATAGGGGTTTGGATGATCATTTATATTTCATATACGACTCCAGAAGAACCCTATGTCTCCCTTTCCAGCCACCACCGCGGTGTCAACACACGGCCCAGTTTGCGGTGATTGATTGCTTTTGATGAAGAGAATTCCCGCTTTCATTTCGGCGCGGCTGCCTCTGTGTATGTTTCTGTTTTTCTCTCACTCAAGCGGTGGCATTGACAAAAGCATTGCCCTCCCTTTTGCTGTCTGTCAATGCAGGCAACGTATTATCAATTTCAGGAGCAGGGACACGGCGGTAAGCCTGTTCAATTCCGGTAAATATTGGAACGCCGAGCGGAGACGGATTGACAGTGATGTCATGAGGGAACAGCGGAGGTTTCTCCTGAAGCCCTGCTCCTCACTTCCTGAGGAAAGTTAGAGGAATGCGAAATGATCCAAAATGGCTGATGGATGCTGCATTCCACTGTCAGGGAACATTCTGTTAGCAGTGATACAAATCCCAGTTCAACAACCCCATCATTAGCGAAAAGTCAACACGAGGCGTTGATAGGTTTTTAGCACCCCGAGGGAGCTGTTCACTCTAAACTCTAAGTGTGCGTCTGTTGTTGCCCGGGCTCAAGCGTTGCTGAGTAGCAGAGGTCCCGGAGGTGCTGTCAAGATGGATCCGCTTTGTCCAACTGCTTTTAGAGCGTCATCTATGAAATGTCAACTATTCAGAGATTGCTGGGGTTTTGTTTCTTATTGTTGTTGTGACGGTGGTTGTCCTTGTCTACAGCAGCTCCTCTTGGAACTCGGGAACTCACTTTCATTTCAATGTAGAAAGGTAAAGTTCCTCTCCTTAAGGGGTATAGCTAGCAGAAGATTAACTAGTTTTTTGTGTTTCAAATTGAGCTGCAATACTCTAAGGGTGATCTAACTGCTTCCTTATTCAGCTACTAGTGATGGCCAATCATTCCTCCTCCAGTCTTTAACACCCACGGGTGAATTGTTGAAGGTCCATTGTAATACATAGTAGGACTGAAAGAAATACAGAAAGGCAGATTTATGCTTTGGTTTGTTATCTTTGTTTATGGATACATTTTGAATTTCGGTACTGCATGGCTGAATTCATAGTCACAAAAATTTGGCAATTCATCAACTCCTGCTTGAAGCATCTCCGAAGCCTGACATTCTTCCTGAATATGGTTTAAGTTTTAACTCGATGTGCAAAGATTGTAATGGAAAATGGATTGATTTGATGAGGAAGCACTTTCATCTCACTGTCACACATTCACGTAACTTTTAACAGCCCAATGTTCTAAACTATTGTAGCAAAAATATAATAAAAAAAGTATAGCAACTTTCCAGAAAAAAATGACCTGACTAATGTTTGCGGAACAGTTCACATATAGCAGTATGTCACGCATGACCGCCGCTCCTGGGAAACGCATGAACTTCTGTCTTAAGAACTAATTAAAACCAAAGATACTCCGCCCGAGTACAGAAGTTTGTCTCCCTGTCTTAATTGTCCTGTCATGGTTCTGCTGAGTAATGGTGGCCTGGTGGTGACGAAGACCCGCCAGACTGCTGTCAGCAGTGAACCGCCGGTGCACTGCCTAATTGTGTCCCAGCGGGGGTGTTCTTGAGGACCATAAAAAGGAGGCCTCATGCAAAGTGGAATTCCTGGTAATGCCGTAGAGAGTGCATGTCGTTGATGCACGTCTGTCACTAAATATAAAAAAGTCGATAAAATAGAAAATACAAATAAAGTGCAGATTTTGTTTTCTGGCAATGTTATTATTTTTTATGCCGCATCTTCCAGTCTCCTGGGGTAGATGAATTAGGGTGCCTTTGAAACGTGCAAATGATTGTAGCAGCAAGAAGTCGACAAGTGTGAAATAGCACTGCAAACACCACCTGTTGTTTGAAGTGCTGTACTGCAGAAACGATATGCCAAGGAATATTGATGGGACGAATTTGCGGGGCAGCTCCTGGGGAAATACCGGAATGGCCACAGCATTGCAGTGAAACAACAAAACAACCTAGTTCAGTCTGGAGGTTGGTAATCTGAAGTAAATCATTTGCCAACAAGTGAATATATTTCACTTTAGGCTGTGTTCACAGAAGAGGGCAATATTTTGTTGGGTGTTTGACTCCCATATTAGTGTATAGGTGTCACATCTCGCCCTTTTCATTGATTATTTCCCCACCCTTTCCTTATTTTCCTCTCAACTCAGATTGTCCTCACCCACCTTAATTGTTTTCACCTGTGCCTCATTAACATTCCCCTCAAAGTGTACTTAGTCAGCGTGTTTCCCTCCTCTGTTCATCTTTGTTCTTCGTTTCAAGTGTCACAGGATTTCCTGAGTGATTATTACGGTTCCCGGTTTTCTGATTCCTGCCCGTTTACTCCCGCCTCGCCTTTGCCTTCTCCCTACCGGATAGTTTGCCTGATTGTCAACTGATTTCCCGACTGTGTACCGACAGACTACGCCTTTGTCTTCTCCCTGCCAAATTGTTTTCCTGATTGTCAACTGATTTCCTGTGTACCGACATATCTTCTAGTAAAGACCATTCTTTCTACCCAGACTTTTGCCTCAGAGTCGTGCACTTGAGTCATATTTTCCCTGTTGCTCCCTCAGCTGTTACAACAGGGTTCTGGCTCCCCACCCTACCTGTAGGCACCCTATACGGCATGCATCTCAATGTCTTATAAGTTGCCTTTGCTAACCGAGATGCATTGGAAATAGAAAGGTTGGGGGGAAATTAAGGTGGATTTACCTGCACAGGTATTCCACTTCACAGTAGTCTTTAAAGTAATGCTTGTTTATGAGCAGTACTTTGCAATGCATTGTGGTACTGTAAAAGGTAAACCATGGTATCTATCATAGTCTTGTAATACACTGTAATGCACCACCTGTACTTCAGGAACAGAGAGGATCTGTTATCCAATCCGAGCCCCTCAGGCTCTTTGTGATTGGTCGGTGAGTCAGAGGCTCCAGAGGAATGGGGGAGAGAGGGAGCTTCAACCCTGGCTGCTTTAGAGGCAGAGAGAGAGCGCGAGAGCCCTGGAAGGCTTACTAGCTCCTTATTAACCAATTACTGCTGTCAAACCCACTTGGCTGAGATCAAGCCTTCTCTTTCTGTCTTTTTCTCTGCCTGTCTTTCTGGCTGGCTGTGCAACCCAGTCTCACAGAAATATGTGACACTGTCACGTCACGTCATTTAATCTATTCATTCGTGATCTGGGACACTTCATTTAATTTTTTTCGTGCCTAAAGCACAAATTTCAAACTCATTCGAAAAAGTAGAGATGAAGCAGATGCCTTTTTTTCAGTTGTGGTTTGCCTACAGAGCAGCGCACCTGCATTAAATGTATCTGTGAATTGTCACAATTTCCCAGAATCAAAGGTGAAGTACAAACGGGTGGCCAAAAGCTGTCATATTGTTAGAAATTTGTGCTTTTGGCACAAAAAAATTGAAATTACGTATCCCAGATCACGAATGAATAGATTAAATGACGTGACAGTGTCACGTATTTCCGTGAGACTGGATTGGGCTGTACAGTAATCTGTCTCACACTGAAATACGCCGGGTGAATAGAGGCGGTGGATGTTTAGGAATAGCACAGTTATCTCTTTTCATCTAACAAAGAAATTATAATTTTTAGGCGAGCAGCAAAAAATGGAGCTAAGCTGTCCCAGTCTCAATCTCAGTCTTGGATATGTGTGAGTGTTAGATTGGGCAGTGCTAGCCTTGTGGCTATGGTAGAGTTAGCAAATAGGAACGTGTTAATGCACATGAGGACAGCTGCACCTGCGTCCCGCGGTTCTCCTGGAGGGGTAATGGTTGTTGGATATTAGGGGTCAAAGGTCTTCCGATGTTCATTACGGATGGCGCGCTCCAACCCTTATTGGAGCTGTTTAGCTTTTATGAAGGTGCTGTCAAATTTAATTTACCTCAATAATCTTTGAATGGCGTGTGCGTGTGTGTGTGTGTGTGTGTGTGTGTGTGTGTGTGTGTGGTGTGTGTGTGTGTGTGTGTGTGTGTGTGTGTGTGTGTGTTCGTGTGCTATGTGTGTGTGATGCTGTGCGTATTTGAAATGTCTGAAATGTCCAAAGTTTTGACTTTTTGAATTTGTAAAATTGTACTTTAGAGGGAAATTAAACTCAATATATCCACCTCATAATGGCAAACCCACACGGTCGCCTAAACACACACACACACACACACATCTATTCAATGCCTCGTTTTTTTCAGTAGACTTTTAGCAGCGGCGAAGGGTTCTTGAAGGAGTGATACAATAAACTCAGACGTGAATATACTTTCCCAATCTTTGTCATCATTTACCTTGTGAAACATCCTTTCAAAGACCTTTGGGTGAGTGAGTTCACCTTATGAGCCCTGCCTACGAACATGTATATACCATTAGACAAGACTGCAAGGTTTGAGGCAAAGGATGTCTTGGATGGAAATCGTTTCTTGAAGGTTTTTGGTAATGAGTGGTTCTTTCCAAACACCCCACGGGGATGTTTGGATATTTACCAATTTCCTGGATTTGTTAATTTCCATGAACTGAATCAGATGTGCTGAGAATGTGATGTTAGAAGCCAGGGGTGTAGTTCGGCCCTCATCATTAACGCTACCGGAGCTGATGCGATTATTCAGTGCTTATTACATAGCTGCACTGTAATAAAAACAATGCTTATCGAATCACAGAATACCATGATCAAATTATTGTTATTATAAGGTATTATAAGGTATTTTCTACTGCGTCTTTTACGGGAAACAGACTTTTTTCTTACTGTGTTTCCGTCTTTCCTTCCCTTCTTCCTTTCTTTCTTTCTTTCTATCCTGGGTACACACAGACACACATACACAAACACAAACACACACACACACACACACGCACGCATACACACACACACACACACACACACACACACACACACACACACACACACACACACACACACACACACACACACACACACACAGACTGACAGACGCACACACATATGGCCACCCATTATTGTTATTAATTAGCCGTCTACAGTCATTGGCCCCATCGAGAATCAACTGCTAATCTGTTCTGAACGACTGAATCTCAGGAAGCAAATTAGCCGACTAATGTTAGAGATCCATTATAGCACAACAATGGCAGACTCAGAGATACCCACACACAGGCCGATGCACAATAATAAACACACACACACACACACACACACACACACACACACACACACACACACACACACACACACACACACACACACACACAACCCCCCCCCACACACA
>NC_082382.1:18251956-18255063 GCF_031168955.1 Gadus macrocephalus
TAATCAATTGGTTTAGCCATCCCTGCCACGCCTTCAATGAACTTCACGAGTATATCGTATAAATATATAAGCAGTACTGATTGGTTCTTGCGGGTCGTTCAGCACACATCCACACCGACGCGCTGAGAGGTTTTTTAGGAACCGTGGGCGATTCTCATCAAATCTTTTGGATCCAATATACAACATTTGAACCAGGCAATATGTTGTGTTTTACTGAGCAGGACATGCAGGCTAACAAACAGCTCAGACTCTGAGTATCTCTGGAGAAATACAATGCATCACCAAATCCAGCATCCACACTTGGTTGAATGTCAAATGTTATTTCACAACGGCGTTGCAGTCGGGAAGCAGTATAATGCAGTTTTATATAAATCGCTTGCTATAAATGAACAACCACAACAGATACGATAGCCTCATACGATATGATACTAAACTATGGTTTATAGGAAAAACAGCACAGTACAACTTATGTATCCTCAAATAACCTATCTTGATAGCAGTGCGAGAGCCAGTTTGAGGCGGCTGTTCAGTTCAACCTCTAAAGATGAACTCAAAGAGACTGTAGTGGGCGCTGCAGTACCAAAGCAGGAGAGCGACGCGAGTAGGAACCGGTCACATGCGTCTCTTCTTCTGTTGTTACTGTTCCTGCTGGCTCTCTAACTACTGACAAGAAACAGAAAGGTATCCCCTAAGGTATTATCTCATATCTGTACAACACTATCTACTTTTTCCCATTCTATCTTTATCCACGTGACTTACAGTGATTTATTTCAGACACACATCATTAAGGAGAGGAACGATGAAAGTGTCGACAGAAGTTCATCTCTGAGTCAATTCCTGGACTTGTGAGTTAGAAAAGATGACTGTCAGGGCTTGGAGTGCATGCATGGAGATTTGATGTGACAGCTTGTTTTCGTACCCATGCCGTGTGGAGGGCTGACGTGCAGTCAAGACGGGATGTGACAAACTCAGGCCTGACGGGTTCTTGAAAGCCTGGGGTGCTTCTCTGCAAGGACCGGTGGCTGATATTCAAACCATTTGACTGCCTTCCCCCACTTGTATTCGCCATGAGAGTACTCCACACATCAGTGCACACCTGGGCCTTCTTGTGCGCACACTTACACAAACACAAATAAGCACACACACACATGCCGTGCGAACACACACGTATAACTTAACACGCAACGTTATCACACAGATACATATTAATACAGACACAGATATTATTACACACTCTCTTCACTGTACATTATAAAGACATTAATATCTAAATATGTGATAGTATTATTATAATGCATGTCTTTGTTTGGGTGGCTAAATATCAGATATTGATGAAAGAATATCAACCGTCCCATTTCAACCCTCTTGCTGTTATATCTAGGAGAAAAATAAATAATCTATAGCAGTCATAATTGCGCCAGTTCCGACGCTATTACTGTGAAAGGAGGAAAGCTGTATCGATCCAGACATCATTGTCAACATTTGAGAGTTACTGTAATAGCTTGGCGAGTGTGTGTGCGTTTATGTAATTGTGTCGGTGTTTATGTGGATGTGTGTGTGTTTGTGTGTTTGTGGTTGCTAGTGCTTGTGCCTGCTTCTTCTACTTTGGTGTGTGTGTGTGTGTGTGTGTGTGTGTGTGTGTGTGTGTGTGTGTGTGTGTGTGTGTGTTTGGTGGGAGTCTGTATGTCTGTGTGTGCACTTGTATGTATATGTGTGTGTGTGTGTGTGTGTGTGTTTCTGTATATATGTGTGTGTGTGTGTGTGTGTGTGTGTGTGTGTGTGTGTGTGTGTGTGTGTGTGTGTGTGTGTGTGTGTGTGTGTGTGTGTTTCTGTATGTGTGTGTGTGCGTTTCTGTGTATGTGTGTGTGTGTGTGTGTGTGTGTGTGTGTGTGTGTGTGTGTGTGTGTGTGTTTCTGTATGTGTGTGTGTGTGTGTGTGTGTGTGTGTGTGTGTGTGTGTGTGTGTGTGTGTGTGTGTGTGTGTGTGTGTGTGTGTGTGTTTCTGTATGTGTGTGTGTGTGTGTGTGTGTGTGTGTGTGTGTGTGTGAGTGTGTGTGTGTGTGTGTGTGTGTGTGTGTGTGTGTGGCCTACGGGCTATCAGATCAAGCAGTAGAGCAGGCGTCCTCCGTTCCATCAGGGTGTGGATTGAGGGTCAGGGGGGAACAACAAAGCAGGGGCTCGTGTCAAGGAAACGGCATCCAGGGGGATTCAAAATGATAGTGTCGGGGAGGAACACAGCGCTAAACTCCCATCTCACACACACACAACATCCTCCCCCCCACCCCACCCCCACACAGATAAAAAGCAACACAGAGTAACAAAGCGGTTGGTAGGAAATAGATAAGGGTTACAAGGTGGGGTGTTCTCAGCTAAAGCCCGGCCTCTTCACCAGCCTTGTGCAGGAGAAACCCATCTCATCCACGGAGGTCTCTCCTCTCCAACAAGGCCGTTTCAACTTAGGTTTACCATTAGCCGTTCATCTGGAGCAGAAGAAGAGTCATGAAGGAGACATTTTTGGGGCTAGGGGGCTTCTTGCTCAAGGAAGCTTACTTGTAGGCTGTGGACATCGGGGATCAAACCCAGTATCTTCTGGCTGGCACGGTCTATCAGCACCTCTACATACATTGTTGTTCTCCTCATGCGAAGCAGTGGTCATGATAATTGACTGTCCTGCAACAGACTGAAGATACACTCAATAGTGTATTGAGTGTATATTAAGCGTTTGTCCTTTGCATTGTGTTTCTTTCGGTTACAGGACAATTGAAATACTAATTCAGATGCTTCTTCATAACGTTGGTTTTTGTGAGTCTAATTTCGGACTCTGTTTTTTCCACCCGTATGGTGCCGAATCGCACGCCCACGTCCACTCGCTGGTTAAAGGCAGACAGAATGGGGCATCACAAAGAAGTGCCTCATTAATAAACCTACGCCATCAGGGCTATTTAAGCAGCCTGCTATTTAAGAGGAGTAGGGGAGTAACTCATGTGAGTGTGGGGGAGTGTGGAGTCCGTCCGGAGCAGCAGGGCGGAGCAACACATCCTAACCACCAGGGAGCGGCCAGCGCGCCCATGGCTAGCCCACATTCTGTGCCGTTCCTCCGGTGAGGAA
>NC_082382.1:18255163-18297663 GCF_031168955.1 Gadus macrocephalus
TTGGCACTACTTCTCCTGACCATGAAAACGCTGGAGCTCTGGGCGCGCAAGGAATGTGTATCTCTGTCACACACACACACACACACACACACACACACACACACACACACACACACACACACACACACACACACCACACACACACACACACACACACACACACACACACACAGCGCGTGGCGCACACACTGTCACACACTGACACACATTCATGAACGCGCCCCAGCATTGTCTCTCTCTTGGTATTCATTATTGATACCGGTCTTGATTTAGGCGTGAGCCCCCATCGCTTCAGGGACCTTTAACAAGACCAGAGTGAGCCAGAGTTTCCCTTTTAGCAGCCAGGCTCTCTGAGCTGTACAGCACCGACATAGAGAGCAGGAGGAGGTCGGGCGGAGGGTGGGAGGAGTGGAGTAGTGGAGGGTTATAAGGCATGGGGGAAACTATCTATTTTGAAAACTCCACCAGAGAGTGTCTCTCTCTGTCTCCTTCTCTTGCTCTATCTCTACCTCTCTCTCGCCTCTCTCTCTCTCCCTCTCTCTCTCCCTCTCTCTCTCACCTCTCTCTCCTCTCTCCTCTCTCTCTCTCTCTCTCTCTCCTCTTCTCTCTCCTCTCTCTCATCTCTCTCTCTCTCTCTCTCCTCTCTCTCTCTCTCTCTCTCTCTCTCTCTCTCTCTCTCTCTGTCACATGCCATGTTGTGCAGTGGCTCATGCATTCCCCCAGGCCTCCCTGGGTTACCATAGCGCACATCATTAGCACTGGATCACCTCCCCCCTCTGAATCGCCTACCCTCACTGGGTTGCCTCTCTCTTTGGATCGCCTCTCCTCCCAGTATCACCTCCCAGTTTACCTCTTATCTATTCCCTTCCCTGTACCCTCTCCCCCTCCGGACCCCTGCTCGGGTCAGCACCCTCCTTGTATCACCTCCCCTCACTGCATGGCGGCCCCTTAGTAGATCAACTCCCCTTACGGTATCATCTCGCCTCACTCAATCACCTCCGCTCACCATGTCACCATCCCATCATTTGATCACTTCCCCTCACGCGTCACCATCCCATCATTTGATCACTTCCCCTCACTCCGTCACCTTTCCTCAGTGTGTTACCCCCCCCCCCCCCCCCTCATTTCCTCGTTTCATCCCCACTAGGATCAACTCCCTTTCTGTTTTGTCCTCGAGGAGCTTGCGTAGAAAGACCTGCTCGTCAGCATTATGCCATGCAACACAATGGAGGGCTAATCCATGGAGACCTCCCCTGCGAGGCGCAGATAGGCTGACAAGACACGCTCCCCCTGGAGAACACGGCTGCACGGGCGGCTGCCACTGGTTATTCTTGCTTGTTTGCTTTGGGTTTTTGGAGGATTCATGGTTTGCTCATTTCTGTGCCCTGTCTCTCACGCATATGCACTCAAGGTTCTAACAATTTGAGCTTTGAACCCGGCTTTTTACTGACCTTTTAAAGCAGGTCAAATCCACCACATCTCTCCCTCAGTGATTTGCAGCATGCTGCTTCTGAAATGCTGGAAGGGAGTTTTCTTCACCGGAGACGGTTGCCGTGGTAACCAGCCTTCCTTATGGTACTTTGCTTATGGAGCTTCATATCATGATGTGTCAGCACTAGCGACATCAGACTAGCGCTCGGCACACTATGGTCTCTAGAAGCACCCCATAAAGTAAATCGTGGAAAATCATTCGGCAGAAAGCTTGTAGCTGCAGGCTAACAGTGCAGTGGTTATTTTGCATCAGATGCATTCAGATGTAACATGTTGTTTGTTTTGCTGTGGCTGAACTGGGAGGTTATGCTTGCTTGCTTGATTATAGTTATGCATTTTTCCCTGCCAAGTATTGTATTAATGTATTACGTACATGTATTATGTACATGTTACTCCATGTCTATGTTCTATGTATTTATATAGGCTGTACACAGGGTATTTATAATTACACTTAATATTGACGAGATTCATTTTAAATCATAAATATATTGGTGACAGCCAACCAAAATGTGAGCGACAAATTTCTGTTAACAACTACAAAAAAACTCAACGAAAGCAGTGTGTGTTAAACAGCCAAGACCTGTGTGAAAGTGAATGAGAGCAAATTCGGCAGCGTCTGCCAGTAGTGATTAAACGCTCCGTGCTCCCTTAAGTGCTACTCCACATGACCCCTGACCCCCGGGCTTCAAAGCTGGCCAATGAAAGCTAGATCCCGCACCATTAGGTGCAGCGGAGAAGATCCTCTCCCTCCCATCCGTTTTGGTGTATTGACGTTTCCCTGAGTTTCAAGAGAGCTGGTAGTCTCTTGAAACTGTTTATGCCACGGCCCTCCATTCCTCTCCCCTGATCACCAGTCAATACCGGGACATGAAAGACGAATTATTGAGTAATAATTTACCCAAGTGAATACAATGCAAACTTGCCTCACCTCTTCTGACATGAATATAGTTACGTCCGTTCAGTGCTGTTGTTGTCTGTCATTTCATCGCTCACATTTATCTAAAGGGACATACAGTGATTTATTTTCAGAGCAATGTTATCAATGAGCAGGTAGGGTTTAGGGCATGTGTGTGTCTGTGTGTGTGTGTATTTTACATTCATCAGCAACTCCTTACTCCCCTGCAGTATAAAGACCAGTTTATTACCACTTTAATGCAGTACCGGGATGTTTGCTCAGGTGTTTCCTTATACTTACAGTAATTAATTATCGGATGGAGGGGGTGAGGGGGTAATGATAATTATTGTAATAATAATGATTATAATCGAGTAATCTGCATCTTTATATACTATGTCAGCAATACTGTCCAAGATGATGTCCGAGGGGGCGGGGACTCTCTCTCTCTCTCTCTCTCTCTCTCTCTCTCTCTCTCTCTCTCTCTCTCTCTCTCTTTCTCTCCCTCTCCCCCTCTCAGCATGTCTCTTTCCACTCTGTCTCCTTTCCCCTCCCCTCTCTCTCCCTCCCTCTCATTCTATTTCTCTCTCCTGCTCTCTCTATCTCTATTCATCTTGTCTTTTCTTCCTTTGACTTTGAAATTGAAAAGGAGGGTGGTCGCCGATCATCTGCAATCACACACTATTCAGCTCCTCCATCAGGAACTCTCTGGGCTCCATCTGTCTCTCTCTCAGTCTATCATCTCTGGCCTCCATCTGTCTCTCTCTCAGTCTATCATCTCTGGCCTCCATCTGTCTCTCTCTCAGTCTATCATCTCTGGGCTCCATCTGTCTCTCTCTCAGTCTATCCTCTCTGGCCTCCATCTGTCTCTCTCTCAGTCTATCATCTCTGGGCTCCATCTGTCTCTCTCTCTCAGTCTATCATCTCTGGCCTCCATCTGTCTCTCTCTCTCAGTCTATCATCTCTGGTCTCCATCTGTCTCTCTCTCTCAGTCTATCATCTCTGGTCGCCATCTGTCTACCTCTCAGTCTATCATCTCTGGGCTCCATCTGTCTCTCCCTCAGTCTATCCTCTCTGGTCTCCATCTGTCTCTCTCTCAGTCTATCATCTCTGGGCTCCATCTGTCTCTCTCTCTCTCTCAGTCTATCATCTCTGGTCTCCATCTGTCTCTCTCTCAGTCTATCCTCTCTGGTCTCCATCTGTCTCTCTCTCAGTCTATCCTCTCTGGTCTCCATCTGTCTCAGTCTATCATCTCTGGTCTCCATCTGTCTCTCTCTCAGTCTATCATCTCTGGGCTCCATCTGTCTCTCTCTCTCAGTCTATCATCTCTGGGCTCCATCTGTCTCTCTCTCAGTCTATCATCTCTGGGCTCCATCTGTCTCTCTCTCAGTCTATCATCTCTGGGCTCCATCTGTCTCTCTCTCAGTCTATCATCTCTGGGCTCCATCTGTCTCTCTCTCAGTCTATCCTCTCTGGTCTCCATCTGTCTCTCTCTCAGTCTATCATCTCTGGTCTCCATCTGTCTCTCTCTCAGTCTATCATCTCTGGCCTCCATCTGTCTCTCTCTCAGTCTATCATCTCTGGCCTCCATCTGTCTCTCTCTCTCAGTCTACCATCTCTGGTCGCCATCTGTCTCTCTCTCAGTCTATCATCTCTGGGCTCCATCTGTCACTCTCTCAGTCTATCATCTCTGGTCGCCATCTGTCTCTCTCTCAGTCTATCATCTCTGGGCTCCATCTGTCTCTCTCTCAGTCTATCCTCTCTGGTCTCCATCTGTCTCTCTCTCAGTCTATCATCTCTGGTCTCCATCTGTCTCTCTCTCAGTCTATCATCTCTGGGCTCCATCTGTCTCTCTCTCAGTCTATCATCTCTGGGCTCCATCTGTCTCTCCCTCAGTCTATCCTCTCTGGTCTCCATCTGTCTCTCTCTCAGTCTATCATCTCTGGGCTCCATCTGTCTCTCTCTCAGTCTATCATCTCTGCCCTCCATCTGTCTCTCTCTCTCAGTCTATCATCTCTGGTCGCCATCTGTCTCTCTCTCAGTCTATCATCTCTGGGCTCCATCTGTCTCTCTCTCAGTCTATCATCTCTGGTCTCCATCTGTCTCTCTCTCAGTCTATCATCTCTGGTCTCCATCTGTCTGTCTCTCAGTCTATCATCTCTGGTCTCCATCTGTCTCTTTCTCAGTCTACCATCTCTGGTCTCCATCTGTCTGTTTCTCCATTTATCATGTCTTCACCATCTACCTCTCCCAATCTACCATGCCTCCTCCAGCTGCCCGCCTCTCCATTTATCATGTCTCCTCCATCTACCCCTCTCTCTATCTATCCTCTCTTCTCCATCTATCTCTCTCTTCCTATCATTTCTCTTCCATCCATCCCTCTCTCTCCATCTATCATGTCTCCTCCATCTACCTTTCTCTATCGATCATGTGTTCTCCATCGACCTCTCCGTCTGTCATGTCTTCTCCATCTATCTCCACCTTTTATCCGGTCTCCATCTATCACTCTATCTATATATCTATCAATCTATCTTTCCATGTAAGTGTCCACCCTCACCCTATTAAATCAATGTAGAAATGAATACCTTCGTTAACAAGAACACCATTACATTAGTTAACATGAACTTCATTAGTATCTCTAGACCAGAACAGTTAGCTGTCAGGTAACTGTTAGTTAATGCTTATTAATGCATTAACTATTGTCACTGTACATTTTCCTCTTTCCATCTATCTATGATCCTCCTTCTCATCCAAACCCTGTCATTTATCCTCACCTCTGCTCTCATTCTTTCTCCCTCCTTCAATTCAATTCAAAAGGGCTTTAATAACGTGAAAAATAAACATTGACATTGACAAAGCACTCTATGTCCCTCGCCCAGTTTAGAGATTAAGCACAGAGCACAGGGCGGGTTAGGGTCACTGTGCTGGAGGAGGGCGCCCATCCGTTTCAACATCCAAATTATTAAAGGGGGCGAGAGAGAGAGAGAGAGAGAGAGAGAGAGAGAGAGAGAGAGAGAGAGAGAGAGAGAGAGAGAGAGAGAGAGAGAGAGAGAGGAAAGAGGGAGAGAGGGAGAGGGAGAGAGAGAAAGAGCGAGAGAGCGAGAGCGAGAGAGAGAGAGGGAGAGAGAGAGAGAGAGAGGGAGAGAGGGAGAGAGGGAGAGAGAGAGAGAGAGATGAATGTGGCATTATGAAATATAAATTCAGGAGCAGGGGACCGCATCACGTAGCTCGACTACTAGGCTAAGATCTGGGTTATCCTCTCACACAACACACCGCTACACAACTCCATCTTGATTGCAGGGGGTTCACGTGACCCAACCCTATTATGAAGGAGGAGCAGTTTTGCCTCTGTGTTTCCACTATCAGTTCTTTTAGGAAAGGTTTTGGGCAGTTAGTAAAATATATAATTCTGGTTTCAAACTAGTTTTCGTTAAATGAGAATAGCAGTTTTGGAATTATGTTGTTGTATAGGTTTGATATAATTATTTGACAGGGTTTCTATGTTGAAAATTTTATTTGTTAATTTTGTCCCAATTTAATTTGAGAGATAATAACAATTGAAACCCCAAAACAACATGTCCTGGCCAACATGTAGTGGCAGTTACAGTCTTTTACTTGTAGTTTCCGCTTTGTGTTAGATATTCTAGAATGACTGGTGCTTTAGCTAAAATACTATGCAGTCTTATTTCAGAACTCCTAAACCTGACATTCAGGGTTCATACTCAAACATGACCACAGACACAGAGGATCAAAGAGACTTCATGCATGAATACATGAATATTTTATATATAATAAATGAACTTACATGCATTTTGTAGGTTATCTCTAGTTGGTTTTGAACAGAATGCTTCTCACTGAATGTGTGTGTGTGTGTGTGTGTGTGTGTGTGTGTGTGTGTGTGTGTGTGTGTGTGTGTGTGTGTGTGTGTGTGTGTGTGTGTGTGTGTGTGTGTGTGTGTGTGCATGCATGAGTGCAAACGTGTGTGTGTGGATGTGTGAAGGTTCGCCTTTGAGTGTGTGATGGTGTGTGTGTGTGTGTGTGTGCATGCATGTCTATGTGTGTGTGGGTGTGCGTTTCAGTCTGTACGTGTCTGTATGTGTGTCAAATTAAACTATAGATCACAAAGCAGAATTTGAATGCGTCTTTATCTGTGTGTGTCATGTCATGTGCATCTTCTGTAGCAAGGGTTGGAGGGAGACAACGTGTGTGAATGTCTGCTGGCTCCTGCTAGCACATCAACAATATCATTGCATCCAAAATCTATTAATAAATAACTGCACATCCATACATACATACGTAAGAGTAGATAATGACCCTAAACGTAACCTAAAAACTAGACAAGGCTTAATTTACACATTATCATTTAGGTAAAACTTTACAAAACATTGATAAGGGTAACCCTATTATACAGTATTAGCATAGGTTGGAATTAGATTTTAAGGTTAGAATTAGGGTTAGTGGTTAAGGGTTAATCCTTACCCCAACCCCCATTTAAATAATGTAAGAGTGAGAGATGAGGGTTAGGGTGGGTTGAGAGAAAGAGGAAGAGGGAAGTACCAGAGAGAGAGAGAGATGAGATGGAGGAGAGGAGCAGAGGCGCGAACAGAGGACGGTAGTAGAAAGTAAGGGAGATAGATGGCTGGGCTGTTTCATTAGCATCATGCTTTACGCTCCCTTGTTTGGTCTTCCATTTTTGCATATCTCTTCTTGTCTGCAGGGGAATAGCAATGCCAAGACAACAAACACATTGGTCAAATGGGTGTGTTTATGTGTACGTGTGTGTGCGTGTTAGTGTGTGTGTGTGTGTGTGTGTGTGTGTGATGTGTGCATTTGTGTGTGTGTGTGTGTGTGTGTGTGTGTGTGTGTGTGTGTGTGTGTGTGTGTGTGTGTGTGTGTGTGTGTGTGTGTGTGTGTGTGTGTGTGTGTGTGTGTTTGTGTGTGTGTGAGTGAGTGAGTTTGAGTGAGTGTGTGTGTGTGTCTCTGTGTGTGTATGTGCATGCGTGCGTGCGTGCGTGCTTGCGTTTGCAAAAGGGTGTGATACGTAATTTTCCCCTAGCGCTACAAGCAGGGCTGATGCTAAGCGGTTCGTAGCTCTTCAACTCATGAGTTCATGGGTCCGCTTGATTACCAGGTTATGATGAGCCGCATGCACAATTGTAAAGAAAAACACAAAGGCTGCTGCTTGCCTTTACTACCCTTTAAAGCTATCCGTGTATTTTCATTCCTTCCAGGCTTCCTCTAAAAAGTAATTTTACCCAGTTCTTTACTTTTGTGTCGACTTTGCTGGTGCGTACTGAGCCTGGGGAATTGCTTCTTGTGTTGAACATTGCATTATGAATAAAGTTATGCTTATTATGAATAAAGTTATTTTTAGGCGTCATCCATCCCAACACTCTGGTGTTTCATTAACAGCTTAGTGAGAAGAATGTAGAAAAAAATACTCTTCAGAGCCTGTGTGTGAGTGTGTGTCTGGCTGTGTGTGTGTGGGTTTGTGTGTGTGTGTGTGTGTGTGTGTGTGTGTGTGTGTGTGTGTGTGTGTGTGTGTGTGTGTGTGTGTGTGTGTGTGTGTGTGTGTGTGCGTGCTGGTGTGTAGTGCTGATGACAACTGGAAGCCGTGATTAAATCTTTACCTCTTCAGAACAGCATTATTTCTTGTTGAGCAAGACACGTTTTCTTCTTTCATTTCACAAGATTTATTCTCTCAAGGCGCTCAAATAGCTTGACTAGAGGATTATGGACAGAGTGTTCGTCTGATCTCCTGGACGTGTTGTCGACATGGATCACAGATCTCTGGAAGGTAGCTACTGTTACTTGGTACACAATGTGTTAAAGCTGTTATCAGCGATCACTTGCTTGCCCCACTTTGTTGTGATTAAATCGTTTTTTGATTGAGGCTCATCATGTATTCGGCTCTGCAGTGGCCAATAGTCTGACAAATGTGAACCCTTGAGACTCAATCGAAAGACAATTTATTCTGAATAAAGTGGGGAGAGCTGTAATTGCTGATTGCACTTTAAATTGTACTTCCTGAATAGGATATGTTGCCTTATGAATAGGATATTCAAACTGTTTAACTTGTGAATAATATATGTGTATACCTCATAAATACGATATGTTAAATGTACCCTTTGAATATAATATATGAAAGTCTATCATAAAGTTATTTCACCTTAAAACACATTATTTAGTTTGTGTTTTGGCATTGTGTCTCAACATGGGCGATTTGCTAAATTACTAAACAGTATGCTTCAGAAAAGGATGTCTTAAATATGTAACTCAATCCTGTCATCCTGCATCAGACCCTTCACTACTAGTCCAACATCCCTCTTAAGGCTGTAAACCTTGACATTCAGGCGCTCCAAACACAATCGTCTCTGTGAGTGTAAAGGTTCAGAGGTTGCTTAATTCAGCCGAGTTCAGCCGAGACCCTCAGACCTCCGGCCTCTCTACGCACGGCTCCAGTCCGCTGAAAGGCTTTAACGGGGAGGGGGGGGGGGGGGAGAACCGTGCTGTGTGGGAGTTCTGAATCAACACAAAGCCTGGACCGCATGGGTAACTCTCCCCTCGGTTAGATATGAGCCACATCAGAGCCCTGTAACGCCAGCTCTAGTGAATGCACCTCATATTGAGGGCTTCAGACATGACGGTAGCAAGCGTGCGTTCGTGCGACTAGGACCAGCGGCCGTTGTACTGAGTAATGTATCACACTTATGCCTGTGTGTGGATGCAATGCTCCCGGTTCCCGTGTAAGTAAGCGAGTGGGCTTAGGTGGGAGTTTACTCTGGATCTCCAGGGTCTTTGTCTTCCCATCTCTCATCCCAGAGGGGCGACTCTGTTTGATATCCTCTGGAGACGGATGTGGGGGTGGATGCTTCAAAGCCGGTGTTTGTTTGTGTTCGTGGTTCGCACGTGCCGGGATGGGTGATGTCGTAACACAGCAGCGTGCACGTGTGTGAACAGATCAGTGTGAACGGAGCCAGGGATCTGTGAGCCACCGAGCGCTGATGGAGGCAGGTTGAAGTGAGGAGGTTGTCTGGTTGATCAGGTGTTAGAAATGTTTCAATGGAGGTTGGTGATTTAACAGTATTTCGTGTGAATTGATAGGATGGACAGGCTAAACAGAATTTATCATACAGCAATATTTACAAAAGATGTACATACATTTTAGAATAAGGTCCATATTGTTTAATGTTTTACGTAATTCAAGTACTTTTTTTGTGACTTATAATATCCAAAAAGGGTGTGAATACAGGTGGCTCCTCGATAGCACATAAACAATATAGTTGAATGATACATCATAAATGAATAACTATAGGCTTAAGGCTACCCATCTACACACACACAACAATAGAATTTGACCTATACTTCAACCTAAAAAATCGAAAAGGTTTATATCATTCATTATTGTTTACATACCGTCAAACTAGTAATATTCAATATTCAGGTCAGGTGACACAGCTCAAGCTTCAAAGACTGCAGCTTCTCTTTTTGAAGTGATTAAGGCGGTGTAGGCCATCTTCAAAGCTCATCTTCCGAAATCATCATCGGTAACCATCATCATCATTATCGTCATCAAACCATCATCTTCATTTATCGTCAATATCCTAATCACCATCATCATCATAGTCATACATTGTCTTCATCAACTTTAACCACTTCATCATCTTCATCTTCATCAACACCATACATAGTCATCTTCAGTTTCGTCTTCATCATTAACATGAGAACCGAAAATAAGTCCAGTAATTTAAACATTATTCAGCTTCTTGACGTGCATTTTGATGAGCTGAGGAGCAGCCACCAACCCAAGTAATGAACCGAGCACACCTGTGGGCTTACATCTGATCCACCGCCACTGCAGCGGCCCCTGTCATCTCTCAGAGGAGTGACGCTGTGTGAAGGGAATTTGGTTGTTTTTCGGCGCTGACACCAGCACGCTCGCTGCCAACTGCCCTAGTTTCCTTGTTTTGCCTGCGCCGCTTTTGTCTCCGAGAAGAGACACCATCAATTAAAGTTTGATGTGGTACTCAAGCTGCGCTAGAGCACTGAGCGCTTTTAGTGGTGGCGGGGAAAGAACTGTATTAATATGATTTATTAGATGCCAACACCAAAATGACTTACAGAAACGTTCATTTAATGTTATTGAATAATTTAATGTTATATGATTAAATTGCATTAAATTGTAGTTCATTTTATTTCATACAATTCAATGCAATTATTATTATCATTATTGCATAAAAACTAAGTTATAATATGTAATTTCTCTCAATCAAAACAACAACAAAACAAGAGACGTGGTTTGATTATGTCCCCATGGGAACATGGGTGTTGAGGTCTTCACCACCGTTTGCCGGTGAAAATCTGTCAGACGTGACTCAAATCATGTTCCCTGATGCATTAATGTTTTGAATTTTATTCCCGTTATGTAATCTCATTCAAATGAAATCTCCATAAGAACATCAGATTGACCTGCAAACTTACAATTAGATGAGTTGACCTTGTCCTTCACAGCTGTAGATAATATTGCTGCACTGTTATCCCTGATCATAACAATCAACAGCATCTATTAACTCTGGGTAGTTAACACTGCATTAGCCTGGTGAGTGGCATGCAAAACTCCTATTGTCATAGTGGCACATCATAATGAGCTAGATTGATTTTGAAATATCACATCAATAAATAAGGTCTCTGGATTACTTTTTTTCATGTGTGCGAGTGTGTGGATGATGGCTGGTTAAAGCAGCCTCACCTAGCCTGAGTCAGACTGATTGGACTCTGGGGCTGGGTGCGGATGCACACCTGTTGTGCATTGCCGAATCAATGTGCACAGGTTAAAACAGCCATCAGCACACACACTCAGGGAGAGATAATGATACATGGCATGGCGCGCCATGTTGCCATGGATGAGAGCTCTCCCTGAGCGTTCAGATACTGCAAGTACCCTTACAAAGTACGTACTGCTGCACACAGTGGGCCGTATTCACAAAGCATTTTATCTTACCGCTAGGAGTGCTCCTAACTCGCGCTAAAACATTTTACGTAGGAGTTTTTTCTTAAAAGTTATTCACAAAGCCGCTGAGACCTACTCTTACTAAGGATAAATCACAAAGAGTGAACTAAGAGTGACGCGCCGTTGCTGTGGATTACGTCAATTCTCGTGCACGAGTTTAGAAGCTGTCAGTTCGGTGATTGGTTGTTCAGACGAGCCCACTGAATCACCGAAAAACAAGGAAATAGCCCAGGCTAGAAATGAATTCCTATTAAGTAGTTATAGTGCAGTTAGCAGAATACACGCATGATGACAATTTTGTGCAGACCACGATAATGACGTTGTAGCCTGCAGGTTCAAGAGAGAGAGAAAGCAAACAATAAAAATACGTAAAAGAAAATAAATGTTACGAACTACCCAAGTGTTGACTGATTTGTGCCAAGGTGTTTACCTAAAATGTGTTTTCAAAGTGATCCCTAAATGCCTGTCCACTCGGTTCCACACGGCCAAATTCCTTGTAATGTTGATCGCCATCATCATCATCATCATCGTCGTCTGGCTGTGGAATGTTCCTCCGCTTGCAGAGGTTGTGTAGAATGGCACATACAGTGATTACTGTGCTTGCCCTCTCTGGGGTGAGGCGTATTTCGCCGTGGAGGACATGAAACCGACGTTTCATCTGCCCAATTCCTCTCTCCGCAACATTTCGTGTATGTTTGTGTGCTCGCAAAGAGCCAATACGATGTGTTTTACGCATAGGACTAAGCGTAATCTGCGTAATCACTTACATTTAACTGTGCTCCCGGTTGTGGATTGAGGTAGGGTGTCTAGAGCCACGTCTTGCATGGATAGTCACTGTCACCCAGCAAGTGACACCCAACTGGTACATCTCAAAAAGCTGCCTCAGACCGCTCACCATTAAAATGCGCGAATCATGGGTAGCTGAAGATCCAGGCCACTTTGCAACAACATCCAGTAGGCTATGTTAAAATTTGCATCAAAAACAACCTGCGTGTTGATGGAATGCACTTTCTTCCTATTGACGAACACGTCCTCGTCTTTTGATGGCGCAATTATTTTTATTTTTTATAAGTTATATATATTTTTTTATAACTTTATAACTTTATAACATTTTATTTCGGGACTAATCGGATTATTCCTGTTAGTCGGGGATGTTATTGCATCGCGCATTAACTCCACAATAAGTTGAATACCCTAACATTTAGTCTCGCAGGCATTTGTAAGATTCTTTGTGAATAGGACTTACTGAGTTAGGAGACTTTTAAGCTCTCCTAGAGTTAGGTGCTACTTTTAGTCCTAAAATACTTTGTGAATTGCACTTAGTGAAAAAAGTTAGGAGTCCTAAATTTAAGAGTGACACGCCCATTATTTTTAGGAGTTACTCCTAAATTCGCCAGTTAGGACCTACTTTTAGCCCTAAGATCCTTTGTGAATACGGCCCAGTATGCATAAAATTGGGACACACTTCAGGGCATGTCACTGATTTACACACCTGTAGTTCCACCCACATATCTTTGCGGGGGATTGTGGGGAAAAGCATGCTTGCTTGTATACTCTGATATACGACCGGATGTAGTACAACATCCAATGTTTTTTGACATGCTACAGTTTCCATACTTTGCATTGGGACATACAAAATGTATATTTTTGCATGCTAAATAGTATGGAAGTTTGGGTATTGGAACACAGGGAATGTTTCCTCAGAAGTTATAAGGGAAAAGAGCATGTGACGCCATTGATATGTGACCAATTGACCGGTCGCAAAGACACGCCCCCCCCGTCGTTACCATGACGAACTCGGACGAACAAACCCGACTAGATAACAAGAACATATGGAAAAATGTTAGCTGAAAGTAAATCAAAGCAGGTTTTGGATACATTCTGGGCGAAAAATGATTTTATTTCTTCCAGGAGCAATCGAAAGGGAATATATTACGCTATGGAGGGGTATATTAAAGATTTTAAAATACATACAGAAGGTGAGAAACTTAAAATCCATATGTATCCGTATGTACGTAGGTATTCTGGCCTACCGAATAGTCAGATCCACATTACACACTTTTTCTTGTCCCGTTGTGGCTTGGGAAAAGGGATGAAATATACCCCATGCTGCAGCCTCTTTTTTTCACATTCACAACCTATAATAGAATAGTACATTAGACTCAATGTATTACTGTGCTCTCACCAAACCAAGGCCTAAACCTGACACACTCTCACTAAAAATAAATCAATCATTGCAGATGAAGTCACACAGGATAAGAGTAGTGACAGTACGCTCTTGCCAACACACCACCGATTTCTGCGGTTGTTTATTTTTATGAAAGCTGAAGCAATCAATATTTGTCAAAGAAAAGTGTCATAAAAATAAGATTTATCATCTGAATCCTGTTGGTAAAATCAGATACACAAGGTGGTTTGTTTTTCCAGTTGACATTTGAGGAGAGTCTCTTTATTGACTGTTTTTCATTTCCGATGCTGAGGTGAATAATTACATCACAGAAAAAGTTCTCTTTCATTTCATGCCAGGGAATAGAGAGAGAGAGAGAGAGAGAGAGAGAGAGAGAGAGAGAGAGAGAGAGAGAGACCTCCCCTGCTCTACCTTTGTGAAATTGGCTACAAATTCCCTTCAGAGATTAATAAAGTCCTATCTTATCTTATCGACCAAATTGCCCTTACCATATATTGAAGCATACAATACATACAATGTCTTAAAATGGAAGATCACTGACTAGCTTACATATTGGCAATAATGCTGACCAATCCTAATAGTTAGCCGTTTTATCGCAATAATCCTCAATGGAAAGGGACATATTTCTGACATGGTAAAATAACAATATTAGACTCGCTGTTATTGCGCAAAAGGCCATAATCATAACTGCTGCCGTGACCAGCAGGACTTCATTAGGGAATCACCAGGAAGCCAATGGCTGCTACATCATTCAGATAGTTGCATCCGTATAACCACATGAGCCACACTAGTCCCAGACTATTTCCTCGAAAACTTTACTCGCTGCTAAAATAGTGGTGCAATATCTTTTTTTAATTTGTGATGTACATTGGAAGGTAATCGTTGATAGCTGCGTTAAATTGCTATACAGCAACTGCCAGGGTATTTGTTAGTTAAAATGGTGAAATGAGAACAGAAATAACCCATTGAAAGATACAACGTTATCTCCCTCGGTAAGATTAGTAATTGGATCCGATTATGCATAGCGTTTTGCAACAATTTTTCCACTTCTCTTTGTCTAAAGTTGAATTCATTTGAATAGAAAATGTATTCTTCACAAAGTGAGCAGACGTGATACCAGAATTATTTCAGAACCATGAACAATAGGAAATCAGATATCTGTGTAAGTAGAGAGAATATAGCATTGGTCTAGTTTAAACTTGTAATTATGAATGCTGAGGATGGCAATGGCCCATATAAGTCAGCCCTAAGCACCAATGTCTTAATTTCGTCATTACAGGGCTTTGTTTGTAGTTTACAAACCTGACCATAATAGTTAATAGGTACCCTTGTTGGGAGTTTTCAGGTTTAAGAACCAGTACGTTCAAGTTACACCACCTGTAGTTGTAGAGGGCTAGGGGTTGAATGATTGAGATTCAACATCCACATCTAGTACACAAACAGACACACACAAACAGACACACACACACACACACACACACACACTCCCACACACACACACACACACACACACACACACACACACACACACACACACACACACACACACACATACACACACACACATACACACACACACACACACACACACACACACAAAGAGACCGACGCACTCACCCTACAGGTCCTTGGGGGTACCCTCCTGGTACAGCTGTGGTGTTGGTTGGCGATGGCCTGGTGGTATCTTAAGCACCAGCACACCATCTGGCACACACAATCACACACACACACACACACACACACACACACACACACACACACACACACACACACACACACACACACACACACACACACACATACACACACACACACACACACACACACACACACACACACACACACACACACACACACACACACACACACCTCCGCCTGGTATCAGTTGGCCTGGTAACCCCTCAGCAGCCCCACAGGGCGCCCTGTTGGTCCCTCCACCCAGAGGGACATCATCACCAAGTTAAGATTCGACCAATCACAGTGTCACTCAATGGGTGGGGTTCTGGTTGTTGTGTCTACTGTGTTTGTTGGTCTGTTTGTTTGGCGCTCTTTCAGGTAGCTCCCACTGAAGAATCTGAAAAATATGTCTGTAGCTTTGAACAGCAGGAAAAGCTTATCAAGCCATTTGGTTTGAGGAGAACCAAAGATTGTTTTCGTCATTGGTTTAAACAGCCACCAAAGCCATTGGTTTAAAGAATAACCAAACCTAGGAGTTTAAGCAGCCACCAAACCCATTGGTTTATACAGCCACCGAACCCATTGGTTTACGCAGTCACAAAACCCATTGGTTTAAGTAGCCACCAAACCCATGTTTTAAAAACTAATCCTATTGGTTTAATGAAAACCAAACCGTCGGAACCAGAACAAACAGATTAGTTAAAAACCTAACCAAGTTGTCCAGACCATTCCCAGTATAATAAGCCAACTTCATGTGAATTTTATGAATACATTGGTGCTGATCATTGGAAAACCTCCCACCTTTAAATCCACATTATTGACAGGGTTAGAATGTGTGCAATCGTCTGTTGATGTTATCATGCTGTTTGTCACACTGTGCTGCATTCATGCATCTAACCTTTCACAGCTGCTCCTCTCAAGTTGAAATGAGGCTGAATCCCTTCCTCCAAACATCACAGAGAGGGGAGACACTGTGGAAAGGAGGAGGGAGGGTGAGAGAGAGAGAGAGACAGCGGGGGGAGGAGATGAGATTGGAGAAGCCGATTACCCAGTGGCTTGATGTGTAGGAGATAATGCCAATTTACTTTAGATCTCGCAGTCTCTCTCTCTCGCTGTCTCTCTCCATCTCTCTCTCTTGCTTTCTCTTTGTCTTTCTCTCTCTCTTGCTCAGACTTTCCTCCTCTTCCTCTCTTTCTATTTCTCTCTCTCTCTCTCTCTCTCTCTCTCTCTCTCTCTCTCTCTCTCTCTCTCTCTCTCTCTCTCTCTCTCTCTCTCTCTCTCTCATCCCTGCACAGCAATGTGGGCAGTACACCACCTCATCTCTTATTTTTGTCAAACACGATTTGTTGCTAATCTTCACCAGTGAGTGTGGGAGGAGAATCTGTGCATGTATGTGTGTGTGTGTGTGTGTGTGTGTGTGTGTGTGTGTGTGTGTGTGTGTGTGTGTGTGTGTGTGTGTGTGTGTGTGTGTGTGTGTGTGTGTGTGTGTGTACCATAGCTCAGTTGTCTGCTTGTTCAGTATGTGTACTTATATTATAAGCCTACCAGGCAGTTTGGGGGATTTGTTGCAAATCACATTAAATCATGTGTGTGTTTGTGTGTGTGCATGTGGGTTTGTGTGTGTGCGTGTGTGTGAGAGTTATCTGTGTGTGTGCATGTGGGTTTGTGTGTGTGTGTGTTTGGGAGTTGGGAGGCGGGGGTTGTAAACATAATTCATCTCACCTGCACCTGTGTTTGTTGTCTCTCTTGTCGTCCTCAATGTGAAGGTAGCTGTGAGAGATGTGTGTGCAATTTGTCTGTTTATCTTTCAATTCTAGTATCAGTTGCTTCAGATCAAGTCCCACTTTGGAAGTCACGATTGTAATATTGACATAGTGACATGAGAGTGGGCTGTAATGGGATCGTCATTAAATGATGGGCCTTACTGTAAAGGACCCTGTCGGTGTAGCCATCGTAACGAGCTCTCCTGGCTACACCATAACGTTATCAATATGATTTGTCGACTGCTGTACCGATTCTGCCGTTGAGCCAGTAGGATTAATAAGCCAATGGTAAACACCAAAACAATCAACCCACGATCAGTTTGGATGATGTCTCATAGAAGAATCTAGAGCCCCACTTTGAATGAGTGGATGGGCTGTGTGCCCGTCTCGCCGTCGTACGCGTGTACCTCAGAGAGCGCGTGTCGGCCTCCTCATCACCACCCACTCCACTGATGAAACGTCCCCATAGGAGAAGATCCTCAGCCTCATCGTCTGTCGCTCTTTGATGACATAATAATGGCTCCATCCAGAACAATGAGCGTGCCTGCTAACGTCTCTAATGTTCATTTCCCTTCCTCCGATCCCCCCCCCAACGTCCCTTACCCCCCCCCGAGCTTTCACCACTCATGTTGCTCTCGGATGTTGGATCGCTCAGTAATCACTCCAATATGGGGGAAGAATATCTATGCACTAGTCGTAGAGGACATGCTCTTGTCCCCTCACACAGACACATTTCAGACAGGGCTTTTTGTACCGTTTTTTTTACAAAGACGCACACAATTTTCAGTTAAATATACCAAGAAAATGGCTTGCACAGTGGCGCGCAATGATTGCTTTTGCTACTCTGCTCACCTGATCGGCGTCTTTATTTATCCTGTAGCACTTTGCAGTACGTTCTGTTGTGGCTCCGGTATTGATTAAATGCCGCCTGACTGACGGACGCTTTGGATCAAAGCGCCTGGTAAGTGGCTCAATGCTAATGTACGCCCTGTTGTGTCGGCGATCACCACTCAAAGGAAGGGGAGAATGTGAAGGCAATCGGCCCTTCTATCCAAGGTAGAGACACCCAGGGCAGCTCACCCAGACCTGGAGTCCTCAAGTCCTCATCTTGGCAGGTCTGCTCCTGGTAATGCCTCAAGCGGTCACTTTGTCTGACCAGATGATGCTGTGGTATCCAGCACTGGTTTTCATTTGCTGCTAATAGCCAAACCTCCCCTCTTTCTACTCTTTTTCTTCTTCCTCTTCTCATCTCCCCATCCCTCACATTTCTTTACTCAACCCTCTTTCCTTTTTTTATTCTCCTTTCCCCCTCTTTCTCGCACTCGTCTCATGCATGGTTTTGCATATGATTATGTAGACACCATAAACCAATCTGTACAGAGGCACACCCACAAGCTACACACACACACACACACACACACACACACACACACACACCGGAATGCACATACACACAGGCACGCACACACACACACAGACACACACACAAACACACACACACACACACACACACACACACACAAGCACACACGTATGTATAAGCAGACACACACACACACATTCTCCTTATCTGGAACTCTCTATCTCCCTTATCCATCTGCCACTTCCGTCTCTCTCTCTCTCTCTCTCTCTCTCTCTCTCTCTCTCTCTCTCTCTCTCTCTCTCTCTCTCTCTCTCTCCCTCTCTACCTAATCTCTCTCTCTATCTTGATTCCTCTCGTACTCCCTTGAACTTCACTGGGGCTGCCTCAGGTGGGTGAACCCCAGAGGTTCTGTTTCCTACATACAATTACATCTCTCTCTCTCCCTCCCTCCCTGTATCTCTCTCTCTCTCTCTCTCTCTCTCTCTCTCTCTCTCTCTCTCTCTCTCTCTCTCTCTCTCTCTCTCTCTCTCTCTCTCTTTCTCTCTCTCCCTCCCTGTATCTCTCTCTCTCTCTCCCTCTCTCTTGCTCTTGCTCTCCCTGTCTCTCTCTCTTAGTATAATTCCTCTCACCTTCGGCCCCAAGGAACGTGGCTATTTTTGGATTCTAGACAAATCTGGGGCAGTGTTGCGGCGGGAGTGACAATTCCACATTAAAAGAAGCTTCAGTTGAAGAATGCAAACAAACGTCTCTACACACAGTGAGACATTGCTAAGTGGATTAAACATGAACAGTGATCTGAGCTCAATCATAGCATCATAGAGATAGGCAGAACTGTTGTTTGTTCCACTTCTCCCTCTGTATAGTAATTGTGCGCTGTATGTGTGAATAATAGTGCACGCCGGTGCTGCAGGGCGCCCTCAGTGTGTTGTTGCGACGGCCATGTTCCTCCCTCGCAGGCCTTCCCTAGTCAGCCGTCTGGTTCGTTACACAAACCACCACAGAGTATGGAAGAGTGGTGAATGAACCGTGGGAAGTGTATGAAGTGTCTGACTAAAGGGCCTTGGTAACAGGAAACAATAGATGAACAATAGCAAAACAATTCATGTGTCCTTGAATGTCCCGAACGTCACGTCTGGCTCGCTGGTCTATTTCCCCCGCTTCTTTTATGTTGTGTAGTCACGGTGGGATCATGTGATGTCACGTCATGTGATGATATGATACACCATTGATATTTACCTATTTATTTACAGATTAACATTAGACTTGTTTTGGGGAGAATTAATCTGTGTGTCTGTGTGTGAGAGAGAGAGAGAAAGAGAGAAAGAGAGAAAGAGAGAGAGAGAGAGAGAGAGAGAGAGAGAGAGAGAGAGAGAGAGAGAGAGAGAGAGAGAGAGAGAGAGAGAGAGAGAGAGAGAGAGAGAATCCTGATGGTAAAATCAGATACAAGGTGGTTTGTTTTACCAGTTTACATTTGAGGAGAGTCTCTTTATTGACTGTTTTTCATTTCCCATGCTGAGGTGAATAATTACATCACAGAAAAAGTTCTCTTTCATTTCATGCCAGGGAAGAAAGAGAGAGAGAGAGAGAGAGAGAGAGAGAGAGAGAGAGAGAGAGAGAGAGAGAGAGAGAGAGAGAGAGAGAGAGAGAGAGAGAGAGAGAGAGAGAGAGAGAGGGGCAATGAGAACCCGGGTCTTCCTAATCGTGCACTGTCCTTGGTGCTGGAATTATCAGGCAAACATGTACTCTGGTCTTTCATGTAACTTCTCAACCGGAAATATTGCAGTTATTCTCCACAAAAACGAAGTCCAAAAAGGCTTCAAGGAGCTCGCCTTACGTCAGGTGCTCACGTAAAGCAGGTGCCACGTCATCTACGTCAATGACAAAAATATCCGCCTTTTTTTTGTGTGTCATGTGTCACAGGCCACATAGCTTATAGTCGAATTGCATGGTTTCACTCAGTTTCCGACTTTCCGTTGCACTTTTGGTTTTCATGGTCACAAGCAAATGTTTGCAATGCAAACTTCCCATCTTCTATGTTAGCAGGGGAGATATTCTGTTGAACAATTTCACCAAAACAGTAGTAATGCCAAATGCTTCCCGCATCGAAGACCTTGCTCGGCTTTGGTATTGTGATGAAAGGGTGCTTAAAATAAACCTATACGGGACTTGGTCGAAAGTGACAAGACGCTACAGTAACGTCAACTTAAATTGTGACGGAATCTTCTTGCAATGTTTCCAAAGAGCTCCTGTCGAGAAACGCTTCAAACCGAAGGGCCACGGTAAGATTATTTTATGTTTGTTCAGGCTATATCCCATAGGCCTAAATTATGTGACTTTAACGTGACTTTATCTTTACCGAATGTTGCGGAGATGTCGATCAGTTATTTGACTGGCACGTTGACGATTTGGAGGTATTGGCCTCTTTTCCGATTATTGACGTAGCCCTTTTAAAACCCACTGTATTGTCGAAATAGTGACATGCGCTGTATTACTTGAGCACTGTAGAGAAATGACGAGGCTTATTGATTCGCCACTCAATATTTTTCATGTCGCAGTCGCGAAAGTACCTATAACTTGATTTGATTGGACTATCGTCTGAACATCACTATTAACATCTTCTCTTGAAACAAATCCCCCGTGCACGTTCAGGTATTATTGTAACGTTGATGCAATTCCTCCATCGGTTCCAAAAACATGTTGTAGCACCACCATGTTCAACTTTTTATAATGGTCTCTCTCAACACAACAATCTGTTTTATGCGTTAGATTCTGTATAAACATGTCTCTCCCTCTCTCTTTCTTATTTATTTATATCAATACACACACACTATGGTTGGAGCATTTTATTGATAGTGGAAGTCATCACTGTTATACTAGTTGTTCTCTGTGTTGCTCAGTAGAGGTAATGGGTTTTTGATGTCTTCATCAGCTTTAAGGATTATGACAAAGACAAGAGTAGATGCCGAATGACAATCTTCTGTTGTATTGTATAAGGAGATATATTATCAGCCATGTATTGTCGCCCAAAGTCCTCTTTGGATTGTTTACCCTCTAAGGGTCGCCGTAAACAGTAATTAATGTGCAATCAAAAGGCCTAATACTGTTGTAAAGTACTGGACACTAACATGGCTCAGCCTCAGACCCATCATTTTGTTATAATACCAACACTGTTACTAAACATATTTACATCTAACAGCGTTCTGAGGTTTAGTCGCTGCTTTCCCTGCCACAAAGCTGTGGTTCTGATGATAAATCTTTGTTTTGGCCATGAATACTTTCCATATGAATTCATTAATTAGGACCTAGTTTGGCTCTCTCAGTAGCTGTGTAGAATCTGCCAAATTCTAACTGGAATGCATCAACCGTGTGTGTTTTCCTCTTTGGCTTCACATTGCATTTGAAAAAAGGAATGCCAGTCTTTTTTTCTCTGTATTCTGTTATTTAACTTGGTGCAGGAACACAATTAGTGATCAAGGATCAAGAAATTGGCTTGATGCAAAAACTTGTTACGTTTAATTAAATTGTAGTGGAGACCACTGGATGAGTGAAGCAATGGGGTTAAACCCAAATTAATCCTATTTCTCTCTTGTTCGTTGTGCTGGAATTTGTGTGAATCAGACGGACAGAAACAAACAAACGGAATCATACAAACCAAATTATATTGTCTAAATCATATTGATGGCATTAAGCATGTATTAAAATCATACATCACAAATCATACTTTCTGGTTCATTGGTCCGAGCCTTAATATCTACTGGTTAAAGCAGTTGGGGAGAGATCAAACATCCAATCAGTTTTTCCGGAATTCACGTCAAATAATGAGAAATCAATCCAGTCCCGGTAAAAAAGCGCAAGCTTGAGGATCTGCCCAATCAACCTTTGAGAAAAGCTGCTATGAAATCAGGCATTTTTGGTTTGCGACACTCAAACAACTCCGGAGTCGACTGCATTAATGAAAGGTGAGCGGGTTGAAGGGTTGGAGGACAATTCCCCCCACCCCCCCCCTCCACCTCACCAGGTCGGCCGTCTGTTTGCTTTCATTCCCCTTTCCTTCCCATCACGTTTGAGCTAATCCCGTAGAAACAGGATTAGCCTAGCGCTTCCCTGGAGGGATTTAGGGATAGCCTGTTGACTAGTACGCCGCAGAACGACCACCGCACGTCTCACTGGTTGACACGTTGGTTGCGTTGTACCTGGTTCATCTCGTCCCTCTTGCTCCCTCACTCAGCGGATCCGTCTTTCTACCTTTTCTTTTCCTTGGATGCCAGGCCTCTCTTCTGTACCAGCAAGGAGTTGGAGAGGATGGGCGGTTGAGAACACGGCAGCAATATAGGGCAACGCGATGAAGACGTTGAATGAAAGGAAGTTTGTGGAAGAACACATTGGCATTTAACAGCTTTTCTCTCCCTGAAATTGAGGACCGTTGAAGAGGAGGAGGCGATGAAGGTGTAGTGTGGTATATGGTACCCACAGAAGAAGTTAAAATATTGAGGGTTGTTAAGCATTTGGAAAGCTGCAGTCCATGTGTTCTGGAACACGGAAGTCAGAGGTGTGGCCTGAAAAGATTTAATTGAGGACGTCTGGCTCTTTTATCCGTTTGAACTTCAGCCAGGAATCAAGTTGTATCTATCAATTTTTAAAATGAGTACTTCTCCGAACAAAAAAGGCATTTTCCAGTCCAAGGTTTCAAGATATCCCACACAAAACCCAAAGACCTGAAAGATTAATTTGAGGACGCTGTAGACTCCTCTTTCTCAGGCTCGAAGCCCAGATACTTCTCCCGGTGGTGCTTAAACTCCCTCACAATGAGCGGCCTCTTGTCCCTCGGACCCGTGTCCTCGGCCCTGCTTCGCTCAGGGCCCGGCACCGCCACCACAGGCGACAAACCGGCACCCCCCGCCAAGGGCGCCTTCACCCCGGACGGCTCCAACGACGGGGACAAGGAGAAGGAGCAGCAGAAGGAGCTGGCCCTCTGTACAGTCCAGCACCGGGCCTCTCTGTCCCACCTGATGGAGGACTACTTCTGGATGGGGAGCAGCATGGTGGCCTTCTCTCGCTGGAGGCTGGGATACATGGGTGAGCCCTGCAGGAGTGTAGCGTAGTGTGCTGTAGTTTCTTCTTTTTCTCTTTTAATGGTCAGGAGAGTGGAGACGCTGAGGAAGAAAGGAAATGACCATTGCCATGCGGTTAGTGGCCTAGTGTCTCTCGGGCGTAGTTTGAACTGAATAATACATCGTGTTGTTAGTGTAACACTTGTACAAGGGCGGGAAGCGTTGCCAATGTAATTGATGGTTGTTGTTGCGGAGTATGTTTGTGTACGTGTTTAAGCAGGGCAAGTTGGTGTTGGTGCAAAATACTTAAAACAAGTGCGATTCACAAAGCGATGGTGTTATTTATTTTGGTACGTGTATCCATATTTGGCAGGATGCATATTCAGGGTCACCATCTGACGGAAGATCCTGTCACAAGGAATTGACTTTGAAAGGCTTAAAAAATAGAAAACGTTATAAAAGGTGTGGGAGTGTGGGTATGCGTTTGTGTGTGCGCTATCCACCCTTCACATATGGAGCTCAGACTATTCTCCTGGCCTTAACCCAGTCTCAAAGTCCCCCGTTGCCCATATTTTAACATTTATTTTTAGCCGGTCTGAACCGTGACGGCCCAGACACTCAGGTCAGCGGGGCCACTGGCCAGTTGCTCCTCATCTCTCCTCTCTTTATGTGCCTGCACACTGCCCCTTCTCTTTCAAACAGAAGTATTGATGTGTTTTGTGCGTACTTTGGCTCCCGCCGTACTTGTGTCCACTCTGTACGAGTGTCCAATAAATCACAGAGCTCCTGTGGTTTGAACCGCAGTAGGCCACAGTAAACGCAATAAACGACGCCATCACTCTTTGTTTTTAATCTTTAATGTTGTCATCCTTCTGGCTCTGGTCTCATATTGGTGTCCCCTGACTGTAACGCTAAGCGCTATGATTCACATGGCGGAACAAATCATGGCCTATTAACCTCGTAGTGGGGATAAGAGCCGTTTTAAACCTCCACATGCGCCTCGCTCACACCTCATTTAAATATACTACGACATTCTCCGCCGTATCTTCTCCACACACTTTAACCCTGGCTACGTAACCATGGCAACAGACCCAGGCCCCTGCTTTAGTTGAAGAGAGAGATTTTGCTCCTTCTTCGTCTCTCAATTTCTTCCTTGATTCCATCTCCTCCCCAAAGGAGTGTCCTGCCACCTCATGTCGCCTCACTTCCTTCCCACACTTCCAAGTCTTGATTTCTCCCTCAACTCCATCTCTGCTTTGTTCTCTTGCTCCTTCCTAGGCCCTCTCCTATGGATCCCTGCTCCACACTCCCTCACCCCGCCTGCAGCTTCCTCCCCCCCATCCCCCATCCCCCCACATTCTCCTCACCCCCCTCCTTGTTTTAATCAGATGGCTTATGGTTTACGTTCAACAGACTGTATTTTTAGAAATCTGTGCTGAAGCCTTTAGCACAGGCCGATAGCATTCCACACACACACACACACTCTCACACTCTGTTTGCTAATTGATTGCAAGTGCGTTGGTTATTCAGGCTCCATCAATGCTCTGTAGGCTACGGCTAACCTTTTTATCAATGACAAAAGTGGGTCACTGGCTATTTCTTAAGCAGCTTCTAAGTGACTAATTGTCTTGTGTTTGGTAACATGTTTTTAAGGATTACCATCTGTAACCTAATACCTGAACCCTGATGTATAACGTAATCTACCATCGTCGGTCATTAGTTGTACATTCGGTTTGGGAATTACTTGAGGTGTGTGTGTGTGTGTGTGTGTGTGTGTGTGTGTGTGTGTGTGTGTGTGTGTGTGTGTGTGTGTGTGTGTGTGTGTGTGTGTGTGTGTGTGTGTGTGTGTGTGTGTGTGTGTGTGTGTGTGTGTGAGACAGAAGGGGATTGCATCCGCTCAAGCTTGTATACCACCAATGTGTTGGGCAGGTCAAGTCAAACTAAATGTCATGGCTGGGTGCTGTGTTTTGTTGTATCTATGTGATTATCCAGAATAATTAGATGATGGTAATGCATTAATTAAATCAATCAATTAGAAAATAGATCTTATGTTTTTGTGTTTTATTTGCATTTGTGTGTGTGTGTGTGTGTGTGTGTGTGTGTATATGTATATATGCATATATATATATATATATATATATATATATATTAAAAAAAAACAATGAACGGTCCATGATTCACTAAAGTAAGAATGAAAGGCATAACTTTTTTCGATAAGATATTTAAAAAATTCATTCAGAATATTAAATTGGGTTTCCTGATTTATCATTGATAGAAATGTATTTGGTAGAGACTCTGAATCATTTTTAACCCTAAATCTATAACTATTAACCGCTGGCCTGGCCGAAATATATAACCGCTGGACTGGTTGTCTGTCAGATGTAAATCTTAAGTCCAAGTCAATAATAACTGCATCTATTGTAAGCAGACGTTGTAGATACGTCGTTGATTGCATGCCTTGGTTTTCTGTGTTGACGAACCCGAGTCGCTAGACAATTTGATATTGAATTGTCAAGATCGCAACGGGCAGCATCCAAAATCCATCGAAATCGAAGAAAAAGCATGATTTCAAAGCCAGTTCTTGATTAACGTCACAGGGCCACTGTTCCCCGATATGACTGGTGCGGCGGATGCATCTGCGGATGATTGTATTGGCCGTTGTGTGTGTGCACCATAGCTTAGTTATCCGCTTGTTCAGTGTGTGTACTTTGTAGTTTTATTTATTTATGAATCACGGTGATTCTCACGTTACTGTTGGTGTGAAGTAGAAGTGGAGTAGAGTCAATAGGAAAGAAAACATGCAACAAAAATTACATTTCATATTGAGGTGTGAGAAGACACACACACACCTATTCATGCACACACACATGCACGCACACGCATACACACACAAACACTGCAAGTTGCAGCCAGAATGAATGGCATATTAGAGTGATCCATCACGGCTGTTGTCCAGCATTTTGTGGACCTCACAATGAGGTCAGAGCGTCAGAGGACCCCCTGTCGCATTCCCCCTGGCTGAGAGCAGTCTGTGGATCTGAAGGTAGCACAGGTGATTAGTATCCACTATACTCCTGTACTGCGGCCCCCAAAGAGCCAGTGTGTGTGGGAAGCGCACGTGGACGTGTGCGAGCTCCGTGCAGAATGGCCGCTGACTTGTTAGAGCATCAGGTAAAGGCGTCCCACGCTCCCCCCCCCCCCCCCCCCCCCCCCCTCCAAAAAAGGCTGAGGAAGAGTACAAAAGCCAGTGGTCCAATTATACAGTGTGCATGTCTCCTCACTGTCTACAACCCTGCATGGTTGGCACCAATTAGGTCTTTACTTTTCTGTTCTCTCTCTGGGCATCGGGCTAATGTAGAGCGCCACTGTTGTATTTGCTGTGGGACTGAAGCCACAAAGTGGATTAGGGACCTCTTGTTCCAGGGGCCGTGTTATATTGATCAGTATTCTCCCGGCCCCTGGGTTCTGTTTCTCCATGTGGTGTGTGAACTAGGGGTCGTGCTCCAGTTGGGGCGCATCAGAGGAGCCACAGCCTTTCTCTGCAGGCCGTTCGGATCTCTCCCCCGTTCTCCCTCCCTATTTTCCTGCTCCCTCCTTCCACATCTCACTTCCACATCATCCCCCGAGGCTAGCAAGATCCTGTCAGCTTTGACAGCCATTTGCAATCTCGTGTGTGTCCATCCGTGCACACGCGTGACTGTGTGAGTTAGTGCGAGTTGATGTGCTGCATCTTTGTCCGTTTTTTTTTTTTGCAAGCTCTCCTGACTAGAAAGCAGATGGAAAGATGACGAGTGTGTGGATGCAACACACACACACATACAGTGTCCCCTAACCCTTGTGCGTGCTTCAGTTATGTAATCATAATTCTGTCCGTCTCTGCCGGAATGACCAAGACAAGCACGTATGTGTACTCCTATCCCCAGCTGACTCTCCATCTCTCTCTGTCCCCGGTGTTTTCTCCTCACAGTGGAGAAATGCATGAGCTGCATGCAGACCGGGACCCAGATGGTGAAGCTGCGTGGGGGGTCCAAGGGCCTGGTGCGCTACTTCTACCTGGACCAACACAAGTCCTGCATCCGCTGGAGACCCTCACGCAAGAACGAGAAGGCCAAGAGTGAGTAGCTCCACCGGAGTCTTGTCATCTATAATTCCTCCTGGAAAAAAATAACTTTAAAGGAAGAATTCAGCAGCATTCATTTCCGGAAGCCGCTCCATGGGGTAATTATTTTATGACGGCAATAATGTGTTTATATTGCACAAGTTGGACCGCTCACTGTCATGATACTGAATATTAAAGTTTAAACCCATCATTTTCAACCCATGGTGATTACCATCATCCTGGGCTTACTTGGAATCATACGAGATGTCTGTCTTTAGGCAGACATCTAAGTGCTTCCAGCAAAACGCCCACACCAGTGGCTTATTAATAAATCAAATCAACCCCTAGGATCATGTTAATGCCGCAAGACATATCCTTTGGAGTGCATCATGAAACCCCTTGTAATTCAAGCCCAATAGATGCAACTCAAGCTATGGATTGGATAGGAAAGGGAGGGATATGTTTCAGGTAATTACATTTTTCTCCCCAATTGAGTACAAATTATCCCCTCCCCTGCAATGCTTTCCTCCACGATAGCCATGTTTGTAGTCCTGGTGCGTTTGAGTTGTTGACGCTAAGCCAGAATACTGTGAGGGGTACAAGGGCCCAGAGCTCCTCCTCCTCCTCCTCATTCCTGGGTGGCTGCTGTCACGGGAGCTAATAAGCTGCTTAGCCAGCCTCAATTATTCATCATGTTGGACCGGCTCCTGCACTGTCTTTAGCACACAGTAGAGGCAGTGGAGACATTGAGAGGCACCACCTCTTGGCAATGTGGGACATGTTGTTAATTGCTTCAGTGGTTTATCAGGTTAGATCTCCAAAGACTGGCTGCAGATGGCTTCAGAATTGCTAAAAAATAATGGTGATTGTCTATACTAAATTTTTACGATCGATCCAAACTCACTTAATTACCATGTCTTTTTAGTTGTACCAGCAATAATATTGTAGAAAACATGTTGGAATTGGCATTTTTTTTATAAATACCAGACGATGCCTGCGCTTACAAGACTAAATGCATAGCCTACGTACCGGCTCTGCCCCTCCAACGAGTGGCCTTGAGTGGGGCAAAACATGGCAACGCCCCGCTCTCTCTTGTGGCTGCTTGTGGGAATTTACCACTTGGTCAATGGAAGTGCTTAAAAACTCAGCCCTGGAGTGTAAAGCAGTCCCGTCAGGCCGTTCATCAGAGGAGACGACAGAAGTGACACTCAATTCAATGTGCCACTGCGAGTTGGTCAGAACACAGGCACCGTTTACATTAGGCTTCCTATCGTCTACTAGGACCCTGGCCCCAGGGATTATATTCTCTCTCTCTCTTTCTCTTTCTCTTTCTCTTTCTCTCTCTCTCTCTCTCCCCATTAACCACATCAAGCTCCTCACTGACCTGGAATAAAGCACGTGTCACGCCGTCGGCTTCCCGTGTTAATTATGATCTCTGATACGAGAGACTGAAAGATGGCCGTTATTCCTCTTCATTGGCCTCTTCGTTATTCCACAGACCACAGACCATGCTTACTGCATATAAACTGCTTAGACCAGGACCACCACATGAAAGCCTGGATTGAGCGTGATCACATTATCTGCTTCTAAGGGCTAATAAATCATTACAATTTGCCTGCTGACGGATTCTGTGTGAACATTTCGAGGAAGAGAAAACAGCAATTCCAAGAGAACATTTGGATTCTGTCTTGTTATCCATGTCGATTTAGTGCTTGGTTTAAGTGGAGCGAACCCACCCGGTCTTGACAGCAGCTCGGACGGAAGAAACTTGAGACTGAATTATAAAGTAAACAAAATAGAAATTCAGAATAACTATCAGGTTGTTGCGGTTGCTGGGGTCATGGATAGAGGAAATGGCTTAGTCATTTAAAACAAGATTTTAACCGAAGCTGCTTACAAGTTATTTTGATCACAAACAAAATGTCTGTGTCTACAAATAAAGTGATGCACAGTCTTGTTAATGAAGCATTGTGTAGTTTCCACAATCAATATTGTATTTATTTGTGTTAGTGGTAGTGCGTAATGGTACATTGGAGATCGGATATTTCAGCAAAGTGCATTATACCTTTTACAGCGGAAGTGCAATCACCAAGTTAATTTATCATTTGGCTGCTTCTGAACTGGTCATAGTCGGAGTAGACCTGTAGAAGTAGTGTTGGATTCCACATTGAGGGGAACTTACTGCAGGCCTTTCTAAATCTCAAAGATCGGAGGTTGGATGGATATCAGAGACTCAGGCATATGATAACTTACACAGGCTATTAAAAACATGCTTTTGAAATGAATAAAACTAGTTTTATCATTACAGTCACACTAACCTTTTGAGGACTTTAAGGTGATTTCTGCGTCATCTAGAACATGTGGAATATTCTGGAAGTTGAGTTATCAAAAGATAAACAGTGGTTTTGAAAGCGCTGCACATGCAGTAAAAAAAAAAAGAGAATTATATAGCCCATAATAGCCTACTTTTTGTCGCCATAGTGACGGCAGTGTTTACTTGTGTTGCACATAGATTATTATAATGGGTATAATAATGATTTTTGAGACAATGGTTCTATCGAAATGTGGAAGGACTTGAATTTCAATGATTCACACATTAAAATTCATTGTAATACATTTGTGATGGAGTAAACATTGCCAAGTTAGGGTGTTGCTTCATTTGAATGTTCAGTTTCAAGTGATTGGTATTACAAGCCTCATGCTGTTTAAAGCTCTCCACAAAATAAAAAAGATCATACCAAGACAAAATGTTATTGTCCATCACCAGGGACAGAAAATGTATCTTTGATAGGACTCTGACTAAAATACCAATCAATTAACAACACGCACCAATTTACACATAAAAGTTAAAAAACGGGCGCACTTTATTAACATTCACCTCTCCTCCACGTCCTCCCCTACCCGCCCTCTCCTCCAGTCTCCATCGACTCCATCCGGGAGGTGTGCGAGGGCAAGCAGTCGGAGATCTTCCAGCGCTACTCGGAGGGCAGCTTCGACCCCAACTGCTGCTTCAGCCTGTACTACGGGGAGCACATGGAGTCCCTGGACCTGGTGTCCGGCACCGGGGAGGAGGCCCGCACCTGGATCACCGGACTGAGGTACCTGATGGCGGGCATCAGCGACGAGGACAGCCTGTCCAAGAGACAGCGCACCCGCGACCAATATCCTTCACGCGCATGGAGCTGGGGCACGTTGGGGTTGTTGTTGGATGGGGGTGGTTGTCGTGATAGGGGTGGTGGGTTGGAAGGATTGGGGTTGTTTGGGGGGATGGAGGCAGAGTTGGATGGTGAAGGGGTAGGGTGGTTGGGTGGTGAAGGCCAGGGTGGTGGTTTGAGTGAGGGGTGGGTTGGGTGGTGTTGGTAGGATGCTAGCGGGTGGTGAAGGGTAGTTTGGTGTTTTGGTTGTAGGGTGGGGTCCTAGTTTGGGTGCTAGGGATGGATGGGATGTTGGGGGTGGTGTTGGGTGCGTTTGGTTCATAGTTCATACCCTTGTCTTTCATTGGAAATAATCCTGATCGACGTTGGGAAGTCAGGGTCTGGGGTAGAGGAAGTTGATTAAGTCCTACTCCAAACCTCCACCGGGGGCTCAAAGGCAGTGGAGCAGAGCTAGCCCCTTGTTTAGTTTCCACCTTAACCTGATGGCGGCCGGCACGTGGCTGAAGACGACGTTCACGGAGGCGGATAAGAACGGCGACGGCACCCTGAGCATCAGTGAGGTCCTGCAGCTCCTCCACAAGCTCAACGTCAACCTGCCGCGCCAGAAGGTCAAGCAGATGTTCAAGGTAACCGCCATCAAGGACTCGCCCCAAATGAGTTGAAATAGCGCTGGTAAGCATTGCGCACGCTCCCCAGGGTGTGCGTGTTAACACAGGGACATCATCAGAGGTTGACACCGGGGTAACTGAGGCGAGCAGGGGGGGCAGGATGACGTAGTGGGTAGGGGGGTTTGACTGCAGCTTACCTGTACGCCCCTCGAGGAAAATGCCCGAAGCCGTGCCTGCCCCTAAATGACCTGAATTTATGCATTGGAATTTACCGCAGATTGCTTCGGATCAAAATGTCTGCCTAGCCCCCAAAACATTGCTTTGCTTGCTGTTGTATTCAATAAAACTTCACTTTTGTGTCATTTATTTTTTGTTGAAGGTAGAAATGCGGTTGTCTGCATACCTTTTGAAACTGATACGTCTATCAATAATATAGAAAATGCTACTATTTACACATTTCTGCAGATGGTTGATTGGCGTCATGAGAAAATTGTGTGTCTTTATTTGTCACACTCTCCTCTGAGTGGAGAGGGCGGCAGAATCCCCTCAAGCACCGGGCATCCTAATTAATGAGGCTCTGCTTCTTTCCTCTTTCACATATTTAATGGTTTTCGTTAATGCCTCTTGTTTAAAATCAGAAAGGCAAACGGGGCTTTTCTATTCAGCCGCTGGAACTTGTTTACATAATTTAGACATGATTAAAATTGAAGAGCAAGAGGCCTTCTTGGCTCTGACTGTAGAAAAGTCTTAAGACGAAATGTTTCTGTTTGGCTCATGCACACCAAACATCAGAAGTTGCAACGCGGCACTGGGATGTGCCCACTCTCCCACTTTCGGGCTCTCTCTCCCCGTCTCTCTCTCTCCCTCCATCGCTCTCTGCCTCTCCTCTGTGTCTGAGGAAGAGCATCTGTTTTGGTAGCTGGAAGCGGATGTCAGCCTGGCCTCAGTATTAAAAACGCTGCTTGGAACGACGACATGACAGGTATGAGATGGAGAACAGAGCTGGCTGCAAGCGCAGATCAACGCTTGGCATTTCCTCGCCAAGTCTGCCACTTTGCATCTGTGGGTTGCCTGTGTGTGCATAGTGATAATACTGTTAATATAGCCATTGCGTGGTTTGACTTTAAGTGGGTGTTGGGCCGCCATCTGTCCATTTGGAATTTCTTTGTTTTATTGCGGGCAAGGTTTACCAGAGACACTGTCTTATTGTTTTTTTATCGATGACCATTTTATGCAGCATAGTGTTTATGCTACCCAAGGCATTGTCCTTAACAGCCAAAAACATGTTTTTTTGACTTTTGACTGTTAGTGTTGTGCTCGGCTCGGGCCGAGCCCCGTTCCACTGCTCGGCTCGGGCCGCGCCCCGTTCCACTGCATCCTCTCATTCACCTGACAATTTTTTTCAGTGGCTGTGAGCAAGAGGCCTTCAACTTCCATCAACCTCCAAATATACAAAAACAGAGCAGCTTTTCCTTTGACTTTCTGGACCTTTTGTTCCTTTTTTAGTCAGCGTATGACCTCAGTGGAACTTTATGCTATCGCCTTTGTGATAATTTTTTGGTCGATAATGTTGCTTGTTTGGACCAGCTTTTCTCTTGAATCCTGACTTTTGCCAACTGTCAGAAGTAATTGATCCATCAAATAGTTTGTGCACGGAAATACCTGATGTTTCTCTCAAGCTAATTATAACTTCTAAGGAAGAAATGTTCTTTGTTCAGTGGAAAGGTCAGAGAAGTCTGCTTCACTCTGAATCCATCCACTTTGTGTGGAAAAGTACACAAACTGCATCCAAAATGACGGGAAATGGAACTAAAACATCCTGCCATTTGAACTTTGTATTCAACCCTATGTTTTCTCGTTTTCTGAGAATATTCCTCAGTGTCCCTCATACTTCTCTTCTGCATTCGGGTAATCATCCCCTGACTGATACCTATTGAGTAAACTCTATCCAACTGAACCGTGAATGGTGCCTTGATTGCAAATGTGCGATGAGGACATGTCAAAAAGCTCTTACTTTTGACAATGGTCATGGCTGAGACCAAGAATCTAGCCTTGCTGTTATCGCTAATTCTACAGATGTTGCAGCGCTTCTCTTCCCGCTAAGTCCCCCTGCTACACGCTGGAGATATACCTGGGGGGTTGGGGATTAGCTTGTTAGCGAGTGGAGCTGCTAGCCCAGGAAGGAAGAGTCTCAGAACGAGATCCATCTAGAGGAGTTAGTCAGCTGGTCAGCTCTAAGCCCGCTGGCCTAGTGAGGTTTGTCCCATATGGTGTGGTCTGTGGACAGATGGCCCCGGGCTGATTTGGTGTAAATACCAGGCACAATCTGACTGTGTTGAACATGGGAGCGGACCAGCGTGTTTACAAATCTGCTCTGTGGACCCATGGCTTGACCTGCCTCCAATCAGGAGCAGTCTGAAATGACTGTTGAACAATCAAATTGTGTGAAAAAAATGTGTCTGTGTGATTTATGGGTTCAAGTATCTGCTGTTCGGCTTATGTAGATTAATCAGATTGGAGTTGCTGTAAGAAAAACACTGATTTGTGTTGTGTATTTTAGAAACTGCATCAGTCTGCACTACTTGCGGACTGATGCTATTTCGTATTCATGCCTTTTAGCAAACATGTTATCTACATTGGCTTTCACTGAACTCTCATGTCATTAATTGACCTGAAAGGTTGGGGGTTTGGCTTGGGCATCAGGCAGAATGCAGACATCGTGGGTGGAAACCCAGAGCCTTTCGGCTTGAAGTTGAATAAACCTTATGATGGACCGACCTTCTTCTTGGAGTCGGAGAACAAATCCCTTCAGATGCGACACCCACCTCCCTAGATTTACTGCCATAATAGTGGCGAGCGGGCTTTTGGTTTCAGAGATTATTGGTGCTGCTGAGGGTGTACGCGGGGCATACAGCTCAACACACGGGTCCTTTTCTGCTCGGGTGGGCGCCTCCTCTGGAGGTATTACTATGGATTCAGCATGGCTCAGTGATCGCCGGGCGAGGGTAGGCTACCGGAGAGATCTACTCAATGATTTATCAAAGGCCGAGAGTCCCTCACGATGAGGAGAGCGATCGGAAAGAGAGCGGGTGCTACTGGTACGGCGGCTCTCGCTGATAAATTAATCCAGATTATCTGGGGGGGCTGAAGTGGCAAGGACATGCTAACTGCTTAAGTGCCCTCCTTCGTGCATAATGAATAGGAACGAATGAGGCTGGATTGATGTGTTCTGTCCAAACGGAGCGGGAACGGGGCTGCCCGTCTCTGGCTGCTTTATGTAAATCTCCGGGGGCAGAGCTGCCAGAGTGTCTCCCCCACTTCCTGAATAACTTGTGTTGTGTTGCTTGTGTTGTAGACTTCAACTGTGGACTCCAGCATCATGACTTTTTAAACAGCCGTGCACTCAAAGTGCCACGCTGGAGTCGATGTGAGCCGCTACAACGAAACCTTAATACACGAGGCATGCTTATTTTTAGGATGATATTGCAAACCAAATCAATGCACTAAAGCACTGTATAGCGGCTTACAATGAAAAGTTGCAGAGTTCAATTTAATATTAAATAAGGCCATTTGGTCTAAGGGATGCATCTGATGGAAGCCAACACCTCTGTTTCCGGTAGTCTTAGAGCCACAGTGCGAATGGCACCATGTACGCCTGTGTGTGTGTGTGTGTGTGTGTGTGTGTGTGTGTGTGTGTGTGTGTGTGTGTGTGTGTGTGTGTGTGTGTGTGTGTGTGTGTGTGTGTGTGTGTGTGTGTGTGTGTGTGTGTGTGTGTGTGTGTGTGTGTGTGTGTGTCCCTCTGTGACAATTGTGCCATGATTGTCTGTTATTGTATGTTCAGTTCATACCTCACATTGCTGCCAACCTCCTACCAGTGTGTGGACGTCATCTCTCTACAGTAGCACCGTAGCCTCTGGTGCTGGCCAAGATATTCAGGCAATAGACTTAGCGGCACGTCCAAAATCTGCAACTTTACGGCCCCCCATACACCCATTCCCAGACGGGACCATAATGAACAGATTTTCATTACACTCAACCAAATGGTCACAGCTAGAGATGGATGGTAATGACAAAAATTGCAATCACAATGTTTCTGAACATCTGTGTGGTGTAACATCGGCCTAATGTTTATTGGCAGGTTGGCAATGTCTTAAGTCGCTCATTGCAATCATTGTCCATTCTACTGTGTTAAAGGAGTATTGTGTGATTGGAAATATATCCAATCCAATGTTACTTTAGGCCAAGCACCAGGACGCCATCACTAGGCGTCACCTGCCGCAAGCCTAACCTGCCGCAAGCCTAACCTGGCACAGAGCTTCCAGGTCGCCTGGCTAACATGTTGCAATGTTGCATGTGATGCTAGGATAATGCGTCATAATGTGTTCGTTATGCTAACTTGTCGCAAGACTAAGGTATCGCTAGGCTTTGGCCTTTCTAAGCTTGGGCGTCGGCAGGCTAAAGCATCGCTAAGCTAACGACATACTAGGCTAAAATGTCATTAGACTATCACTTTGCTGGGCTAGCACGTTACCAGGCTTAAGACTCCCCGAGCCAGAAGTCGCTAGGCTAGCGTTTTATTTGACTTTCTTGCATGCAGGAGGCAGACACAGACGACAACCAGGGCACGCTGGACTTTGAGGAGTTCTGCTCCTTCTACAAGATGATGTCGACGCGCAGGGACCTCTACCTGCTCATGCTCACCTACAGCAACCACAAGGACAACATGGACGCCAATGACATCGCCCGCTTCCTGGAGACAGAGCAGAAGGTGAGGTGGCGTTCATGTGCAGTATGAGGACGTCTGTAACCTTGGTTGCAGATGCTTGTGATTATGTGTGGTGTACCCACAATAGCACGCTAGACGGAAAACCTCCCATATTCACTTCAGAATGACAAAGGGTCCCCTGCCACAACTATACACGAATATAAGCCTTTATAAGCCTTTTATAAGATTTATGACCTCTTCAATCCAGAGATCTAATATGATTAATATATGATTCATATTTAATATGAAAATATAATCGCCGGCCAGCAAGTTGACAAACAGTCTCATAGAACCCTTTTTAAACCATACACCATTTATTACATTTTTGGTCTGGAATACCGTGAGTAGACAACTCCAACCGTCCAGATTACTGTGAGCAGTCATGGTAGTCCGGACACAGCATCTTCCGACTTTTCTCACAAATGATTGCCTCAGAAAGACCTACCCACACAGACGGATCTCTCTGCGCATTGATTTCTTAGAAGTTATTTATCATGCCAAGTATCCGGAAAACTGAGTCTACGTTACATTTCATAATAATTTCAGTATATTAGCTTTTATGGAAAATGTCCTTTGTCTTAAATTAACCAAGTGGCTTCAACCAAGGAAAACCAGACTAGAACCAGTTATAAGATGCCTCGACAGTGGTCCAAACTCTCTGCCGCTTGCCTGCGGGCAACCAATATACAGGGCTCCAAATCGTTGGTAGTAAGCTTGTAACGGCTCTGTCACTTTGATTGGGATTTGTTGGAAACCCCTCTTCTCTGCTCTCTCGCTCTTGTTCTCACTGCAACGGTACATGTAAATGCCTTAGAAAGTGTCAGCTGTCAGCACTTTACTCCCTCCCGTTGTCTTGAGGCATTTCAACGTGGCGCTTGATGGAAGAGAAGATTTTAGTCCGGGACTCATAAGTGGGAGAACAAAGACATCACAGGATCTTCCTGGCTAGGGCTCATGACCAGATCATCCAGTTGATTGGCTTATGGTTAATGAACCAGATTACCTGGTTCCAACATGCCTGTCATTTCTTTTTTTTACTGGCTTGGGAATACTCCCCAAACCCCAAAAAGCTTCTGTTCTGGTGTCCCAGCTGCTGGTTCCCCTAAAATGACAGCCTTCTGTGGTTCAGGCCCATCTTAAATCCACTTTCTGCCTATTAGGAGAGGCGCTAGCTGACAGCCACCGCAACACATTCCTCCACAAAAGGAGAACGGTGCATCTCTCCCGTAATGTGCCACGGTTGTATTTCCTTTTTGTGAGATCAGTTTGCTGACCAGATGTTAATGGGTTTCCTTTTAGACTCTCTGGGAGGGATGCTATAGTGCTAATAATACGGTCCAACATGGAGATGAGCTTCGGGATACAGCATACTGACCCTTTAATGATGCAGCTGCGGGGAAACCGAGGACCTATCGTATTTCTTCACCCCGTCGGATATCTCGCTACCTTATTTCCCATTTACCCCACTCCAGCTAATTCTAATGCACTGGTTTGCTCGTTTCAGCAGGCAGAGTATATTTTCCCTGAAACGATTCCTCTATGTTTATCCCTGGTGCCAAGAATGAGATGTTTTTTTTGTGATATCTGGGCGGCAATGGGGCTTTTAGGGAAGTCATTTATTTAAAAAGACGCTTGAGTTATCTCTGCCTGCGCCATTATCACCCATCCTCTTAGGATCTAAGGGGGTGTGTGTGTGTGTGTGTGTGTGTGTGTGTGTGTGTGTGTGTGTGTGTGTGTGTGTGTGTGTGTGTGTGTGTGTGTGTGTGTGTGTGTGTGTGTGTGTGTTCAGGGGCCGTGCGTGTGTTCAGGGGCCTTGTGTGTGCGTGTGTTTGCACAACGGCTTAGATGTGGCTCATTAATGGAGTGTGGCAGTGGTTCCCTCGGTCTGCTGACAGGCGAGGAGTTAGCGCTTGTTAGCGCTGTGTGGCTCCAACATGTTTATTTGGTCCCCCCCCCCCCCCCCTGTGCTGTCTAGAACGTGGCTCTTTTTAGTAGGGGCCTAATACATGACCGAGGTTTAATTACATTAATTGCCTCAATGTGATTAACCACTGAACAAGGATGCAGGGATAATCGACTGTGAACTATAACAAGGAAGGACATGTTTGTTCTCCATCGTGGGATTATTCAACAGTCTTATTGGAACAACTTGACAAGTGAGGTTGAGGATAAACAAATCAATTTTGGAACAATTCCAAATCAAACTGCGGCCAGACGGAGTTTCCCCCCCCGAAGCTACCAATCAGTGACTGCAAAAAGAACTAGAACTGCAAGCAGTTATGCAGGGGTCCAAGAAATGTGCATTTCGCCGGCATAACGCGAAGCATGTGTTCAAAACGCTACCGTGAACCTGTGGATATAAATGTTTTGACTGTGGGAGGTTCGGTGTGGGAGTTATATCCCCAAACGTGTTTTCAGAACATTCCTTTGGCCAGTTAGGAGATGAACAATTCCCTCGTTTATGGCGGCCCCTAATGGCGAAATTTTGCAGAAGATATACAATTTCCTCGTTTATTGCGCCCCCTAATGGCTACATTTTCCGATTTTTTTATCGAACGACATTAAGATTAGCACCAACATGTGTGTAAAATTTGGACTCGATCCGATGTGTAATTTTGGATTTTTAATTTTCCACGTCTAATTTAGCTAATAAACCAATATTCAAAACGCTACAGTTTCGTCATCGACGGTCGAGTCAAAATAGTTTTTAACGATTTATTTTCGTGTGTCTGAAGATGTCGTGTGCAAAGTTTGGTGTCGATTGGTCAAAAAATGTGGGAGGAGTAGGGAAAAGGCTGTTTAGCGGTTTTCGCGATTTTGCGGAAAAAAATTAGACGCAAATGGGCGTGGCCTATGCCAAAAGATGCAGCAGACTCCAGTGAATCTGTGGGTATAACGTTTTTGTCTGTCGGAGGTTCGGTTTGGAGTTATAGCCCCAAACGCGTCTTTTCTTGGTATAGCGCCACCTAGTGACCGGCGTGTCTGGATTTTGTCGTCTGAGTAGCGGTGCCGGACCTGGATCTAGTCATGCAATTGGCGTGTCTGCATCATTTACGGTTTGGGCTGTGGTACCACTTCTAGGGGGAGGTAGTATAATAAAAAAAATCCTTACAAAAACAATAGGGATCCAACCTGTTGGCTTGGACCCCTAATAAAAAATAAAATAAAATCCCACACACACAGGGGATTGACACTGATCAGCCAGTTTAAGATGGCAGCTGTCAGGCATCGAACCAGGATTAATTGGCGGGCTAGTGCATTTAAAACCACCCTGTTGGAAATCTTCCTAATTGGACGTTCACCACATGTCACCATGGCGATGGGAACTTTCTTGGGAGTCGGACACAGGCCGAATGGTGCCTGATGGTTACTTCACCTAATATTTAATTTGATAAAACTTTGGATCTCACTTACTTTTGTGCATTAGATGACGAAGGTGACCAAGGACCACTGCCTGGAGATCATCAACAAGTTTGAGCCATGCTCACAGAACCAGAAGCAAGGCGTCATGGGTATCGATGGTGAGTTAATTCGATATTGGATATTGTGATCGGGATAGAAATTGGGATATGAAACCTACTGTGCCGTTTCTTCATGGGCGTTTCTCAGTAAATCAAATTCTCAAATGCGGGTAAAGCAGATATTGCAGAACATTCTCCACGTGTGGTTTTGCCCACAATACCAAGGATGCACCGGTTGGGGTCTTGAGTGAACTTGCCGGTAGAGATGTGTCATCATTCATTTCAGCCTCAGGACATGCCATAACTGGCTCATGCTGCACATATTAACACTTGTTTGTACGTCTGAATCACGTTATTAAATTCATCTGATGACATCTTAAGCATGAAGATGGCAAATTAGTTGTTAATTTTTTTCATTTTATTGATAAACATTATAAATGCATAAAATTATTATAGTTTTGCCTAAAATCGGGATTCAACAAATATAAATGGCGCGAGGCCAAGGCACTGTTTGGAAAGAGGGGTTGGTTTCAGGGTTGTCCCGAGAACACAAGCCCCGGCCGTCTCAAAAGCACAGAGGGGTGTCTGCGTCCTTGCCCGCCTGAAAGGCTGATCTTATCAAACCGGTCTCCAAGGACGTTCTTAGAAGACCGCAGGGCCGTCCTCGACTGTTCTGTGTTCAGAATCGACCGCGGTCACCTCCTAACCCTGGGCCCTTATCCTGTCTAGGTCTCTCTGTTTATCTCGTGATGGACATGACAGCACGTTGATGTGCGATGTCTACTGTAGCTGTACTATGGCTACTACAAAAAAATTCTAGAACCAAATGGTTAAAAGATGAACTTGCTAGCCTTGTGTTTCAGCTTCCTTACCCTCATCTGCAATCATTAAACTAGTTTGTGTAGCACTCCAACGTATTTGCCGTGATGGTTCCCAGCCTCAACTTTAAGTTGCTTTTGAGCAAAGCTAAATGACTGAATGTTCTGATGGGTGTGCATGACATCTTGGGTATTACAATAGACCCAGTGCAGTGAGTTTATTAAGAGCATAATGTAGACCCACTGTCTTCTGTTTCTGTATAATGGAGGTTAGTTGTGCCTCCCCGCCTCTGCCCTGCAAATTTGGTCTTTGATCCAGCAAGCTTTTTTGTCCATCCAAATCATATCAGCGCGGATCACATTGCCCTGCTGGTATCTCCTCTCATTAGTGGTGTTTAGAGTGTCTTATGTCTGAGGCTTTCCCCGGGCTACCTCTACCTGTGGCGCCGGCTGACATTTCTCCTGGTCTCGTACGCTTTAACATACCCAGACGGCCACATTACTCACCGCATTACCGCGCAGGTTGGGATTCAACGGGGGCCGCAGAAATATTGTCCGCCTCGGGCGCTGCTAATTAATCATTTAGCAGTGCCTAACTGCTAACCTGAACCATTAGCCCCCCCGTATCTATCCTAATAATGTAACGCAGCTATTTCTAACTGTGTAACCATCTCTTACTCAACACCTAGTCTCAAGTCAGTCTTAAATCAGTCTGATGGCTGATGAGCACAGATCTGGGTTTCTCTTTCTTTCCTCCAAGTATTTGTTTTGGACAATCTTTTCGCTGGAGGCCGGGATCTGAGGGCGTGTAATTGGCCATTAACAGCAAAAACAGACTCGGCAAGCAATAGTAAACAGTAAAAAGGAAAATCTGTGAGGGCTTCAAATCAACATGTTGTGGTGTAGACTGGCCGCTGTAGAAATACACTTATTAAAATCCCCCGCTGAAAGCTTCATCTGCTCGCACAAATCGGTTTCTCTTCGGCGTCTCTCTGGAATGAAACGGGAAGCAAGGCGTAACCTGCTCCTTCTTTTTGGATTTCCTGCCAAGGCTCTGTGCCGTCTCCACACAGACTGCCATAACATAGCAGGCCTACTGGATCCCAGATATCCAAACCCTTACCTACACTAAGACACCCTAAACCTAACAATCAAACGGATAAAGACAATAAAAACATCCACAGTGGGCGGGCCTCTGCATCCTTCCAGCCAACCACAGTCCTTCTCTCCTCCCCAGGCTTCACCAACTACATGCGCAGCCCTGCGGGGGACATCTTCCGTCCCGAGCACTACGAGGTGAACCAGGACATGGACCGCCCCCTCTGCCACTACTTCATCGCCTCCTCCCACAACACCTACCTGATGGGGGACCAGCTCATGTCCCAGTCCAGGGTGGACATGTACACCTGGGTGCTGCAGGCTGGCTGCCGCTGCGTGGAAGGTGAGCGTCGCTCCACACGCCGCATAGGGGCAAGACCGCAATCAGGGTGCTCACATCATCCTCTCAAAGACTGCTTCAATGGGGAATGGAGATGAGGAGACGATGCTCTTTATTAATCCCAGACGGGAAATTCTGAACTAACCAGACAGATCTGAGGGTTTGAATTGATCTTAAATGTAACGATTAATCTCAGTAACAAATTATTAAACGTCTTTATAGCCACTCCACATTCTATGTCTATGAAAATATTATATGAATATTGCAGATTTCCCCGATATCATGGGAAGAAGTTAACAGGCGTGTGACCTCTTACACAGTTCTGGGTTTTTATTCAAAACATGCAAATGCAGAAATTTTTTATAGTAATTAACAAAGAAAATGCTGACCTTTGGGGCTATGGCAATAAGTGAAACTAAAAATAGAGAGGGAGAGAAAAAATAGACAGGGACTTGTCATAAAATATATAGATATACCAACACACCACAAAGAACTGCACGAAGCTAATGATGAACGGCAATGAAATGTGTCTTTGTTTGATAGAAGAGATAAAAATGTGTGTAATATGTTAAAATCAAAAGCTTGCTCTTTCATCCACTCACTCAATCATTTACTCACTCACTCACTCACTCTCAGTGGACTGCTGGGACGGTCAGGACGGCGAGCCCATCGTGCACCACGGCTACACGCTCACCTCAAAGATCCTCTTCAAGGACGTCAT
>NC_082382.1:18302663-18345163 GCF_031168955.1 Gadus macrocephalus
GATCAAAACTTTAAGGAAATCAGTTTATTTTCTTCATAATTAGCTTTTGGACGGCAACCAATTGGTTAATTTTTTTTTTCATAATAATAATATGTTTGAAGACTTTAACCCATCCAACTACGACACCACACATTTGTGGAAAAAAGGCGGGAAAGTCCAAATGTGTTGTCATCTAAACACCATGCTGAGTCCAACATCATGGACACGGGCCCTTCCCTCTGTGTGATGTTAATGTGAACACTGTGTTACCATCTGCCCCCCCAGGGGAAGAAACTGCCCCCCAACATCGACGAGGACGCTGAGGAGGGCGATGTTTCAGACGAGGACAGCGCAGATGAGATGGAGGACGACTGCAAACTAATGAACGGAGACGTAGGTTCACCCTGCACGCCTCCCCTCTCCCTACCCAGCTCCTCCTCCTCTTCTTCCTCCTCCTCTTCCTCGCCCCAAATGGTCTGTTTATGGGTTCACAGGTGTGTGTGTGTGTGTGTGTGTGTGTGTGTGTGTGTGTGTGTGTGTGTGTGTGTGTGTGTGTGTGTGTGTGTGTGTGTGTGTGTGTGTGTGTGTGTGTGTGTGTGTGTACGTGGAAACACACACGCATCCTCGTGCTGATGTGAAACGGAGACTGGAAAACGCAAGCGTTGCCCTTCAGTCTAGTTCCAACCCTACATAAATAACTCCTACATGACGCCTTCAATTCTATTGGTCAGTTTTTCCTTGTTCCATTTAACCAAGTTGCGTAGGACCATGTAAATAGCGCTTTTCCCAACTGTACATTTTTTATCTATCTATATCTAGAGCTACATCTATATCTTTTATCTAAATATACAGTTTATCTATATCTTTATCTACATAACAAAATATCATAAAAGTGATTAAATAGTTTGGAAATGTGATTAGAAATGATTTTCCAATCTTCCAAATGGGACAGGAACATGTACCTAATAAATATAACAGTGGGACACGTGTTTCCCCTACTGGGGAATTCAGTCATTTGGTATATTGTTCCCCAAATCATCCACTACATGCACCTCTGCCTGTCTGTGCAGACAGCCCCAGGCACTGGTTGGATGCCTTCAGCAGAAGAGGACAGACAATGAAATAATCAATAATGAAAGAATTTCCAATTTGTTTGTTAATGAGTTATGGCGCCTGGGGTGTGGCAGCCTTCTGGAAGGTTCTGAGGGGGTGACCTCCCTGGGAATTACAACACAATGTGGGCCACCCTTCGTGATTCATATATGAGGGAACCATTCAGCAGAGCTCTTCACAGTGTCTTGCTGTAGATGAGGGCCGTGTTTTCTTTGTGCCGTTAGATATTTTTTTGCCGTGGGGGATGTATGCTGTACATACAGTACCTTAACCCTTGCTCTGTTTAAATTGTATTCTCTCGCTGATTGTTTCTTTCTGTGTTTGTGTGAGTGTGTTTTTGTGAACGCAATCTTTGTTTGTGTGTTTGTTTATTGGTGTGTGATGGCGTGCATGCGTGTCTTTTCGGAAATCTCTGGTTTGCTGTCTCATGGCCTTTGTTTCCCTCTCTTCTCTCTCACTCTGCCCATTTCAATGTTGCTCTCTTCTTTCAAAGTGGAAGGTACTGTAGCATCCCCATTTACTTCAGAAACCCCCCGCTCCCCTCACCACAACATATACTCATTTCATACCGCCTGTTTTAAAGTATTTGGTAAAAAAATGGGGTTCTCTAAACATTACCAAATAGTTTAAAAATCTCTCTAACGTAAAATGCATGGAGTCTGAAACCTCTACAAATGTTTAAAGTATGCTGCAGTTTCTTGCCCATAGGTTTGGTTACACTTACAGTGGTCCTTGTTTAAAGGGGACATATTATGCAACCAGGTGTGAGTGTGATTAGCCTTACAAGCCGTTTTGAAAATCTGCCCCATATGACATCACTAGTGGGCGTGTCCTCCTAGATCTGTGCTGGATAGATGAGCAACGTTTCCTTCAGTCCACATTGTAGGCTGGTAAACCGATCTATCAGCACAGATCTAGGTGGACACGCCCATGAGTGATGTCATATGGGGCAGTTTTTCGACACTCACACCTGGTGGCATAATATGTCCGCTTTAAGTGTCATGAGCATGCACTTACTGAACACATCATTAATTAACCCAATGGATTGTGGTAGCACTCTGCCACCTAGGGGACGAGGTGAGCAGGTGTTTGTTGGTCCTCCCATGTAGTCCATTCATGAACACTACATCAGACTTTAACTCCAGAGGGTTCAGTTAAAGCACGATGCTGGTGCGAAAGCTACGATAGCGGTTGCGGGCTGCTTGGCTCCTCCTGATGACATCACGAAGCAAACTATGTCATCATGGTGTCGTCACGGTCATCATCGTCATCCCCGTCAAACGCACCACTATTAGCAAAAATATATCTGCTTTTTAGGACCTCATATCCCTCAGTCTCGACTCCTACTAATGCAAATATAGTCATTCTGCGCATCAAAAGTAGGTATTCAAGTTCTATAAATAGTTGAACAATCCCAACACATCTTATTAAGGATTAGGGCTGGTATCGATTCATAGGGCATGAGATCGATTATTTTTTTGTTACTATTATTATTTTTGCACTTCAATAAAAAATGCCTTAATGCAATTTGCAGTGATGGAATGTTGTAGTTCAAGTACACTTTCACTTGCAATTCCTTTCTAATTTCAAAATTGCAGACAGTTTTGTTTACAGCTCAAGTTTAAACAATTTACAAGTTTGCACATAAAACCTGTTGTTTAAGGTGAAGAGAAACAAGGAAGTAGGCTACATTTGTAATTTGTAACACAGTTGAGCCATTTTCATTATTTAAGAGCAGATCGAATCGTGATTAATCGATTCAGAACCTTATGCATTGAATTCGAATCGATTTAGGAAATTGGCCCCGATACCCAGCCCTATTAAGGATTGTATTGGCTCGGTTCTGTTTGCCGAGAGAAGGGCTGAGGTGGCTGAGGTTCCGCTACACACCTTCCTTAACTTTCATAGCTTCCCTTTCACACTGTTCTCTCCCTCTCTCCCCCCGCCTCTCTTCCCCCTGCAGACGTCAGCCAATAGGAAGCAGGTCGAGAGCCTGGCCAAGAAGAAGCTGGACAGCCTGATGAAGGAGTCTCAGATCCGGGACAGGGAGGACCCTGACAGCTTCACCATCGCCGGCCTGCCCCCGACCGGGAAGCCCACGACGGACCAAGGAAGCCCCAAGGTGGGTCATGTGATCTGTGCTTGCACCGCCCACACCTGCTTCAGGGACCGGCTCATTTGTTTGTGTTTTTTCCCAAAATAATTAAAAAGAAAGCCTTCTCTTACTTTATACAGACCCTCCCCCTGATTCCCCCCACCCTAAAAAAACAAGAATAAATAAAGGTTTCATACAAAATAAAAACAGAATTGTAATATGACTAACATAAGGCAACAACATTCAAACATCTACATCTACAAGATGGTAAAACTCAAGCTAATATGCAGACTACAATGACCACCACATCATTCAATTGAGGATGAACCATACCTCTTTTAAAAAGGTGTCCCCCTTTTGGTTTCATGTTATGGTTGTAAAGTCTGCTGCCTTGGCTTGCAACTTCTTTAAAATTCCTTGCGTCCCTGATTTCTCTATCATTCGCTCTTCTCTGTCTGTCTGTCTGTCTGTCTGTCTGTCTGTCTGTCTGTCTGTCTGTCTGTCTGTCTGTCTGTCTGTCTGTCTGTCTGTCTGTCTGTTCTCTGTTCTTCTTTTCTTTCTCCTGCTCTTCTCCGGTGGCTTCTCTTTAGCTGTCTCTCTCGCTCCCACTCTCTCTCTCCGTCGCTCTCTCTCTCGTTAAAACACTCTCGCTCCGTAATCAAGTTGGGGAGCCTGGGGCGCTTGTGTGCGTGTGCATTAAGTGGGCACTTCAGTGTGTCAGTGAGCCCGCTGCACTCACCTAACGAGTTTTGCTTCTGCTCTGCAAAGCTTGCTCATAAGCACACAATCCCAATCAACGTTTTAATCAGATGTAGTACCTTTTATCATCCAATTTACTTTTCAGCAATACAACAATATTTTGATTATTTGGAGGAAAAAAACAAGCTGCATGGAGAAACATATTTTATTCTTCTTCTTTACATTTATATGCAACAAATGCAAAATATTTATTTATCAAAATTAAATCATTGCCAGTCAGCATTGCTTTCCACTTTCTCAATGTGATGTTATAAGGATTGGAACATTTGCCAGAAATGTGTTAACCTTTTATGTACCCAGAATAGGCCTTTTGGTTAACAGAATCTTACTCTTTCTTGCCAAGCGCTCTTAACACACAGGCTACCCATGCACCATAGCATACTTGTTGTACCGGGAGTAAATCCTCTTGAACATGTGCATAACAACTCCACACAGAAGGGTATCAAACCAAGTACCCGTTGAGGCTTTGAGGCATCAGTGATCAGATTTATTATTGAACCCCAGATTTACAAATGCAGCTACAGCGCCACCTGCTGGCTATATCATAAATCGGAAGACATGCGCACCAAGCACATTGTACTACTACACTTCTTAACTAGAGGTTATGTGTGTGTGTGTGTGTGTGTGTGTGTGTGTGTGTGTGTGTGTGTGTGTGTGTGTGTGTGTGTGTGTGTGTGTGTGTGTGTGTGTGTGTGTGTGTGTGTGTGTGTGTGTGTGTTAACCCTGTGGTTGATTGTGTTCACCCTGTGGTTGATTGTGTTCACCGTGTGCTTGTGTGTGTTCACCATGTGCTTGTCTGTTTGTGTGTGTCCTCAGAGCAAAGGAGACGACGGCACCGACACGGCAGATGAATCCAACTCCAGCGGCACCAAGCGGGGAGGGGGTCGCTCCTTCATGGGGAGCTTCTCCAAACGCAAGGTCTGGACCGTGAATAGGGATAGACGCATGAATCAATAAGAAACTAAGACTGAACTCTTGTCTGCTCTCTCAACCTCATCCTTGGCCTCCCCATTTTTTAACCTCTTGTATTGTACCCCAGCCCATACTTAAATTAGCAGTGTTGGTCGTGTTACTGGTGCACTAAAGCTTCTATCCGGGACACGCAGGTCACCTACTAGAGGTTATCTAGTACCAGAGAATATCAGAACCTTTACCCAAATCCTTGTTTAACCTGTTCTGAATCATTCATCTGAGGCATTTTAGCTTATTTTTAGTTATTTTTTAGTAATTTCCTCTGGGATTAGTGAATCTACTGTTCTGGATGAGGATGATGATGATGATGATGGTGATGATGATGATGATGATGATGATGCCATCTCTCCAGAAAAAGGCCAGTAAGCTGAAGAAGGCGTCCAGCCTGGAAGACACCGACACAGACCCAGAGAGTTCTAGCAGCGCCTCCCGAGTCCCACTTTCCAACAAGTAGGATACTCACTCACTCATTAACTCACGAAACACTCACAGAATTTCACTTAGACAAACACACACGTACATTCACAAACGCACTGACAAAATGACTTTATTTGTCATTTTGCACATCGCACCTTCAGATTTTTTTATATCAGAAGGTGCGATATTTAGTCTTTGATGTGGAAAATGGAACGTGAAAACAACGACATTACAGATGACAAAAACAAACGGAAAATGTTGCCTCAATATATATATATATTTTTAGATTTTCCCAGGCCAAGTATTTCATGGTGCCGCCACCTTCTTTAGTTTTATCCCATTCACCTATTTCCAAGCTCATTCCAAGCTCATCTAAACCTCTGACCTTTTGTGACCTGTTACCTCTCAGGAAGAAGAAGACGATGAAGCTGTCCAGGGCGTTGTCAGACCTGGTCAAGTACACCCGCTCTGTGGGCCTCAATGACATCGATGCCCAAGGTAAGACCCATCGTCAGTCTGCTTAATCATGTGGGGACCGAAAGATGGACAGATAAAAAGGCACAAGACTTCCACATTGATGGACACACACACGCAAACACACATACACCCCTGCACACACACAAACAAACACAAAAACACCCCCACATGCAAACATGCACAAACACTCCTGCACACACGCACACACCAACACACACACCAACACACACCTACACACTAGGGATGTGTCGGTCGCGACCGATTCGTTACAACGAACGAATCCCAAACGTGAACGACAAGAACTGGTTCCCCAAAACAAGAAGAACTGGTTCTTTGATTCTTTTTTTAAAACATTAACCAAAAATATGGTCACGTAAATGAAATATACAAACGAACAGAGCTTCGTCTCCCCGCGACTTATATTGATTGAGTCTACAACGTTCTCAAAGATTCAGCCAATGAGAGGTAGCAATGGTGTTGCAATGGCACCTGGGTAAACCAATGACAAGGCGGTACCGTCGAATATGCACGCTTTCTGTCTGACGTATCTTGGGTCATACCATTCGACGTGGGGTCACTCATATATCCCCCTACATTTTTTCGAAAATAGACTTGACCTCCATCTGTTTATTGGATAAACACATTTCCCAATCCCAGGAGTCTTTGCTCCATTCTACGTCAATTTAAGAACAAACAAAGAAATTGAACTGCAGTTCGTATTTTTTATTTATGACCATGAAAGTTCTGTAATGCCTGAACAATGAAGAATTAAATGTAAAGTAAAATAAAATTATAAATGTAAAACCATGAATAAAATATAGAGAGTAAGCAAGTGGTATAAATATTGGTGGGACATTTGGTTATACTATATAGTGTATCTTCTCGATTTCCACGGGGTTTAGAGCCTAGAGTGGTTTAAATTATGCTCACGGCCGTCTCGCGGGGGGGCGGCAGACACCAAATGACGTAATCTGACGTAACGAACGAATCAAAACGAACGAATCAAATAAACGAATCGTTATAGTGAACTGAACTGAAAAAACTAGTTCCCGGAAAAGAATCATTTTGCCCATCCCTACTACACACACATCTACACATACAAACACACACACACCCCTGCAAATACAAAGACACAAACACAAATACAAACACACACACACACACCTCCCTCTACACAGACGTGTTTTTAGTCCCGAAACAGTTTGTGACCCTCTCCCCCCCTCCAGCCGAAAGCCTCGGCTGGCAGGTGTCCTCCCTGAGCGAGACCAAGGCCCACCAGGTGATGATGCAGAAGGCCGCAGCCTTCATCCACTTCAACCAGAGACAGCTCTCGCGCATCTACCCTTCGTCCTACCGGGTGGACTCCTCCAACTTCAACCCCCAGCCCTTCTGGAACGCAGGCTGCCAACTCGGTACTATTTGTTTGTGTGTATAAATAGAAACGCTTTACCTTGAGCTGTGACAGCCTCCACCGACACAGAAGGGTGACCTTTATGCTTTTGGCCTAACAACTCATTCAGCAGTAAGATTGATGAAGATCTGTCATTTGGTTTGTTTTTATTCCTGCTTGTTTATTCCTATTTTTTCACCTTGAGTAAACCGTGGAAAACCTTTCCACTCTTTTCATGCTGTGTCAGTCAAGAGTCGTTGTGGTGTTATTCCCTGCGCACACATTATGGCATTACAAGTTCAGGCTGGGAGTAATACTTCCACAGGGATCGAGGAGCAGTTAAGGGGGTGTTGATGGAGGGTTACCTTTCCTGAACTTCCCATCTGGGAACACCAGTTTGAATGTACTATCTCCTCTTATCCTGACCGTCCCCACGGACGCTGTGCGTCGGTTTCAGTGGCTCTGAACTACCAGTCGGAGGGTCGTGTGCTCCAGCTGAACCGGGCCAAGTTCTACAGCAACGGGAACTGTGGCTACACCCTGAAGCCCACCTGCATGTGTGAAGGTATGGTCAGGCCACACACTGTCCTCCTCACCGGGGTCACCTTCACACGCTCATATGCCTTGTTATTCGTTTTCGGGCTACAGTGTCGACAGCAGTATTGATATTGGCCCGATACCATGCTAAAGACAACGGTCGGTCAATCTAAAGTGCTGTCATTTAGCAAACACTTTATCGAAAGCGACTTACAGGTGAGGCTCAGGAAAAATGGAAGGACCCCAATAAAAAGATAAGATGCCAAGCGTCCTGTATTGACCTGGTGGAGTCCTGTATTGACCTGGTGGCGTCCTGTATTGACCTGGTGGAGTCCTGTATTGACCTGGTGGTGTCCTGTATTGACCTCGTGGAGTCCTGTATTGACCTGATGGAGTCCTGTATTGACCTGATGGTGTCCTGTATTCTCCTGCTGGTGTCCTGTATTTACCTGGTGGTGTCCTGTATTGACCTGATGGTGTCCTGTATTCTCCTGCTGGTGTCCTCTATTGACCTGGTGGTGTGCTCCATTGCCCCTCAGGGCTGAATGTGATTCTGTGCCTGTGTCTGACCTGTCCTCCATGGTGACCGTGACACCAGGTGTCTTTAACCCCCACCTGGAGGACCCCCTGCCAGGCCAGATGAAGAAGCAGCTGGTCCTGAAGATCATCAGCGGACAACAGCTCCCCAAGCCCAAAGACTCCATGCTTGGAGACCGGGGAGAGGTACCACTATACACACACACTGTGTCTCTCTACCTCTCATCCTGGCTCTCTCTACTTCTCGTTCTCTCTCTCTCTGTTGCTCTTAGTCTCGCTCTACCTACCCCTACCTCGCTCTCCGTCTCTTCCTCTCCATCACTCTTTCTTCCTCTCTCCCACTCCCTCTATCGCTGTCCACAACCCTCCTTCTCTCTGCCTCCCTCCCTCTCTCTGCCTCCCTCCCTCTCTCTGCCTCCCTCCCTCTCTCTGCCTTCCTCCCTCCTTACCTCCCTCTCTCTGCCTTCCCCCCTCCTTCCCTCCCTCTCTCTCTGCCTCCTTCCCTAGTACCAATCTGTTTGTTTGTCTGTCTGTCTCTCTCCCTTTGTCCTTTTCTCTGTGTCTCTCTCACAAATGAATGTAACATAGCGTGTCACAAATGAATGAACCTCTCATCCAATTGGTCCTGATTGAATACATGTCCGCTACTCAGCCTCGGCTAGTGTCAGGTTTTCATCATCATGTACGTGCTGACTGTAATGTGTATGTTTGTGTTAGATCATCGATCCCTTCGTTGAGGTGGAGGTGATCGGCCTGCCGGCGGACTGCTGCAAGGAGCAGACCAGGGTGGTTGATGACAACGGTGAGACCCCACCCTCCATCACACCACACTTACAAGTGCATAATATTAACAAGATGATTATGATGATAACACACTCAAATAATAATAATTACACCAACACTAATAATAATAACCAAACACCCATGTTATAATAATAATAATAATAATAATAATAATAATAATAATAATAATAATAATAATTATAATAATAATATAATACATTTGTTTGTTTTCAAATCAAAATACTTTTTGTCCTCTCGGGGCAATTCAAGGTGCTTTAAAACAAGAAACAGGAGATGATGTCATGCAGTATCACTGATACACACAAGCCTGCAGACAATACAGATATCATAACATCAGGTTACAATTGCAGAATGGTTCAAGTTTATAAGCGACGACCATACCAATGAGTTTGAATTCAATCTCCTGATCGCTGATAACTTATTTATTATGTGGCTTTACTGTAAAGCTTTAAGGGATATAAGGGATTTTGAGATCATCTGTGAGTTTTTGTGTGTATCTTGAAATGCGTTTCAAACAACAATACAGCCTTAATGATCTGGATATTGATCACATCATTATGGCTGATGTTATAGCTATTGATGTAGTATGTGTGAAGTATCTGACCCACTGTCCACCGGGATCTAGATAAGCTACTCACTGGGGTGTGTGTGTGCGCTTGCAGCTGTGGTTATGTTGTGGATTCCTGTGGCCTGCTGTGATATGGATTTGTGCGTGTGTACGTGTGAGAGATGTGTGTGTGTGTGTGGACACTTGGCATGCTAGCTTGCCAAGATAGCTTCCGTTCTGAATATAGTTTGATCTATAATGGATGAGCCCAGCATTGGGGGACATGCATAGACAGCATCTCCCTGTCTACTTACCCGTATGCGCTGATGTGCATGTACCGACACACACACACACACACACACACACACACACACACACACACACACACACACACACACACACACACACACACACACTTCAATTATTCATGATGCTGAGCTTGCTCCCTACCCTCTATCCTTGACTGTCCGCTCTCTCTCTGTTTAACTCTCTCCCTTTCTCTCTCCATCTCATTCCCTTATTATTTGTGTATCCCTCTGCCTCTCTCGCCATCAATCAACTTCTCCCTCTCTCTCTGTCTCGGTTTCGGTCTCTCTCTCTTGGTATATTTTCCCTCTTCCTCCCTTTATCCGAATCTAACCCGGACTCAGCCTGTCTCTTTTTCTGTGCACCTCTCTCTCCCCCTCTCCGCCCACAATGCCCCCTCCCTCCCTTCCTCTCTCCCTCTTCCTATCCACACATCTTCCATCGTCATTCTCTCCTCTCCCCCCCCCCCCCCCCCCTCCCCTGCTCAATCTCCCTCTCTCTGCACTCCTACCTGCCCCACTTCCTAACCCCTCCCTCCTCTCTCTCCCCCGTTAGGGTTCAACCCCATGTGGGAGGAGACCCTGGTGTTCACCCTGCACATGCCCGAGCTGGCCCTGGTGCGCTTCCTGGTGTGGGACCACGACCCCATCGGACAGGACTTTATCGGCCAGCGCACCATCGCCTTCAACAGCATGATGACGGGTAAGGTCGCTGCCCCCGGGAACACAGCATGCACACACACACACACCCCCCCCATCCTTAGGAGGGAGGCATGGCACTGGGGGAGATTAAAGGGGATGCCTGTACTGTCTTAAATTGGGAGCCCACTCTATGCTGTAAGCTCTGATAGATATGCATGGATCAGTGTTTCCTGTTTGGGATGTCTTTGGGGGATTTTGGTAGGATGAGACTTTTTATCACAAAAAATCCAATGTTTAAGGAAGCTACGGTACAATGCTCCAAGCCCCTTCTGAAATAGGCTTCCTGAGGTAATTGGGAAACAACCCTTTTTTTTTTATGCTCTTCATCTAGAGGCTGACATAAATACTTTTACCATTCCTTTCTAAAGATGTTATGTTTAAAAAGCTCCACAATGATGATTATTCTTGCGAAAGCTGTTATTAATAACTTTGTGTTTGGCCTCAAGAAATGTCCTCTGTGGTTAGGGTATCCTGTTCTAGCCTGTTCTGTCCTGGCTTGTCCTCTTCTGGCCTGTCCTGGGCTGCTCTCTAGCCTAATACACGAGCGTTGTGTTCCTATCTCCAGGATACCGCCATGTGTACCTAGAAGGTATGGAGGAGGCCTCGATCTTTGTTCATATCGCTGTTCATGACATCACCGGTAAGGTAGGTACCCACAAACCAGGGACAGCTGCTTCTTTACCACCTCGGCCTACGGTCTGTATTGTTTATTGAGCCACACACAGAATGCTGATGAGCAATATCATCCCAGACACCCAGGTTTATCATTGATTGTAAATCAAAATTTATTTGATTACTGGTACTTTACTAATATATATTTTTTCAGAGATGGTTTTCCACCAAGAAATGACCTATATTCACATATCACATATATTCTAAACTAGAAACGTGGTTAATTCTGTATTTATTTATCATACCACTTCTCTTTTTCTCAAGTGTGTGTGGTCTTAGAGTATTGATCTCATAAATTGCGTTCAGTCGAGGACAAATGGACTCATTTTGGTCACAGCAGATTGTGTTACTGTTGTTTTAGTCTTGTTACATCTAGAAAGGAGATGTATTTATACCATGGTAACACATTCAGAGTCCGTTCCTTGGGAAGACTGAACTCTATGTTACACTCTCACCTCATCTAAACAAAGCACCATTATGTTTGTGTGTCTCACTATATCTTGGACAAGACTGATCAATGTTTGTAGTTTTTCTTAAACATACGATATGGCAGTAAGTCACTTTTTTCACACTTTATCTTGATACACTGCCTCAAACCGCAGTGAGAACAATCAATCAAAACCACTCTGAATATTCATGTGTTCAGCTTCTCAACTTCCTGTCTGTTCCCCCTCTTTCTCTGCTGTTGATCTATGTGCCCTCCCTCCCCACCGCTACCCTGTTCTAGTCTTCTTGTCTTCCTCTCTTCTCTAGCCTCCCTCGTACCCCCTCTCTAAATGCTCTCTCCTGCTCTTCTTCTCTTTGTAATTGCAGTGGAGCCCTCTTTGTCCAGCAATCGCTGCATGTAGAGGCAGGACTTGGTTAGCAGTCCTCAAGCTGCCACTCAGAACTCAGGTGTAGTGCTGCCCAATCGGCATTTTGCATGCGCTGCAAGCACCCTCTCACTGCCCAGGGCCTCCCTTCTCCTCCTCCTCCTCCTCTCCCCACCCAGGCCACGCCTCCTCCTTCTCCTCCTCCCCTACCACCCCCTCCCCTCCTTACACCCACCCCTCCCCTCTTACACCCACCCCTCCGCCGCTAGCCAATGAAAAACATTGTAACGGAAAAAGGCTAACTCATGCACCTCATGAGTTGTTGAAAATAACACCATGTAACAAAGCTTGAACTCCCTTCCCCCTAACATTGTCGTTGACCCTCTAAAGTAGATCCAATGCTGCTAACGGCTAGTTAGGTCACTGGTGGGACCCACAAGATGTGATTGAGAGGGGCAGAGAGAGGGAGCTAGAGGGAGGGTGTGAGACAGGGCAAGATAGAGCGAGAAAAAGGGAAGGGGAGGTGGAGGTCGTTCAGGGATAGAGGTTGACCTCAGTGCTTTGGTGTCATTATTTCTCCTACTGACTGGCACTATTTTGAGTCAACAGAAATTGACACAGGGTTCACCCAAGCTGCTCCCTAGATATTAGGTTTCTGTTGGTCGCTGCGATTCCTTGAGCATAGAGTTGGAGAGATTTGCAGACATCTATCTTTTTGTTTTTCAATGTATAATTTTTATTTTTATTTTTGCTATGTCTTTAAGTTGATCAAGAACAGCTTTAGATTTATAGTTCGTTCATATATCCGTTGCTCTATTTCTCTTCACTTGTGTCTTTTCTTTTTGTCCATGGCTTTTAAGTTTTTCTATGTCTTTGTCAACCACATATACACAGATCAACAGATATTATGTCAAGGCTGGGGCTAGTTGGATCTACTTCATTCTTTGTGTTTGTGAAAGCCCATTGGGTATTTATTTAAAGAGTAACTACAAACCAGACGACTTTTCTGAGTTTGCTGCCCCCTTCAGGTTAAAATCCATCAACTGTCACTGTGAACTGCTGTTGCTCATCTGATGACTTGAATCTTTCATGAGAAAAAACGATTTGATTAGAATAATCCACCTACAATGTATTACAGCATCAAGTGGACCTGGACGGTTTTATTCCTTTTTTCAAACTTTTTTGTTACACATGTAACTTCCAATGCAAAGGCTTCATTGCTTCTCTGCTAATCCTGGCACCAGCTCATATGTTATCTTGTACCATTATAAGGAGAAGCTAACCATTGATGTCTGCTTGTGTCTTGATCAGCTTGTATGATCTTAGCCCTGCATCACACATGATTGGCTACCCTTGCCAGACGATTTGCAATTGATTAACAAGGTAACATCATGATGGATATTAACAAGCAGTCCGTGGCTGTTGGTCTCTCAGGCTGAATGCCAGTCAAAGCGGTGACATCAATATTCATGAGTTATGTAATCAACTCAAGACTTGGCTTGGCAGGGATCCTATGAAAACTGTTTCAGATTGTTCTGCAGTGCCCTTAAAGTTGACGCATGGTGATCTTTCTTTAGATTCAGATTGATTTTTGAACTTTTTTCACTCCTTGCAAATATCAAGTGTGCATCAAGAAAGAGTATCAAGGTGGGCCTATCATGTTTTTAACCACCAGATGGCAGCAAACCAAAAAAGTCGTAAAGTTAGTCTTTAATGCCAGAATATGTTGGGGAACCTAGTACTGGAATGTCCTTGTTGAGTGTGTCCGTGCACAAGTGCCATCCTGCCTGCACAACGTTGGTGTTGTCTCCAGTGTCACAGTTCTGCACTCTGTGCTGTTCTCCCACACTATCTTCACCATCGACCTTCTCAGACCGCTCATCCGTTCCCTGCTCTCCATATGCAAACACATGGCCCTGCCACCACCTAACCTTCATTCCTTGCCATCACTTGTTGTTTGTTCTGCATCTTTATTACTTGCGGTCATATTCTTCAAAGATCGGTGCCAGTTCAATTAAAGTCTAGAGTCTAACGGCTTGGAGAGATGGTTGCAACAGCAGCATTTGATTGGCTCACATTAGTTTCATGGGATGTTGCAAAACAAAAGGATGAGAGTGAAATCCCTTGATGCCAAATCCTGCCAGTTTGAGCCAAGGGTTAACCCGAGATTGCTCTCTTTGCTGTTTGATTCTAATGATTGGTTCATATTATTTGACTGTTTAATCACAAGAAAACCAAGGTATTATGAACGGATATAATATTGATTGGATTATTGTTAGTGTCACTATTATAAGTGACCTTATGCTGCTGTATTCAGGATGATTCAGGAATAACTTTTTAATACCTTCATACCTAAATACCTTAATTGAATTTGATTGTATACTTCTTTTCTCATCACAACAAGCTAACACTGGAGATCATGTATGGGCTGTGACCCACATGTCCAGGGTGTGAACCATGGTTACTAATATAAAAGGGGAATTGCCCTTGAAATGATCATTATCCCTCATTTTTCGGTTAATTGTCAAATGAACACTTTAAACCCAGAATGAACCTGTTTACTGTGAATAACTTGTTTACATCATCTGTTAGGGTATTCTATCAAGCGAATCCTGATAGGATACACATATTTACCTGATGCATTGCTAATACAGGGAAATATGTCGATATATATAATTTGTTGTGTAATCTAATGAGATTCCAGTGTTCGAAGCATGCAAATACAACATTAGCAAAAACAGCTAATTTGTCTCCCAATACCATTCATGTGAACAGATAGTCTCTATTGGTTCCATGGGCGTAATCCAGAGGCCAGTTACTTCCTCTACATGTGTGTGCTCGTGTGTTCAGGTCCATTTCGTTCTGCTCCCTAACTCCGCTTCTCTCCGTCACAGGCCAGGGCGGCCAGCGGCATAAAAGGGCTTTTTCACAGAAACCCAAAGCAGTCTTCCCTGGACAGCCATGCTGCTGCTCAGCTTAGCCGCAAGCACCCGTTTGGCGCCCACCTCCTGCGCCGCACTGCCAGCGCCCCCACCAAGGGCCAGCCCAAGGTCAAGAAGGGCCTGCCGGAGATCGCCATCGACACCAAAGACTACAGCTCGGAGGGCGCCAGCGAGGACCGCGAGTCGGAGGAGCAGGGCGGCGGGGCTGCCGTCACAGACCCCCAGGATCCCACCACCCAGCAGCAGCAGCACCAACACCAAAACGGGGCGGCCCGGGACCATCCCGGCACCACCAACGGGGCTTTGCGCCCGGAGGAGGGTAAAGGTAAGAGCCCGCGCTTCGCCCGCCGCCGCCGCCGCTGCCCCATGACGGAGCCCCTGAGGCGGGTCGCCCGGCTCCGGCTGCAGGAGCCCCTGGACCAGGGGGTGTTCGCCCGCGTGGCGCTTAACGGCTCGGGGAGGGTGGGCGTGGCGTCCAACTGCATCACGTGCGTGAGCGGCGCCCAGGAGAGCCCCGAGGCCGAGCGGAAGGCTCAGTCCGGCGACCGGCAGGCAGAGCAGGATAGGCCGGAGAAAAGTCCCAACACTGTCCCCGTGCACGTTCAGCCAGATCCTGAGTCCGTACCGGAGTCCGTACCGCCCGGAGCCGAGCCCAAACACACCCTGCCCCACCTCAGGGCTCAGCCTGAGCCAGGCTTCCAGTTCAGCCCCCAGTCTCTGTTCGGGGCCGTCCCCTTTGGCCCCTCCGACGCCCGGAAGACCCTGGGCGTCCCGGCCGGACGGGGTCCCCTGGACCCGTCCGAGAGGAACGCCCGCAGCTGCAGCTTCCCCCGCAGACGCTTCCCTAACGCCGTCGCCCCCGCGCGGGCCCCCGCACAGGCCCCACCGAGGGCCCCCCCTTCCCCCCGCCACAGCGATCGGCCGTGGGAGAGCGCCCCGCCCCCCGACTACGGCGCGGCCTGTTCGTCCGCCTCCTTCGCCGACGCCACCCCCTGCAGCTCCCTGTTCCTCAGCGACTGCAGCAGCTCCGACAGCTGGTACAGCTTGGGGCAGCTGGGCTCCCCCCACCAATTCCCGCCCCGCACCGTCCACGAGGGCCGCAAGCGCGCCGCAGGCACGCTGCAGCGCGAGATGAACGCCCTCTTCGCCCTGAAGATGGAGGAGTTGCGCTCAAACACGCCCATGTTCTTCGCCGGTAAGGCGTAGACGCTAGACTCCCCCTAGCAGTCGCCCGGGCCCGCATAGGGGTGTTGGCTAGAGCCCTCTCCCTTTGTGAAGACCACCTGTCCCGATTGTGATACCTCTCCCAGTTGGAATACCTCTCCCAGTTGGAATACCTATCTCTGTTGGGAGCCACCCTAGTCTTGTTCACTTAGATGCCATTGTCTCCATTAGTCAAAGTACGAATTTTGATGTGTTCCCTCAATTGTGTGTTTTGACGTATCATACTCAACCAATGGGTTACATTTTACCCATTTAGAAACCAATGCTTGTGAAACTCAACTCAAATAGAGTTGATACCTGTTCCACGGTTTTACTGAATCACACTTAAGTAATCTATACTTTCATTAAGACGCTCTATTCTCCTTTTCCCTAAACACTTCATGCTCACACTCTGCAGATAAGATAACTGGTAAGTCTTACAACCCCAAAGAAAGCTAGAACCTAGCTTTCTACCCTCTTCTGGATCGGATTTAGTTAGGTTTACTCTCCTCTTCTGGGAGAGTTTAAATACGCTACAACCTAGCTTTCCTAACCCTGTTCTCTCGACAAGATTAGGTAGGCTTGAACCTAGCTTTCAACTGTTCTCTTGATTAGGTAGGCTCGAGTATTTAGAAAAGCGCTATATAAAACTGATCAATTATTATCAATATTAAATTATTATTATTATTATCTTTCCACTGTTCTCTAGACCAGATTAGGTAGGCTAGAACCTAGCTTTCCACTGTTCTAGACCAGATTAAGTAGGCTAGAACCTAGCTCTCCACTGTTCTCTAGACCAGATTAGGAAGGCTAGAATCAAGCTTTCAAGTGTTTACTGAAAACTGTATTGCAAGATGAATGAGCTCACATCCACTAGTCCTAGCCGAAGACTCTGAGAGCTCCTCCAGAGTTCAATCCGTTGGGAGATTAGGGTTGGTATGCGTCCAGACGTATAATGGATGCATTCTCATGTTACAGAACATCCTGTTAAGCACAGTTTATGGAAAGCTTTTGGTATTCCTACTGATCCACATGAGAGTTCAGTGCCGAATATTCCTGAATCGCTTTGAATATGATTATGCTTACAAAAGAAGGCTTATTATCAGACTTACTCTTGCCTTGATACTCACACTGTACCGACTTTGAAATTCAAAGGCTGTGATCCTTTTCCTCATTCTCTGATGTGTTTCTCTGTCTGAAGTGCTTTTATCTTCTCCCCTATTCACTGTCCCTCTGCTATCTTAATATCCTAACTTCCTTCTGTCCCTCTTTCTTGCACGCTCTCTCTGCCCCTAGTGCAGAACTGAAGGGATGACCAGAGCCAGGTAAACCTAACCCTGCAATCTTCCCCCTGCGCACTTAGAAATATCAATCCCTAAACCCTCACTGTCCACCTCGCCGTCCCATCCACTTGTTTCACCATGACCTATGACCCTAAGCCTGTGTCGCCTCCGTCCAGTGTGTTAAACAACAACTAAATACTGAAAACATCTGTGAGTTTGATGCCATCAGGTTAAAATGGGGGACCATTAAAACGGGGCAGGACAGTGTCATGGCTAGGGTGTACAACTCCCAGCTGGGTTTGGACCTAGCAGGTACTTGGTCCAATCCCCTTTGTCTGTAGCCCAACCTGTAGAAATCCTTGAGAAATAACCATTATCCGCTCCTCAATGACCTTTATCTGCATTAACTGTAAATTGCTTTGTAATAAAGCTTTAATCCAAAGCCATTTACAGCCACTAACATTGTTTACTCGGTGTATCTAGAATCTAGATACACTGAGTAAACAATGTTAGTAGTTTACTGGGTACTTTCCACGATATTTCCCAAATATATGTTGGTTTGCCCAGTAAAAAGAGAAATTAAGAACACTTTTAGATAACAAGTTGTCCGCAGAAGGTGATAATGGCAGCAAACTCACAAATGTGCACTTTAAGGTTTGGTGCATTGTTCACGTTCTGTTATCCCACCTACACCTGCATGGATCCTTTTGGGGTGGCACTCACTCAAAATGGCGGCTGCGGCAGTCACCAGGGCATCACACCCGCCTCAGGCCTTCTCCTGTCTGTTCATATCAAGTGCTGTGGAAATGCTTCAGGGAAGCCTGCATAGCCCGGGGTTTATCAAGTTAGCAAACAGCCACTTTGTCACTTCAGTGCTACAGGGAGACAGTGTTTTGGTACTGTAACGACATTACACTAACCATGCACTTTTGAATTGCACATCATCTTTCTAAATTAATTCTTTATATTCCCCTATCAAAAATACATCTTCAAATAATTGCTAAATAAATGTTCCAAATCAAAAGTGTAGCTGTATAGCATTTCTGTAACTTCCTGTTTAAGAAGACTCCTAAGAAACAGATTCTCGTATGTGAGAAGTTGCCTCCTGGTCCGTCTATGATCCGGTCCTTCCACCTGGTCGTTCACTGACGGTGCTCCTCTGTCCCCGTCCTCCACAGAGTGTGTTGCAGAGCAGAGACCAGCGGCCCCACTCCCACACCTCCCACCACCGTCCCGCGAGGAGGCCATCGACCGGGCCACCCGCCCCCCCACCTCCAACCCGGCAGCTCCCCCCAACAACCACCTCCACCCCCACTCCTCCGTCTCCCTCTCGCACCGTGCCCTTCCTCCAGCACCCCCACCCTCGCCATCCACAGCAATAACCAACGGTGCCACGCCCATCGCCTCCCCTAACGTGGGGGTGGTGGTGTCGGACGCCCAGCCCAGTCACCCCACCACCAGGGGTCACCCCAAGAAACCCATCGCCCCTCTCTCCAGGACCACCACGTCCCCCGGGACCCTCCTCCTGGCCCATCGTCCCACCTCCCCCGGCGCCCTGCCCCAGTGCGGTCAGGATCCTTGGGTTGCCATCAGCACCTCCACCCCCATCCCCACCGCCTCTTCCTGCACACCTGATCTAAGGCAGGCCCCAAGGACCAACCCCGGAGACGCCCAGACCGGGCCTCTTGGCGGCGTCCCCGCCGCTCAAAGCACCGGTTCCCCCACCGTTCAGAAGACCCCCGTCAGGAGGGCTCTGTTCACGCCGCTGCCGTCCCACCCGCCCGTCCGGCGGTCGAAGAGCGAGGGGCACGTGCTCGCGGCCGTCCTCTCGGACGGCCGCTCGTGCGTGCCGGAGGTGTGCACGGACGCCACCATGAACGACCGGCTGTGGAGCAAGGTGGACCCGGGGAGCCACCGCGACAGCATGTCCTCCTCCTCCAGCATCTCCTCCAGCGACACGGTCATCGACCTCTCCATGCCCAACCTGGTCCGCAAGGGCCTCAGCGGCCTGCCGCCGGGCAGCAGCATCACCTCCTCCACCCCCTCCTCCTCCTCCTCCTCCTCGGCCCACCCGGACTCCCCCTGGGTCAGCTCCTGCCGCTCCTCCTACGACGCCGGCCCCCCTTACGACGGCTCTCCGGTGGCCAAGAGCAAGTCGAACCCCAACCTGTGGCCGGGGGCGTCCCGCCCGGACGACGAGCTCCACCCCCGCCCCCTCGGCACCCCGCGGGGAGAGCCCCCCCGCGGCGACTCCCCCCTGGAGGACTCCCCCGGCGGGCTGACCCAGCGGCGGCACACCTGGAGCCGCCTCTACATGGACGGGCTGAGGCAGCAGTCGTCGTCCGCCGACGCCAAGAGGGCCTCGCTGGCCGCCCCGCCGCCCGCCCCCGCCTCCTCCATGTCCAAGAGCCTGGGCGACCTGACGTCGGACGACATCGCCTGCAACTTCGACAGCAAGTACCGCAGCATCAGCCGCAGCTTCGTGCCGCGGCCCCCCCGCGAGCAGCTCCTCCGCCGGGCGGGCAGCCTGCACGGCGCGCGGCCCCCCAGCTCCCTGACGGAGCAGCTGCGGCGGCTGACGGACGTGGAGCCCCTGACGGCCAGCGACTTCTCCTCCCCGGCCCGCCACTCGGCCGGGCACCGGCCCCCCCCGGAGGAGCAGCAGCAGCAGCAGCAGCAGCAGCAGCCGGAGGAAGAGGAGCCGTTGGCGCGGAGGACGTCGTCCAGGAGCCAGAGCCGGGTGCGCTACATCGCCAACCGGGCCAAGCAGGCCCAGGAGAGGCAGCGGCTGCAGGGCCTGGCGCAGGGCCGCAGCGGGAGCATCGGCAGCCCCATCGGGGAGCGGGGGAACCCCGAGGGGGCATGCTGCGTGGCCCGCAGCCCCTGCACCAGCCACGACCCGCTGGGGCAGCTGGCGGGCCTCAGAGCCCCCCTCCCCAGGCCCCTCAGTGCCCCGCCCGACCCGGACAACAAGGAGGTGTTCTTCATGCTCAAGCTGTGAGGACCGGGGGGGGCCCCGCAGCGAGGGCCGCGGACGCTTTCACATACTGATCAGAAATAGAGCAAGAAACAAACGAGGCGCACACCTGGCGCCAAACCCTGGTGATCTCTGAGACATTGTGGCTGAAGCTGGCTCAGACCATAGAGGCTTTTAATCTTCCATTAAGGCGGTGTCTTGTGTTTGTCACCGGACTTTTAATGGTTGGGACTGATGTGCTAACGCGATGAGCCTCAAGATCAACTCTTCTTTTTTACTAAAGAGAGCATTTGAACAATCCGTCCGAGCACTTTTTTTTTCTGTCTGCACCAAATGTTTTAATAAAGGCCAGAGTAGAGGAGACGAGAGGACAAACATGTTTCTATACGGTTGCTTAACCTTTAACGTGATCAATCCTGTTCGTCCCGATACGTTTTGATGTGAGCATCTAGTAGCAATAGTGCACAAGTTAAAGAAAAAAAAGAACTCTTGTGTCATAGTGCATTTGATGGATCAACATTTCATCTGAACACTTCCAAGTTCGAAGTCTTCAGTCGTAAGTTCCCCTCAGCAATATTTTCAAAATAATGGCGCTAAAAATAATGGCAAAAGGCCTACAAATCCGTACACGTTTCTCCATGGTCTTTTGCTTTGACCAAAACGGGAGGGGATTTCTTCTCCCGCCCTGCAAGACGAAAAAGTCTCTGTTTGTCCTCATTTCACGGCAGCAGACCCCATTTTATCTGAGTGTCTGTTAACACGGCATGTTGCTCCTCAAAGATTTTATACTTTTAATTAGCGGTACGGTCGTTTGCCGCTGCCCTCATTTCCCCTGCTCCCATGTCTTTCTTATTTTAATTTTTTTTTTAAAGTGTTCTGCATGTCTTTAATGCACTGTAATAACTATCTTATCTGCATCGGCTCTTCGTCGTTTTACCAAGAAAAGAGAAAAACTTTTTATACGTTCTTTTTAGACTGTCAGACGGTTCTAGGTCGCAATCCCAGTGTTCCGGCGGGTCTGTGGAAACAGGAATGACTTGTGTCAGCGCACGTTTGTTCGTAGGACTACTGTCTTGGTTGCACAGCAATGCACGTTTGGTGTGTGTGCAACATTTTAGGGAAAATATTTAATTCAGCTCATGTATAATTATGACCTAAATAAACCTGAAATGAACATTAAGATGGGTATCGCGTTGTCTTTATAATAAGGGTTATTTTGTTTAGAAGTACTAGTAGTGACATTGTTACTTGTATTTATATTAATTAGTTAGACACATTCCTTCCCTTCTTACGTCCCACTTTGCATCCCCTCTGTACTGTACACCAACACAGAGAGCAGTAGCAGACGTGTCCAAACCGCTAACACAAACTGAACATGCGGTTAAAAATAGGCCCTGGCCGAGTTGTCATGTAAAGTCTTAGTCTTGGCAAGTTCTGCTGGCTGTTCGCTCTAATTATGGACTGTTCGGGTGACGGTGTTTACCAGCCCTCACCCCTCTCAACCGATGGGCTCCAACACCGAGCACCCAGCCTCCCGCTGGCCCATAGAATGTTCCGCAAACAAAGACTCGGGGCCCCCATTCAGCTTCCAAATGATGGACTCTGTAGCGTTACAAAGCCGCCGTGGTTTCAGATCTGCCCGAGCGTCACAACAAGTCCTGGCTCCGCTTCGCTTGGCTTGACATGACAATCGGTAGCCCTGGCAATGGCCACCTCTGGCGAGCTGTCGCGGGGAGACTCGGGACCCCTTTCCCGGACCCCTTTCCCGGGCCCCCTCGTTCGACCCTGAAGCACAACAACCTCAATTTGGGGGCCCGGGGTCTCGTTCCCGCTGCCACATAAACACAAAAGAATGGCTTCATTAGGATTCTGGGCGCGGGTCTGACTCCTTCTTGAAGCCTGTTTTTATCTGGGCCATTTGGCACAGTCTGGCTCCTTCAACCGAGAAAGCATGAGCACTCCCCCGGGGGCCAAGAAGGGTTAGTTTTTGTTCCAGAGTGAATTAAGCCCCCCCCCTTCATGTCGGGGGATGGGAGAGTGGAAGGTGTGTGCTTACCACGGTGTTTGATGTTGGCCGGTTGCAGAGAGAGGGAACAGGCGGTGGGGAGATGTGCCTCGGCCAGTCCGAGCTACTCTGCATAACTGTAAATGACGTGAGCATTAGGTGGGTGAGATACATGGGCTGGCCTGGAGCTTGAACTGTTATATGTTCTGAAAGTTGGACTGTCATTGGCTGAAATACTTTGAGCAGCATCAATTCATTTAGATGCATTACCCTGATGTTATGCGTTACAGAACCTGGACAAATGGATTTGGCTAAGAAAACACCAGTTCATTGCTTTGTTCATCTTATTTGTCATGTGTTTTAAAAAGTTTGACCATTAACAACTTCCCTGACGCCAAGACCAGTGTGTGTTTGAATCTAGTCCAACAATGCTTTACCATTAAACTCGCCGCTCTTTCTGCAAAAGGGCCCGTGTTTCCCAGAGACCCCAGATGGTTCGCCTCAAATCCCTCCATTTGTGGAAGTTCAGGAAGGGACTCCTGCTCTTCCCTCCTCTAGCATCCACCTATCGGAGCCCCTAGTGAGGTTCCGTGGTAAGCAACGACATTGCGTACCTGACCCGACAGGAAACGGGTCTGAGGAGAATATCTCCAGTGACCTTCTCAAGCTATTTCATGACCGATGTGGGTGATGTCAATCCGATTCCGATGAGAGCGGATGGGAGTGGAATGAGGCCTCCGGTGTGCACATAACTCTCGGAACTGCCCGTCTGGGGAAAAATAAAGTACATCTTCTCTTCCGTCCAACATCCTTCCACTTTTGCCCAAATGAGGATTAACTGGATAGTCGACAGCCAGCTGTATTGTTATCTTTGACAATTGTACAGTTTGTACATCTCAATTTAACCCCAAAGTTACAGCTTTATCGACCTGAGCCAATACATGTTGTGCACTAATCATTCAAACGGCTCCCCTGTGTCATGGAATTTCTGGAAGTTCAGGTAATTTTCCAATCCAAATACCGGACAGGAAATGTCAGGGAATTTGCCAGATTCTTGAGACAAGTCGTGGAATATCATGGAATTAGATCCGCCTCTATACAAAATGATAAACAACTATAGAAGGTATTTCTCCTCCCATTTTTTCACGTTCTGTTCATTGAATAGCTGTACCGATGGGATGATTCTGATCATATATCTGTTTTAACCAGTAACTGATCAGAGTCCTTATTTGTTGAATTAAAAAATACTTTTTCATCAAAAAGAAAATTTCTTATTGTCATACGTTTAAAAAGTTCAAGCCAAACAACTGGAGGCAGTTTGCACAACAATGTTATGCTCCTGCTTCTGTGGTGATTCAGCCCCTTCTCCTCCCCTCTCCTCTCCCTCCCTTATAACCCTGCCTTTTTTTGTCCTGTTTGAGCAACACCCTGACAGTCCCACTCCTGCGACCGGAGACAACACAGAGAGAAAGTGGAGCGCCACTTCCAGCCCCAATCAGTTGACAAGAGGCCGCACACATAGAAATAAGTTCAGTAGAGTTGATTTCTATTTTTTCGATAATTTTTCATCTGTACATTTCTTTTGTCTGAGGTAGGTCATGTTTTTCATACTTTATTAGGATTTTCAAGAAATGGCATTTAATTATTTAAAATAATTCTAGAATTGATTTGATGGACGATATTTTTATAACTTTCCTCCAAAGTACTTTTGGAAAATGAGGAAATTTCGAATGACACCTGCAAAGCCACACCTTTATGTAGCTCTCAATGCAACTTATTTAGTATGGTTTTGTGTATTTGCGGTTTTGTGTCTTTGTTACTTTAGGCCAGCATCATGGAAGGGTACCTGGCAGTTTGTCTGTGTGTCACAGCCCTCATCTCCGCTCCACACACCACCAGTAAGACCTACGCAATACCACTTCTTCTGACTCCTCAAAGCACGCAGATATTCTATGCACACACCTTTTAAGAGTCATATTTTCCCTATAATTATGTTTGTTTTTTGTAAATTGTTTCTGTATTTACCTTGCCGAGCTGTGGTTTGTTATACTTAGTAGAGGATATAACCTCAGATGAATTCCAGGAAATTTTGTGGAAAGAGTTTTGGCCCCTGCCACCAGAATTTAGCTGTTATGTAACGATAAGAAAATAAGAGTCCTTTTGAATAAGAAAATTGGCCTGGAAGAATAATAAAATGTTTCCGTTGTCTAACATCAGATGCTCGTCCAGACAAAACAAGGCCTTTGCCAAAACCAATACCCTGTGTTTTTATATAACCCTTTAACGTCTTGGAATTGGGTTTCTTCAGGTAAAATGTGCATTATTGTGAATTGTGAATTCCAAAAAACAACCTGTGAAAAAGTTGGAGGAAAAATGAAACTATCTGCTTCTTGTCTGAGGTGAAGGGGGGAGGGGGGCGGGGGGGGGAGTGCTTGGGCCAACTGCCATTTCTCACGGCTGAACCGGGATGAATCAACTAACGTTCGGGAGGGTGGAGGAGATGGAGGGGGGGGGGGGGGGGGGTACTGTGGCCTACTGCCATTTCTCACAGAGAGTGAACCGCGATGAATCAATTAACGGTCTGAGGGTGGAGGAGATGGGGGGGTTGGGGTTCCATCGGGCCATGAACTGACAGGCATCTCCGCCTGTCGTACAGGGGTTCATGCCATCCCCTCAAGAGCGGGCTGTCACAGTGTCATGGAGTCCTTCAGCTCCGACGGTTCTGTGAGGGCTGCATCCATGCTGGAGCAGCGGTCCTTCTGGCTCGTCTCCTCACCCCTCACTCTCTCTCTCTCTTTCCTCTCTCGGTGTTCCTTCCCTTGCTTCCTGCCTCTCTTTCTCTCTGTCCATTCTCCCCTTCTCCCATCCTCTGCGTCTATCCTGCATCCTTCCCCTCTCTTCTCTCCTCACTCCCCCTATTTCTCATAACGCCATCTTCTCCCCCCATCTCCTCCCATCCTCCTCTATCCATTTCCTCACTCCACCACCTCCCATCCTCCTCTCCCCCATCTCCTCCCTCATCCTCTACCCCATCCCCACAGTTCTGGCTCTCTCTCCCTCCCTACATCATCGCCCTTCCTCCACCCTCGTCCCACCCGTCAGTCTACTCCGACTGGGTTATGTTATGTCTGAGGCGGACACAGCTCCACGGGGGGTCCCGGGGCCCCAGCCAGGGAAGTCACCCAGAGCTGAATAACAGCGAGGTCACCAGACCCACAGTGGGGCGGACGGGGATGACTAGACCAGTGGGTGCATCATGAACCCTCTCTAATTTGGTTGTTTTCCTCTAGGAGCAATTTTTTTCATTGTTTCCGATTTGGATGGAAATATAATGTTGATACATACATAACAAAAACACAAAAAGAGAGAATAGGTTTGGCCACCACACATTGATTTGTGCAAACCTGGGTATGATTGAAAGCAGCAGTTGTTGTTGTGGTTACAGAACGTAGGTCTTTTCAATGAGAACTGGTATTGTCCTTCTGTTGGCTTTTCACATAGTTCCATGGCAAATAACAAGGATCTGATATGCTTCGTTAGGACTTCAGAGTACCCGGCCTTTAGATCTAAGTGGTTTAAAAGCACAAAAGAGCAAAGAACTGGCTTTCAAACAAATCCGCTTTTAATTTGTGCCGGTGCTAATGCCCAGTTTCTTCAATAGCAGTTTGAGTTGAATTGATTGTTTTTCTCTCTCTTAGGGGCCAAGGAGCTTTCCATCACCACCATAAAGGTATTTATCTTCTCCCTGGTGAACAGGCTAATAAAAATGACTAGCCTTTAAAGTTATCATTTCAGTGTGTTCCTGTCCTCAGGACGACCCATACACCATGTCCCGAGGCTCTGAATTGGAGGGTTACTGCATCGACCTCATCTCCAAGCTCTCCCAGAAGCTGGGCTTCACATACAAAGTCCACCTAGTGAAAGACCAACGCTACGGCGCCCGCGATGCCAGCGGCTCATGGTCTGGCATGATCGGGGAGGTGATGCGAGGGGTGAGTATCTAGGGTCGAACGGCGCCCTCTAGTGACCAATCCTGTTTTCGTGCATCTTTATCCCTGTGTTTTTGGTTCTTTCTGTGCTCTAGGAAGCTGACCTTGCCGTGGCTCCACTGACTGTCACGGCGACCAGAGAGCAGGCGGTGGACATGACCACACCTTTCATGCAGACGGGGCTGAGCTTCCTCCTGCGTAAGGACATGGCCCATGAGGAGCTCAACCTGGGCTTCCTGTCACCCTTCTCCATGGAGATGTGGATTGGGGTTCTTGTCGCCTTCCTGCTCACTGGCATCTGCGTCTTCCTGGTGGCCAGGTGAGCGAGCGCTTCCATGAAACGTCAGTAGAAACGGATGTTCCTCTCATTCAACATTATGATTATACCCTATACATTCCTTCTAGTCCTATCCGAATATCCAATACCCATTTTAACTTGGGTGCGCTGTTATTATAGAAACGAGAAGGTTCCTCTCTGCCTCACTTCGTTCAATACATCCAAAACTCAATCCAATTCTGATATACGGTTTGCTCAGGATCAGTCCTAGAGAGTGGGAGCCAGAGTCCGAGGGGCAAAGCTTCACCTTGGTACACAGCTTCTGGTACATCACTGGGGCCCTCACCCTGCAAGGTAAAGCAGCCCTCCACAAAAGTAATACGATCTAAAAAATGTATATATTTGTCTTGCCTTCGAGTAGATTTGTCACATTGCACTCATTGTATTGCTTTTAACTTAATGTTCAGTTCCAATTGGTTGAACCCTGAAGGCCAAAACATGCTTCTGTATCAAATAACCATTGTCACTGCACAGTGGGTTTCTATGGAGATGCTTGCAGTTATTGTACTTCGCTGGTCATTCGGAGTGGTCCACAATAGGTTTGCAAAAATGTATATTTCAGTCACACCTGATTATCTTCATAATGAAGAAGACGCAGGGCTGTAGTTATATTTTCTGTAGTTACAGGCTGAATAAGTGATGTAGAACCTGTAGTGCTCCTGCGCCAGTGATTCGATCCTGAAGTATAATTTGACCTTAACCCTTAAAACCATGAGGACCTCGCTTCCAGTCAGTCACTATGTTCTGTATTTAATGTCCCCCAGGTGCTGGTCCTCACCCCAAATCGGTGTCCGGTCGTCTGGTTAGTGCCGTGTGGTGGGTGTTTGCCGTTCTGCTGCTGGTCTTCTACTTTGCCAACTTCAGCCACATGCAGCACGCCGATAACAAGCACGTGTCCATCAAGAACTTTGAGGACCTCTCTCACCAGGACGTCATCGAATACGGAACGGTGGAAGGTGGCTCCTCAATGTCCTTCTTTAAGGTGTGTTGATATCGTGGGTTCAGTCCCCAGCCTACCTACTTTAGGCATCCATGAGCCAGATGCCTTAACCGAGAAACCTCAGTAAGAGAGCCAATTGTTAACAAGTCTTTTCTTTGGCAGAATTCAAACAACCCAGTGTTCCGGCGTATCTACCAGCACATGGAGCGCGGTAATACCTATGTGGCCACCATGGAGGAAGGCATTACTCGTGCTCAGGAGGGGAACTTCGCCTTCATCGGCGAGGCGGTGTCTCTGGACCTGGCCACGGGTCGCTACTGCACGCTGACACGCTCCGAGGAGCTTGTGGCCATGAGGGCCTACGCCATCGCAGCACCCGTTGGTAAATGCTTGCCGCCTCACACAGCTACTAAGTGATTGTTTTTATTAGGTACAGGTCATTAAGGAGCAGGTAAGGATTAGAGATATCTTGCCCAAGGATGCCTACAGGTAGGCTGTGGATTTGGGGGTTGTGAAGCCAGAGCCTTTCAGCTAGGAGAAAAGGATCTGACAAAAAGACATCCTGACACCGACAAAAACAAATCATAACCGCTGATCATATTTATTATTGTTTCATGTCAAGAACTTTGTGTCCTGCTGGATCCTCTTGTTCCTCTTCCTCCCCTCTCCTGATTGGCTGAAGCCCCAATGTTGCTCAAGGCACCTACCAAATAGGTGAGCAAACCGCAGATTAACGGGCAGACTGACTCAGTCGGGGAGACGGGTAGGATCTGGGATGAAGTCTGATCTGATAGCAGAGTTTTCATGTGTCGGCCATCGCCCGATGATGCAGCTCGGTGAAAGACTGATCGTCCAGACCAGTAGTATGTACGTTGGCCGAAGTTGGCCCGACTTTAAAAGTCACTTACTGGGTCCGGGGCTTCAATATACCTGCAGGAATCCTAGAGAATTGCGCCTAGCCCCCACCTGCTCCAAAAAGACATGTATCCTATTGCAAGTCGCTTAATGTTTGTCGCTTTGAATAAGAGCACCTGCTAAACGACTAATGACTACTATTTAGTCAAATGACTCTAGAGTAAAATTACCAAATGCTAAATAGCTCTTCTGATAAAGGTAACAAGGCCTTGAACGAGGCCTCCTAAGCCCTGGACCTTCCTGGCTGGGAGGTTATTTTCTCTTCCCTCAAAGTTCACCACACCTCGGCCCCTTGTTTCCTTCCTTCCTCAACTTCCTTCCTTAGATTCGCCGCTGGTGAAGAACCTGACGGTGGCCATCCTGCAGCTCAGTGAAGGCGGGGAGCTCACCTACCTGCGAGACAAGTGGTGGCCCAACAACTGCCGGGAGGGCCAGGATGATCACTCTGCCAACGCACTGGGGCTCCAGAACCTGCTGGGCCTCTTCCTCCTGCTGGGGCTGGGCCTGGCCCTGGGCCTCCTCATAGCCCTGCTGGAGCTCCTATCCAAGGCCCGGAGCCTGGCCAAGGATGGGAAGGTAATGGTGACCGTAATGGGTGGTGACACGTTCCAGGTTCAGAAGGAATGGCGGAAACAACTTCCCCCCATGATATACAAGGCTGTTACACAGCCTTTCATAATGTGCTCTATAATGACAGCCCACGTGGAAGCGTCAACACAGATTAATCAGCCGACGGGTCGGTACAGACAACCGGGTGGGATGTTATGTCAATCCATCTACAACACCTGGTGGTAAAATGTGAGAATTTTACCACACCTGGTGCTAAAATAGAGACCCTTTAACTGGTCAGTTGAAAAAAAATAAATAAATCCAAATATAATGGTGACTCAGTATTGTCCAGCTTCTTCAAGGTTGTGTGTGTTGTGTTTAAATGTGTTTTGTGTGTGTTTCTCTGTTTACCCCTCCAGAAGTCGTGCTGCTCAGCGCTGTCCACAGAGTTAGCTCAGCGTTTCAGAGGCGGGGCGGAGAGCGCGGACCAGGAGATCGCAGATAAGAGCAAGGCGTAACAGAACGCCATCAGAGTCCAGATGCCCGGACGCTCATAGTGGAGTTTCAAAGTGGAAGGAACTAGGCCGAATGTAGGACCTCATTCTGAATGGAAGCAGCTATAACTGACAGAGGTTATTTTTTCCCCAGTGAGAATAGGTATTCCATTCCTATAGATTGCTTTTATTAACCGTTCAAGTAACTGTGAATGCACCATGTCAAACGATGTCAACGTTCAAATATTTTGTCACTGTAGGCAACTATTTAGCAGGGCAAATTAGCCATATCCAATGCTATCAAGAAAGTTTGTTATGCAATGAAAAAAACCTATTGTAAGGTGTTACATATTCGCTAGGCTATAGTGTGACAGCAAGTATCCATAGGCAAGAACAACTTCAGCCTACAAAGTATGATTATCGGCATTTCACATTAAATAAAGGATTGATGAAATAAAGAGTTTTGTGAAAGTGGTATGCTTTGGAAACATGAACTACTATAATGGCATGTCAAATGTTTAGAATATATATAACGTACATATATAATATATATAAATATCTAATATATATAATGTTTACCACAGCCATAGTTTACTTACTTTAAAGAGGTAAGTTATGCTTTTTCGACTTTTATGACCTATAAACGTTGTTATAATGATTGATAGTCATGTTTAACCATACTAAAGTGTAAAATAATGATGTACATGCATTTCGACGTATTCCCTGCTGACAGTCTGGGGTGGCTGTGCAGAGCGCTAAACACTCGGAACAACGTTTGCGATTCACTTATTCACATTTCCGGGAAATCATCTACGTGGACGCACTCCTGCCACGCCCCCATATGCCTGGTCAAATCTGCCCACTCTGCCCCCGCGCGGGGGTCTTCCGGAAGGTAACCAATCACAACGGAGTGGGGTTGGCAGGAGTGGGGCGAGGGGGCGGAGAAGGACGAAACCGAGCGTTGACAGAGAATGCTGAAAGCGCTCAGATGAGAGGAAGAGTTTCCTGAAAAACTACATCGTTTTTTGTGCTGTGATTTGTGTGAGGTTGCGCTATAGGAGTCATTAATAATAAATTAAGACCAGAAAATTAGCATAATAGGGGTTCTTTAATGAACTAACGTTTGGCCTTTATGCAGTACAATGACCATTTACATTTCTTACATTTTTTATATATTTAAAATTATTTCACCTTATTTGACACCCATGTTTGAAGACGAACAAAGTATAGCTTATGTATGCCTCTACAATTTACCTTCGTTTATTGGTTTTATTAGTTTTGCAACTCTTTATTGTTGCAAAGCGGAGTTGCAGTTGCTATGGATCCGCGTTGTCATGGACGCAATCAAATTAAAGATGGAGTCCAAGAAAGCGAACTATGTCGGAGAGGTCTCCAATCAAAAACGTCATGGTAAATACATTACTTTTAGTTTTAGAGAGTATCTCCGGTTAAGCTTGACAGTGCTTGTTATAATCCTACAAAGTATGCCTAATATTCATTGAATCATCAATTAATGTATAAAGATATGACAATTGGTCGATTTACAATCCATGTGACCAAGGTATCGTTAGAGTTAGCGAGAGATAGTGTGTTATTAACTATCTTGGCTAACTCAAGTCCCATCAATATCCCAATAGGCTACGGGAAATATGTTTACCCAAACAGCTTTTTCCTCTATGAAGGGGAATGGAGCATGGGGAGAAAGCACGGTGAGTTAAGTTCTCACCCAGACTACATCTTAAACTTGAATATCTCGTCTAACGTTCATGTGTAGATCTGAATCACAAAGTTAGGCATTTTCAAATGTCTGTTCATCCTACGAACAGTTTGTTCAAGCAAATACTCAAGTCTTTATGAGATAGAGAATTAATCTGTTTTTTTTTCCTTGTGCGGGTTACTGATTAAACAAGCAAGGATTATGTTAGGGTTGTGGTGTAGATTATGGATTATGTTATGTGTCTTTATTGACGGGTATATATTGCCGCTGGTTCTTGTTTTGGAGCAGGCCTTGGCAAACTGATGATGAAAGATGGCAGTTTTTATGAGGGGGAATTTATCTGCGGGGAGATTGAAGGAAGCGGCCTGCGACACTGGGCTAAAACGGGTAAGATGCCTTCAGGGTCTCGATGTTAATGTTGATTATGCCTGAGTTATACGAATCATAGCAGTTATTACGCCGCTGACATGATATTGTCAGTAAAAAAAAGAGGACTGCACACATATGGCAACCGTCTGCCCTTAAGTTATTGGGTAACGATATTAAAGTGGTAATAACATATTCTATATGATAAATGTATTTTAATGAGAACCTTTCTGTTATTCCAATTGTTCCATATATTTCCCTCAACTAAATCTACAGTACTGTATACAGTAGTACTAAATAAACAGTTTTTACATCTTATTTATGCATATGTTTGTTATACTCTTCTATATTAATTTAGTTTTGACGTAAACAAACTGATATAGCTATTCAAACCAGGCTCATATGTTTATTCAACGTCTGTTTTGAAGGGGATTCTTACTCTGGAGAGTTCAAACAAGGTGAGCTCCATGGCTTTGGAGTACTGCAGAGAGCCAGCGGTGAAACATATGAAGGACAGTTCTGCTGCGGCCTCAGAGAAGGTGGGGAACGCATTGACGAGGAAACACTTGTTATAAATTTAGTCCCAACTTTCCAAATCCCTTTGGCTGTGACGATAATCCCACATAACCTGGAGACGTATATATTGGGTATGAAATGGCCCCAGAAGTAATTTCTTACAGGATTTGTGTGTACAGAATTTTATATCTAAATATATGTGCATATAATAATACATATTAGAGAGAGAGAGAGAGAGAGAGAGAGAGAGAGAGAGAGAGAGAGAGAGAGAGAGAGAGAGAGAGAGAGAGAGAGAGAGAGAGAGAGAGAGTCAGTCAGTCAAAAGGGGGCTTCAAGTAGTAGGGACTTTATTGTCATTACACATGTTTAAAATTAACAAAATCCTCAGGTCACGGATCCCTGACTGATTCGGATGGCCATGCCTATCTAGGCTCCTTTCACCGGGACAAGAGACACGGGGAGGGCCGCATCGAGTACAGGTAGGAACCCTCTGACCAACAGTGTTTTCTGGGTTGTGTACAGGAGGTACCGCTGCATGTGGAACAAATTTAGTGATTAGAATCCTTTGACATATGAAAACAACAAATAGGTGTGCTGATTGATTTATAGGTTCATATTTCTTTAACAGGAATAGTGGACATTGGGTTGAATATTACACCGTAAAGTCAGTCTTACTTTACAACGCATCAAAATAATTATATATCTTTACTGAACTTAAACAATATTCATTTATTGGAGTTACATTCCGATTCAAAATGTGGCTTGATTCCGAGTGCTACGCTTTTATTTTGTAGTAACGGGGACCAGTATGAAGGAAGTTGGGTCCTGGACCAGAAGCAGGGCCAGGGAGTTCTGCGCTGTGTGGACGGATCTCTGTACGATGTGAGTCTCTGCTGTGGTGCACCAAACACTAGCCTATCCTCCACGTCCATCTTAAATGTATTTGCCCCTTTCATTTAAAAGACTCACAAATCTTTTACTATTAAATGACTATAATAAGTAGTTCGGATTACGTTGATGGTAACTTTCACTTGGTCTTAAAATGGGATAACTCCTTTACCTGTGTGCGGCCACTTGGGGGAGCTGTTGTTCTTTTAATTAGATGCTAATTCTGAGGTCAGTGAGGCAGATCCACATATGGTGGTTTTGACAGCTCGCTAGCTGACTATGTGGACACATAGTTAGCCATAGGACACTTTGATTATGGGACAATATTTGTGCAATGATAATTGGGCAAAGCATGTTTCCCTAGGCTCTGCAAGCTATCTTAGGGTAAGGCGTCTCATCAAACACAAAGTGTCCTATAGTCTAGTAATCGTCTTGATGGCTTGAGTCTACTCTGCCGTGTATGACTGAGCTATATAGGTATGAAAGGGAGTCACATGTAAGTTTCCTGGTCCCTGTATTCCAGTTTTGGACTGCAGATCGACAGGGGGGCAGCAGATCTAGTGAGCCTTCCCTGCTTCATTGTGGAGCTTGTAGTTATAAAGTGTTTCTCGACCCAATGTGCATTCCTCCACTGGTAATTAATTTCTTGCAATGCCAAATTATAATTGTGTAATATTCTCTTTATTGCACAGGCCTAATTAGTGCCGTAGCAGAGGATTTTCTATTTGATTAATATAATAATAAGGCTACATCAATAATGGTATTCTCTGGTATTTTTCAATGCAAGGTCAAACATTACAGTGTCTGCTGTAAATACAGTATATAATACTACTACTTCTAGGATTTTGATCATCCGGTAGTTGGGAGTTATCTTGAAAATGCTCTTGTTATTTATACATTCAGATACTACAAATAGACTTCTAAAAGGTCTAACACTGGCATTGTTAAAATGTCAGGGATATCATCGTACAATTTACGCTATGCATATTATTTACACTACGCGCATTATATCAAATCTTGACTAGTCCAAGTTTTTGAGATATGGGTCAAGTTTGTGCGTAATTTAACTACCATGCAGCACAACGTCAACATTATTTACACCATCCGTGTGTTTCTGATGTCCGTGTTATTTAAACCAGGACCTTTGGTGTGTACGGAGACCCATTTAAGCTTCACACTCCTATTTAGCTAGTTTGGTTTCTAGAGAGTATGTGCGAGAAAGCAAAAGAGGTTGTCCATCACAATATTCTGAATCAATAACTTTGTGCTCTGTTGTGTATCTTTGATAGTTCTCACCTGACCGAATGACCAGTGCTGCCTTGTCTAGCAGCAGCTGGGCCATCTTTCTCAGTGTATTCTAACCTTTCAGTCTTTTGGTTCTCCGACTTTGGCATTTTGACAATTTCACTACAGTTCTCGGCTCGTTAATCCAGACCCCCGCGTAGTTCTGATGTCGCTTAAGGGGTTGCAAAAAATCTTTTCTTTTTTTGCATTACCAATGTGGTGCATAGTGGGGCCATTCATTCACATGAGATGTGTCGCAATGACCACACTAGAGTATAAATGGTGAAGGGAGAGATGGATAGACATGTACGCATTCACCAACCCGTTGGCTTGGGGGGGAGGGCGGCATCAGCCCTCTTCCCATGTTGGCCGGGCCTGCCTGAACAACCCCCCTCCCCCCACAACCTCTCCTCCTTCTCCTGGCGGGCCCCAAGTACACGAGGCGGAGTGGGCTGCACTGGGGGCCCCTAGAGCAGGAAGTGACAAAGAGTGATTGGGTCCGGGGTGGCTTACACCTGCTGCTGTACAGGAACACAGGAGGGACATTAGGAAGAGTGCCATGCTATTGCTTGAAATAACCATTTGTGTTTTTTAACAAATTCTGTCCAGACTCCTCAGTTTAAACCATGCCGCCCGTAGCCACCCTGCTTCATCCATGTTAATTGATGGTTGCAGACGTAACTGTCCTTTTGAGCTTAAATAAAATACAATCTGTTCATTAATCCCAGGGATAATAAAGTACACCTGATAGTAAACTAAGCGAAATATGGGGGACATAATACAGGACAGTGATAAGAAAAACTAATATTTATTTTATAAAGAGTTTGTTAGACTTAATTAAGACTTTAATGTCCCCAAGGTGCAATTATTTTTACAACAGTAGTCATAGTAGTACAATACAAAACAAAATATAAATAGATCATTCTAGCATCATAATCATCAGAGATAGAACGCATAACATGTAGGACTCTTACTGAAAGTGAACATGAGGCAAAATCAATGGTGTAATCTGGTCAAATGAATATCAATTAATGAATATCAAAGCATCCCAAAGTTGGCGTGGGTCATAACCATGGGCATAACACGTAGTTGGAACTCGCCATATACAGGGTGGGAATCTGAATAGCCTTAGCCTTCCAAGTTGCTTTCCCATGGTAAAGGGGTGAGAGATCAGGCATGGTCTCACCAATGATCCCCGGGGCTGACCTTCACTTACATCTGGCACTCATTTGAGCTCCGTAGGCTCCTTGCTCCTTGGGTGTCAGTATTTGCATTAAAAACAAATACCCACTTTTGCATCAAGAAATCAAGAACAACATCCGAGCTTCACTTTAAAATGCACACAAACATATTAAAAGTAGAAGCAAATTCAACGGGCCCTGATGGTATGGCAGCTACAACCTGATCCTAATGGAACATGTTGACATATCCCGCCATTAGAGTTATTATTGATTTCAGCAAAACCGCTGGCCATTTGTGCAGCCAGGTTAGGATGTTCATTGGAAACACTGTGTGTAGAGGTTTTTTAATTTATAATTTTTAGGGAATGCTGCAACCACCGTTTTCATTACTATTACCGCGGATTATGTTGACATAGAACCCCTTTAAACCACCCCAAAGTTGGTGTCTAGTTGTATATCTCTTTATGTTGTGAACAACAACTTAATGACATGCATTATTTGGATCATAGTAGGTAAAAGTGTTTTATTGTTGTATCGTTCGCAGGCAGTGAGATCTGCCTGCAATCGGTGTTCTGATCAGCATCAAGGGTCAGTCTCAGCAGCCTAATCACCCACAGAATGTTCCAGATGGTGAGCTTGGTGTACGTGTGTGTGTGTGTGTGTGTGTGTGTGTGTGTGTGTGTGTGTGTGTGTGTGTGTGTGTGTGTGTGTGTTTACTGACAATACCCTCAGAAAAAGGTCTATCTGCTTGCGCAACGATATTTCCTGGACTGCACAGATCACATATTTTACAAAAAGGTTTTAGCAAATGCTGTAAAACCTTTTATGTCCTAAAGTGATGATTTGCTTTTACCCCCCCCCAGGTGCATATAAGGTGCATAAAAAGGAAACTGCTTGGGCCTTCACCTGGCATACTTTTCCTATCACAGCTCAACTTTTGCTTTCTCCCGGGGTGGGGCTGATCAAGACAAGGTCAGAGAGAGAAACTGAAGACAGGTATTGCGCAATCATGTGTAACGGGGGAGGAGACCAACTTCTAGGTGGCAGCGTCAGCCAAAGCGCCATGACGTCAGCCCTGTCATTTCCAAGGCAAACAGTGTCCCTGTGAGATGGGTGTGCCAGTCACTTGCTAATGGCCATTTCTGATGCTATAACTATGCATAGCGCTGAGAACAGGTTTTCCTGCAGATGTGAGGAAACCACTCTTCTTCCATAGCCATAATCATTTGAAACCCTAGCTCAGGACGCCAGCAGGCAGACGGTGAAGAATGTCGAGCCCTGATTTCGGGTGCATCTCTGACGTAGTGCGCTGTGTTGGCAGAAATAAACCCAAAAAGGCTTTGCCTGATGGCTGATACTCTCTGGTCCCTGTCCAGTGCACCCAGCAACACCGGGATCATAACTCAATAGCTTCATGCCAAGTGGGTTTAAGCCTATGTTTGGTCAAAGTCACCCAACCTATTACCAAGCAGCCTGAACCCAGCATTTGGGTGATCAAATTGACCAATCATAATTTTTGGCCAAACAAGTTTTTTCAAGTTGATAAGGACTTGTGATTTGATATATAGGTGTCATAAAATTGGGCCTCTAAGGCCCTTGTAGACTGTAACTATTAAGGGGGTGATACAAATTAAAATGTAGTTGAAAGATGGCTAAAGTTAGATAGCAGGGCCTTCAACTTGACAACACGGAGAACCTAATCTTGATCCATACCACAATAGCCCAAAAGACCTGCACCATGCTGTTGGATGAGAATGGTCACATTTATACCCCCATTTCTGAGAAATTCATTTTTAACATCATTATCGCCGATTTCAAAACCCTAGGCTAATCTCAGAAAGCCTGCTTCACATGTTTATCTGTTGAAGGCATAACCTTCAGGTGATGGCAGGGCTATTTGCAAATGATCTGCAAATAGACAGAAGGATTAAACATGTAAATCTCATCACTCAGCCATCTGCCATCACTCACAACGCTTGTCATTTAAGAAACTTTCAAAAGTAGAAATGCCTTCTACGACCGGCAGTAAAGCTGGCAGGATGGCAAGCATAAAATCCGGAATTGATTGCACTTCCTTTCTTACAAATAATTTTGAATTTCAAATATGAGGTGGGGGAGAGGAGGTAAAGGCAGACGGAGATGGACGTAGACATAGCCAGTAATTAGAGCGATGATTTATAACCCAGCAAGGAAACCCAATGGTAAGTCGATTTATATCATTATATTATTTGCTACTTACTTAACATGTATTTAATAATTACAAAAATAGTTTGTTAACATGCTATACATTTTATAAAAAAACTTGAATATTTTGTGTTGCTCTCCATATTATCATGGAGAGAACCTCATTACAACATATCAATGGGTATACTTCCAAGAAACCGAGTTACAGTCCTTTTCTATTATTATGTAGGGTTAGCTATGACAGCTATGGAATGGATAACCATTTTTCTAATATCAGGTTGGTGCATTTCCTTTTAAATCATCTTTGGATGTTTGCATTAAAGGTTCAATGTGTTTTTGAGCAAATGGTCTTACCAAAGGATGTTATATTTGTTCATGTTTATGTACTTTTTCTGTTTAGCACATTGTCATTCACAATTGCTATGAATACTAATAGTAAATAATGTGTTCTTATTTTTCCCGATACCCGGACTGTGTACTAGCCCATCCTTATGTGCCCACTACCGCCAACACTGCTTGTGGAAAAGCCCCTAAAATGGTCTAATGCGCAGCACTACTGCAGAGAAAAGGGTTTCGACCTGGCCACTGTAGACAGCATGGGAGCAATGAAAGCCTTGCAACCCCTGATCGGCAAACAGAGCTATGTTTGGCTAGGCCTCCATGGTGGTAATCCGATGAGGTGGTATTGGTCCCTGGCAGACGAGGATTTCTACAAAGAGGGCAAGAGAGATTACAGTAATTTTTCGTTAGGTGCGGATAATTATAGCCTAGTGACTTCCAAGGATGGCCAGTGGTCATCTACGAATGACTCTTCTAGCTCCTTCTTTTTCATATGTTATGATTGTAAGGAATCAGCTGTTACGGACAAACTAATGAAATATCTTAGAAATTCTCGTGATTATTGACCACACACATTTAAAAAGAACGAGATGATAGTATGCACACGATCAGATCATTGTATGTTTCAAGATGCAATCAAATTTAAATGAGTTACACACGTCCCTAATAATGTCTCTTTCTTTCAGCTAACAAAGAAGGTCGAGACCGATATGTCCTAGTCCCTAAGCTGAGTAGGGTTTTGGCCGCAGGACATACCACACAGACCTAGTCAGCATAAGGAACCCAGCAGAGAACCAGGTGGTCCGAAAAAGAAAAAGAAAAACATGCACTGACCATGAATAATGGTTTGGTGAGGCATAGAGCAAAATGTTTTTGGTTGTATATTGAGATGCAACAGCGGACCGAGGGACATAAGATAAGGTCTTCACCAAGGTGCAGTGTCATCAGGGAGCCTGTGACACTTTAAACTGAGCCACTGAACCAGGGGAACAACAACATCTCACTCATGTGTATCGTTGTATGACTATGGGCACATATTTGATGAGGGAATGACTATGAGAAATTTGTTTGATTGAGACCTCTGTTGTCCCACTTCCACTACTTTAAACCCTAGTCCGATACTGGCCTTATACTTCAAATATGAACCTTGTTGATGTCTCAAAAGACTATATTTTATTAAGGTGGTAGACATGTGTGTTGGAATTTGATTAAACTAGGTTCTATAGATTGTATTTTAATCTTAAATATATATCCATCCATTTTGAGCATCTTGCATTATTATAATAATATAATAATAATATTATATAATAATAAGCATAGCTATTATTCCCAATCAGGCGAAACATGTCTATGCTGGTTGTATGTGTAGATTGCTTTAAATATTAAGAGGGTGTGTAAATAGTGAATAGGAAGCATGGATTACAATGTTATGCTGCCTTTCAAGCCTTTTACAGTAGAATTTACAGTAGCTCAGAAGCTAGCAGCAGCTTACGTATTATCATAATCATCGACTGTTCCATCATTTACAGTTATGAGTAACAATTATATATTGCTATACTATGCAAAAATATGCTTTTGAAATGATTTTACAGTAGCTCAGAAGCTAGCAGCAGCTTATGTATTATCATAATCATCACTTGTTCCTTCATTTACAGTTTTGAGTTAGAATTATATAATGCTATACTATACAAAAATATGCTTTTGAAATGATAAAATATTTAGATTTCAAATAAAACTCAACAAAGTCAATATTTGGTGTTAATTTAACCTTTTTCTTAAAGATAAGTTTAAATGAGCCCTGAAACTCCCCTCTTTCTGTGGATGGATTTGGAGATGTATGCTGGGTGGATAAATGAAAGGATTATAGAGGCTGGATGGATAGATGAAGGATGGATGATCAGTAGGTAGGATGGAAGGACAGCTCCTGTACAGTTAACTCACCCTATCCCCGCCTTTCTCCTGATCATAGCTATTTGCACAACGGTAAGAACCGCAGTCTTTGGTAGGCACCACAGCCTATTGTTCAGGCACAAACTCCATGTTGCTGTTGCAGTGCATCTGCTTGGCAAACACAAGGTCTCTACCAGGAAGCTCTCTCTCTGCAGACTCAAACCCCACTGGGTGGATGACCTGAGTCTGAACCTCCTAATCATTCTCCGGGCCTGATTGATTTAGCTTCTTCTTTAGAAGGGGATGGAAGAGAGAGAGGGAGAGAGAGATGATGGAGAGAGAGAGCGGGAGAGAGAGAGAGAGAGAGAGAAACAGGGAGAGAGAGATGTTATTGATTGACCCAGTGTATTTCTCCAGACATCTGTCTGGAGAAATACAAATGCAGCCAAAACAGGGATGGGTGCTAACCTATCAGGTGCTAACTTAGCAGGTGGTAGCTTAACAGCCCCACTATGCTAGCTAGTGTAGTAGGAATGCTGTGACGGGGATAACATGGCGCAGCAGAGCTAGTGCAGCAGTGATAGCATAGCATGGCTAATGTGGCAGTATTAGCTTAGCAGGGTAAGCATATTACGTGCTGGCGTGGTGGGCCTAGTGTAGCATATTAGCTTAACATTTTCTAGTGCACTAGTGGCTAGCGTAGCGGGGCTAGCTAGTGCACAATCATCAGCCCCAGCCTGGAGCCAAGACACCTGCTTAATAGTGGTTCAACAGATGAATCCCTAAACCCCCAGATTTCCTGCCATCCCCCCACCCCCGCCGCGGCCCCAATTTTTTCTCTCCCATCATCAGCACTTTAATGCACCCACACGCATGTGCACACACACACACACACACACACCCCAACCACATGCTCACACACACCCTGTTTTCTTTCAAACTTTTCATATAAATATAATCACTCTGTTAAGATCATGATGACTCATCTGCATTCAAATAAAATCAAAAATACTGTACAGTGAACTGTCTCTGTTTCTCTGCATCTCTCACTCACACGCTCTTGGCTAAATTTTTTCTTTACATTTTCACAACTTTTTTCTCTTTTCTTCTCATCTCCCCCATCATCTCTCTCGGAACCTTTCCTTTTGCTGTGTTCCCTCTCTCTCTCTCTCTCGCTCTCTCCCTCTCTCTCGCTCTCTCTCTTGCTCTCTCTATCTCTCTCTCTCCCTCTCTCTCTCTCTCTCTCTCTCTCTCTCTCTCTCTCTCTCTCTCTCTCTCTCTCTCTCTCTCTCTCTCTCTCTCTCTCTCTCTCTCGCTCTCTCCCTCTCCATCATCTCTCAATGTCTCTCTCCCTCAGCCATGGCCTAGTTTTCTGCTGGGCCCATTCGAAGCCTGTAGCCCGGGGCCTGTTGATGTGATCGGAATTACAAAGTCTAATGGACACGTCACCACTTTGAAGTGCGGGCTTGAAGAGCTTTGAGTCTGCTTGCTCCCTGGGATACGCCAGGCAAAGTCTACGCATTGATCCCTCTCAATGTGTTTGACTTTGACGGCTTCTCCCTCTCCTCCCCGTCCCCCCCACCACTCTCTTCTGCCTTCCCCCATTCCTCTCACATTCATTCTCTTTACCCCGTGATCTGGATTATCTTTTTGTCTCTCAATTGCGCTCAAGCACGAACAAAAACCCTACGCAGGCATTCCTGCGTCTTGCATGCTTTAGCCTTGATGCGCAGGCTACCCTGTTTCTCTCTGCTGTTAAGCTTCTCTCGTCACTCTGGGAATGAAGGTGCCTGCTTTTCTATCTTCCTCAATGGAGTCTCTTTGACTCAATAAGTCCAAGTCCTGCTTTGTGGGAAACCGAAACACATGGCGATCTACCACAGTGTCTGTGTTTTTAGACCTAGATTCCCATATTTGTTTATAATGCTGAATATATAGTTTTGTATAGTTATGTTGACGTAAGTTGTGTGTATCTTATCAGCGGTCCGTCATGATTGCAGGGCCAGTGGCGTAACAACCTGTTCAACGGCCAGGGAATCATGATCCATACCTCTGGGATGGTGTGGGAAGGCATTTGGACCAACGGCAGGCCCTTGGGTGAGTCCCACAAGTTCTGATGTCCACAGCCGAGCTGTGGTCAGCCTTGAGTAGGATGACCCAATCCCAGAAACTCTTCCTGCTTCTTTATTTGCTGTAAGTCACTTTGGAAAGAAGCTTTTGATCGATGGCATGATAGTGAATAGGGGGTGTTCATGCTCCATCTCCACTCCTCCACCTCCACACCAACTCCTGCTCCACCTCCTCCAAATCCACCTCCTCCCAGCCACAAGTATGAACATCAGCTTGACTCCTGGGAATGCTCGGACCACCCTTTAGTCCCACA